>NC_080076.1:13191735-13495612 GCF_949987535.1 Balaenoptera acutorostrata
TGCAACAGACTTGGTGAATGGTAAAATTGGAATATTTCTATTGTCCAGCCAGGAAATCAACAAATCTCTAAAACTGAAGTTGCCTTCAATGTTTAATGGCACGTTTGAATTGCTGAAATAGTCCACACTGTCATGAGACCAATTTCCATCCTCCCTCCAATCTAGACTTCGCAAAAATTTTAGAGCCAGAAGGAGATTCGGAGGTGGTCTAGCAATTGACCCCGATTTTGTAGGTGAGGAGACCAGAGCTGAGGGAAGTTGAGGATCATGTGAACGGGTGAGTGAGTGAGTAACAAAGCTGGAAACTCCTGAATCCTGGCCCCAGGATCCTGCCTAACTTGTTCCAGAAATCTTGCTTAAACAAGATTTTACTTTTAGTAGAAAAGTAAAAAGAGCGCACTTTTAGTATGCTCTTTCAGAAGTCAGTTCTAACATCTCTTAGTAAAATGCTTTGGGAGGTGGTCTTTAAGCGGGGTTGGATTCACTGAAGCCCCTCAGGAGGAGAGAGAAACCGCAGAATGCCCTTTCTAAGAAACACCTAGACAGTGCAGCCGTTGAGACAGACACGTGGAAAGATAAGGTCTTCAGGGATGTTCCCCGTCACGTGGAGATGCGTCTACAGGACAGTGACAACTTTCTAGTGACTTCTGCTGTGTGTAAAGAGAGAAACAAGAGCAGGGCAGGAATGTTGGAAAAAAATAAAGCCTTCGTCACCAGTTAGCTGGGACTGTCAGAAGTGGGTTGCTTCACGTGAAGCATTTAAGGAAACCTCTTAGGAGAACTTTTTCCCATTTTTAGGAAGGAAGGAGGAGGGGGGAAGAGAGAAGAAGAGAGAGGAGGGAGTATAAGAAGGGAGAGAGGGAAGGAGAGCAGAAGAGAGGGATGGAGGGAGGAGCATGGGTCTTACCTGCATCACAGGTCATGTATCTTCTCAAAAGCCTCTTACTTGGACCAAAGGGACCGTTGCCATTTGGTGGCAGCTGCCTTAACCGTAGTCCAGAGCCTTTAAGTATTACAGATTTGTCTGGTACCTCCCAAAGCTGTATGTGCAGCCAGAGTCCATCATCTGAGGTTTAGATGCCTGTAGCTAACCATGGATTACCTAGGAGACATTTGAACCTCAACAAACCTGGGACCTAACCTACCATCTTACCTCCACCCCCCAACCAGCTCCTTTTTCTGAACTCCTTTTCTCACTGAGTTGCGTCTTGGGCTTCCACATAAGCCAAGTCAGACCTTTGGGAATTATCCCTGGTTGCATCTTCTCCACCCTCTCCCCGGCCAGGTCCACAAGCCAGGTGGATTCGGCCTCCTTTGTGTCTCCCGAATCCTTCCCCTCCTGCTTCCCCGCTGGAACCATTTTGGCTCACAGCCTCCCCATTTTTCTTGAGTTGCTGCAACAATGTTTAAGTGGCCTCTCTGCCACCCAGTTTGTGCCTCTCTCCAACTTGTCTTCCAGACGGTTGGCCAGAGAGCTCTTTCTAGGAAAGCCTGCCCAATCATGGAATTCCCCTGCCTGAAATGCTCTATTTGCTGCCTGTTCCCCGCAGAGAAACTGTCCGGACTGGTCCACGCTCACTCCTTTAGCCCCGTCTCTCCGGTTCCCCCTCCCCTCCAGGATGCCCTCTGTACAGCAGTGTGCTTTCCTACCCCCTGACCTTTGCATGTGCTGTTCCTTCTGAGTGGCACATTCTGCTTCCCCCTGCTTCTGTCTTCCTGGTCTAATTCCTGTGGATCTTTCTGGTCTCGGCTTACATGGTGCTTATTTAACAGACACTTGTGTACATTTGCTGTGTGCCAGGCACCGGTCTAAGGGCTTTATGTATATTCATTCATTTACTCCTCAAAAGCACAAGAGGAAGGAAGAAGTATCCCATCTTATGGATGAGGAAACTGAGACTTTGGTGAGGGAGCTTTTCTCACTAGCCCACTGGCTGCAAGGCTGGGCCAGAAGCCAGCTTTTGCCACTGCTTGGCACTCGATTTTGATTTCTATGCAGTGTATCTCTATACGTGTGTGTGTATAACTTGTTTTTTGAATAGGCATAAGTACATGTTATTAAATTCAAAAGATACAAAGTATACAATGACAGGGAAGTCTCCCTCCTACCCTTGTATTCCAGCCACCCACCAGCCTTCTCCCTGGAAGAACCTAGTGTAACAAGTCTCTTGTGTGTCTCTCCATGGGGTGCACAGAAATACAAATGTATACTCTATATAATTGTGTTTTGACATTTGTGATAGCATATTCTGCTTGCCATTTTTACTTTGCTTTGTTTGTTTAGCAGTATTCCTTGGGGCTTGTTCCATATCAGCACATTAAGAGCTTCCTCTCCTCTTTGATGGCTAAATGATAGGCCATTATAGGGAGATGCCATAATTTATTTAATCCGTCTCCTTTGGTTGGATATTTCGGTGGTTCTCAGACTTTGCCTGGTACAAACATTGCTGCAAATATTGGCTTTCTATAGGCATCATTTTGCATGTGTATGAGTTTATCTTCAGGATAAAATCCTGGAATTGGAATTTTGGGTCAGAGGGTAAAGACAGTTATAATTTTGATAGATAGCACCAGATTGCCTTCGTAACGGATGTATCCATTTAGTCTCTCATTAGTAATTTATGAGAGCGCCTCTTTCCTCATATCCTCTCCAACGCTTGTAGAATAAAACGTTTCAGTGTTCACTAATCCTAATATATTGTTTAGTCTGCATTTCTCTTATGAGTAAAGTTTAGTATCTTTTAATGTGTTTGTGAACTATTTTGATTTTCTTTTATATCAGCTGAATGTCCTTTTGGTCTTGTTGGATGTTTTCTTATTGATTTATAGGCATTCCTTATATATTAATGAAATTAGCCTTTGCCTATGATTTATGTTCCCAGTAGTTCTCTGGTTTTTCTTTTGTCTTTGTTTATGGTGTATATTTCCCAGGCAGAAAATTTTTATTTTCATGTAATCAGATTTATCAGTTTTTTTCTTTTATAGCCTCTGGGGTCTGAGTCATAGTGAGGCCGGCCTGCCCCACACCTAGATTATAAAATTCTCCTCCATGTGCATGCATGTATGTATAAAGTTCTGATTCTCAGAGAGATTCTCAGAGAGAGGATCAGTAGAGTATAGGAGCTTGGAAAACAAATTCTGGAGTCAGACTGATCTGACTTTTAGCCCTGGTTTCATCTTTAACTAGTTCTGTAATCTTGGGTGACATCTTTAAATGGGTTATTAATATCTACATCCTAGGGTTACTATGACGATCAGATGCAACAACACAGGGAAGTGTCTTGTGTTTGATTACTGATGGCTGCCTTTATTGTGTTATTGTTTCTCTCCGAATTCCGTAATAGCTGCAGGAGGGCAGAAGCCCTTTCTCCTCTTTCCTTTGCATTCCTCTGGCCCCGTCAAGCCCTGCCCTTACCCGCCCCACTCCCAGCCTGAGTCTGGGGCTCTGCTGGAAGCGCATGAGTGCTTGTTTGATTGCTTCAGTGTTTATTTTGATTCGAGTGGGAAAGGGCTGGAGTTCTGGCTCGAGCCACCTGGAGCGTCACAGGTGCTTCTCCACGGCGTCCCCACTTGTCACGCATCTGTTCTCCCAGCCCCGGCGCCTCGCCGGATCTTGAAGCTTTGTTTCCCTCTATGGGTCATCAGTGAGAGTCCTGCTTTTCCTTTGAGCCACCTCGCGGCCCCTGCACTGTAGGTCCCTCGCCTCTGTGCCTTCCCCTCCGTGGACAGTCTTCCCCTGGCCGCGTACGCAGTCGCCCCCTCTCCCTTTGCTGTATCTCAGTGGGCTGGTGCCTCTCCCGTTCTCATTCACAGGCGGAGAGGACTTGATACAGTGCACTCCACATGCTACGTGCCCAGAAAAGACTGTGACCGAGTGGGTGGGAGAGTGTAGGTATTGATTGTAAGAGCCGTAAGCCACTTGGTGTGGTCTCCGTTCCCATGGACCATATAGAAAGGATAATCCCAAGTAGTAAGGTTTTTAGTGGATGATGGCCCTAAAAATTTCCATAATGTCAGCTTCTGTTAATATTTACTAAAATTTTAGTTAGTTGTCACAGATGCTAGCTCCTAGATGCTAACTCTTTAAAAAAGGCTTGAGATTATGCAAGCTGTTCAAAGACACTGGTATCTTGGAGGCAGAGCTGAGAATTAAGACTTAATTTCCTGACTTGCATCTCTGTCACTCTCTTTAATTCCTCCTTTGCCTCTTTAAGTATTTCCTTTGTGTACTTATTTTAACATTGTCCCCTTGACGTTCCAGTGGTAGGAGATGCAGCAAAGCAGTAAGATCATCTCATATTTGATTTTGCCATTATCCTTGCCATTAATAAAATAATGCTTGGAGTACAAGTGTCGAGTTTTACGGTGAGCTGTACCAAATTTTAGTCATGACTAATTGGAAGCATGCTGGTACACTGCCCGGGAGAGGGTTCAAGGGCAGAGTGCTGTGGGGGATAGATACCAAGGTGAGTAAGTCACAGCCCCTGAACTCAAAGGCAGAACCTACTGTGTGTAGGCACTTCACTTATAATTTTACATTTGAGATTTTCCACAACCCTAAAAGATGGGTGTCTTTATTCCCAGTTTATGGGTAAGGAAGTTGAGTTGAAGAGAAGTTGACACTGACCGCATGGTGGTCGTAGAGCTAGGATTTAGATGGTGAACCTGTTTTAAAGCCCAGGGTCTTCGTCCATTTTGCATTTCCTTCCAGGAACGTCCAGCCTGGTAAAGGGGACAGAGGGACAAACAACAATGTGACTGTTTTCAGTGAAAAGTAAAAATAATGACGTGAAAATAAGAGATATCGACCGATACCCTTGCGTTCTCTTTCTGGTTGGCGACTTTGGCTCTAAATTCCATCGTGCAGCTCGTATGGTGAACATGCCAGAGAGAAAGGTCACTCATCCGCTGTCCTGCTCCCCAGCTCCCACCTTGATAAAAGAAGGCTCCTTACCACCTGACTTCCCTGCAGGTCACAAAACAGGTTTTTAAAATATGTACTAAAGAAGCCCTGCTTGTTCCTTCCTGGCAGTAATCCCGGTGGAAGTACAATTACACTGGCACTGCCTGGAACCCCGGGCTCAAGGAGTTAATTTTTAAAAAATGCTTGAGGTTCCTGGGTTCCCATGGTATGTTACTAGAATGTTCTGTAGCTTTAAGAACTCTCAGCGCTCATCTCCCCCCCCACATATTCGGGGACAGGTCAGCTCACCATCCACACTGGATGCCCCTAAATGCTGACACTGGCTGTGCTTCTTCTTGGAAGGATTTCAGCTCCTCTGTGAACGATTTCAGTTATCTCCTCTCTTGCTTCCAGAAGTAGCTTCTTTACCCCAACTGGAAAACTTGCTGTAGTCCTAAGTGTTTTGGAAACAAAATGTACAGTGGGAGAATTCCTGCTTTGTGAATACTGGATCACTTTGTTCCCTGGCACAAGAATCTCTCCTTTGTATTAAACATCTGAGAACAGAAGTTCTCAATAACATTTTTATATTCCCTGTTGATATGAGTTCTTTGTTTGGGGACAACAGTTTGGTGCTGATTCCTCTGTCAAGTTCTGATGTCCTTTCCCCTTCCTAAGTGACAAGGGTGCTCCAGACCCCCAGCCTGGAATTGCACTTGTGTCGTGGGGATGAGAGGGTGCCTCACCCCCTGGGACTTTCTTATTGCGTCTCTTCTGTATCCAGTGAGTGATCCGTGTCGTAGTGGGATGGATGGCTGGTCAGAGCGAAGGCACCACATCTGCTGGCCTGACCTTGAGCTGAGTGGCTGAGCTAGCCAGATACAAAGGGACCAGATGGGCAGACAGACCGAAATAGCCCCTTATCCACCTCCTGCCTGGAAATGCAGAAGGGCTACCCCAGAGGTCCAAGGAGGCCTAATTTGGTCCCCCAAAACGGCACTTACCCTGAACAGGAGGTTGAGTCGTGACCCTGGCGTGAGTTCCCGACCTATAGCGTTTTATCGTCACCAGCTTCATTTGCACGTTCTCAGGCCCATCAGCCAGATCAGCAACAACTAACTGGTAACAAATACCCTGAACAAGAAAGCACTTCTGATCATTTCCCTTTATTGTACTTGTACAGGGTACTTGTACTTTTACTCCAAAGAAGAGAAGTATGTGCTCTTCCCATCTTTAGGCAAACCCAACGTTATAAAAATTCAGTTTTGTAAGACAAAGTAGGATGGAGGTTCCTTAAAAAACTAAAAATAGAATTACCATACAACCCAGCAATCCCACTACTGGGCGTATACCCAGAGAAAACCATAATTCAAAAAGACACATGCACCCCAATGTTCATTGCAGCACTATTTACAGTAGCCAGGTCATGGAAGCAACCTAAATGCCCATCGACAGACGCATGGATGAAGAAGATGGGGTACATATATACAATGGAGTATTATTCAGACATAAAAAGGAACGAAATTGGGTCATTTGTAGAGACGTGGATGCATCTAGAGACTGTCATACAGAGTGAAGTAAATCAGAAAGAGAAAAACAAATATCGTATATTAACGCATATATGTGGAACCTAGAAAATGGTACAGATGAACCTGTTTGCAGAGCAGAAATTGAGACACAGAAGTAGAGAAAAAAACATATGGACACCAAGGGGGGAAAGCGGCGGGGCGGTGTGGTGTGATGAATTGGGAGATTGGGATTGACATGTATACACTGATGTGGATAAAATGGATGACTAATAAGAAGAAAATAAATAAACATTAAAAAAAAGCAGTGTGAAATCTAAGGTATTGTGCATAGCTTAAGATATCTGTTTACTTGTACATTATAAATTTAAAAAAAACACAAAGTAGGACAGTTTGTTTTTCAGAAAATTTACCACCATGTTCAAAATGGTACAGATAGAATAATAAACAGATGATTTATTCCCCAAGAATGTTTACATTTCTGTGTAAGTTTCAAGGCTATCCCCTTTTCTTATTTATTGGACTAATACTCGTTGAATTGTCCTATGCAAGGCAGGTCTGCCCTGCGTGGCTGGTCTGTAGCTAATACAAAGGAGCTCATTGGCTCTGGTATTTTATCTCTTTGGGTCAGAGATATCTTCCTTGCCCCTCATTTCTTCAGTAAATATGATTTTTGTGCTTCCTTTGGGCCAAGCACTGCACTGGTTTTCTCCGAGTCTGCCTTGTTCCTGTTGGGAGAGGTTGGAACAGCGGTGCAGTTTTCGCCCTTGGAGGAAGGGGCGATGTCTGGTCTAACCCACGCCCTGGCAGCCAGTCCTTGGTACAGCCAGGAGGGCTCCTTGGAAGCTGATACACCCACAGAGGCCCCATGAGCCTTAAGCACTGGGATAGATTGTATTATCTTCTAAGTGAAAGACATTCTACTTCTCCTATTTAACCTTTCCTTGCAAACTAAAATGGGAAAATCACTCCCTGGACAGACCAGCTCAAGTGATAATAAAAAATATCCTTTGCTAGGCAGCCCTACAGTACCTGCATTAGTGTTTGGATAAGAACAAGCCCCTCGAGGGGGAACGGAGCCCTACTCTGGACCTTAATTGATATTTGCGTTTGTTCTGCTTCTTTCAATTCTTGGTGGAAAAGTGATTTGCAGTGCAAAGTGGCTTTCCATGTTATAGGCGCTGGATTATGTAATACCGTTCTTATCAAAAGATCATTTCTGCTTGTTTTGCCTTTTTTTTTTTTGCTCCTGATCCAGCTCATGTTTGTTTTTCTTTTTTGTTTTATTTCTTCTTGTTTATACAATTATTGTTCCTCTTACTGCTCCCACTCCTTCAGTCCCCATCATCTGCCAGGGGGATGGGGAGAGAGAGGATGCACTTGGTCCTTTTTTTTTTTTTTTTTTTAATTTAACAAGTCAATTGGCTGGACATCTTTAAGAAATCGTCACCTTTTCCCTAGTGAGTTTGTTACATAATGTGGAGCCTCATTAGTTATAAGTCTGACCCCCAAGAAGTTGGGTTATGTTCCTTCCTAGCGATTAAGGAAGCATCCTGGCTGGGTTGTCCCTTTGGGGTCTGTGCCATCAGCTACCCCTGCTGACCAAGGTGAGCCTGGCTCATGAATGGGGCAGCTCCTTACAGAGGCACCCTGTAGTGTAAGAATAGGAGCTACCAAATTCTCTTTTTCGTAAAATGAGGTTGTGAAGTCCTCCGTTATGTGCCTCTTAAACAGTTTACCTAATAAAGCCAGAACCTGGTGATCCAAAGGGTATTGGCATATTTTCAGTTACGTCGCAAGGGAGCTCCACCTGTGTCCTCACGTGGTACGTTGCTGTGTGCGTGCGCGTCTGTATGGATTGAGCAAAAGGAGACAGTCCGATGTCAGGTGCTATAGGGCAAGACTTGTTAGGCTTACATCATAACTAAAATGACAATTTGTTTATGGCAGTATCGATGTGATCAAGAACAAAACAGATGAGAAGGAGCTAGACATGATCAAAGCACATCTAATAGCTCAGGTTTCTGGAACATGTGAGTCTCAGGGTTTGGTCTTTATTACGATATGTTGAGAGGTGATGTTTTAAAAACAAGAAGGGGGGAAAGGCCAGCTGTGGCTTGCCACCTGCAACACGGAAAGAACAACAGCACTCGCTGAGTCTGGACGTCTGATAGCCAGGAGGGCAGGGCAGGCAACCCCCTGGGTGGCTGGGAGGGGTCACCCGGAAACTGAGTGCTGGGATGGAAATAAAAGCAAACACGTTCCCCCGGAGGCAGGGCATTGACCGCAGTCAGGATCCGAGTCCTGATAAAACGCCGCCCCTTTGTTCCGCTCCCTGCGTGTTCGTCCATGTGGTGGCCGGTGGGTGTGTCATTCAGTGTTCATCACCTGGCGCGGCTTCAGCGCCAGCACATGGCGAGGTGCTCCCCAGCCGCCACGGGAGCCGCGTGCCCATGGGCGTGAGTGGAGACCTTTGGGGCACACACACCGTATTTGTCTTCTGCTTTGTCTCCCTCCCTGGGCGAGCTGGGAACACCGCCCCGCTGTCCTGCCCCTTCTGGGACGGGGGCTGGTGCCCTTGCACCGGGTTCCACGGTCATCAATAGGCCTATTCATGTGGGAGGTGACTACACACTTTTCCACAACATCACAGGCTGCTGGGCTCAATGTGACCGTTCTTCTTAGAGCGAACAGAGGGCATGGGACCTCTTCCGTCCTTCTGTCCCTCTGGGAAAGTCATCGCTCACATCACAGATCCAAGGGACTTGATCCAGGCCACCGGGGAGCACTCGGCATTTCTTTTTGCGGGTTAAATAAAATTTGATGAGCAAATGATTGTGATTAAGCTCCATTGTGAGGTCTTCCAATACTGTGTAGTCTAATCATGGAATTCTTTGTCAGGCATTGTTTTGCGTGTTAATCTGAGAAGGAAGCCAGTGACAGGCTTTCTGAGGTTCTCTGTTTTCATTGTCGTGGAGTCTTAATCATCCAAGTCAATAGGGAAAATTACTGTCATTGATGATACAAACCCACAGAAAGTCCAGCAGTACTTGAGAGGGGGCCGGCAGGCGTGTGAGTGCACATGTGTGCAGACATTCAGCCGCTGTGCGTCCCTGAGGACAGACAGGGATGGTGTCCAGGGAGTGTCCACTGCAGGGGTGAGGACGGGGCCAGGGGATCGGGCGGAGGGGATGGTCATCAGTCCCCAGAGTATAGCATCGGCTGTGGAGAAAGCTGACCAGGTTTCACTGGGATGCCATCCCAAGGCTATTTTATTTAGACTTTTTAAAGGTCAGAGTAACCCACCTGCAGGGTTAAAAAGCCAAATATTGCTACAAAAGGCATTTGATACAAAGTAACGGCCCCTATGCTGCTTCCTCTCCTGCCTTAGACCTGCTTCCCAGAGGCAATACCTTTTAAGCCTCCCACGCTTTTTAAAAGTTCTTAGGGCGATTACCTTCACTCTTTAAATAATATATGTATACCATTTGGACTAAGGTCCTAGGGCTGCTGTAACAAAGTACCACAGAGAGGGTGGCTTCAAGCAAGAGGAATTTATTCTCCCACAGTTCTGGAGGCTGGAAGTCCAAAATCAAGGTGTGGGCAGAGACATGTTCCCTCTGAAGGCCCCAGGGGAGAACTTTCCTTGTCCCTTCTGGCTTCTGGTGGCAGCTGGCCATCCTGGGCATTCCTTGGTAGGCACCTGCACCTCTCCGATCTCTGCCTCTGTGGTCACGTGCCTTCTCCCTCTGTCTGTCTGCACGTGGTGTTTCCCGCTTCTTGTGAGGACACCAGTCATTGGATTAGAGGCCGCTCCAAGGACCTCATCTTAATTTGATTACATCTGCAAAGGCTCCATTTCCAAAAAAAGGTCACATTGGCAGGTACCAGGGTTAGGACTGGAATGTATCAAAAGGGGACACAATTCAACCCCTAACACCACTCTTTCCCAGTTTGTAAACATTTGATTTTGTTAACTTCGTTCCAGGGTAAATGGCTTTTCTCTGCCTTCATCAGCCCCATTTCTCCCACCAGCGTCTTCCCTCCATGGTTATGTCATCCCTCCCAGTCCCTCACCTCAAAGGACAGTGCTTAACATTTCAAACACAGTCTTCATTTCTTATTCCATTAATCGTAGAGATTATCATTTAATGATCCATTAAAAAATGAGAACATTAGCTCTTCTGACTCCCTTCCCCTCTCCCACCTCCCAGCCTCCATCAACTAGTGCCACGGTTGGTAAGACCTCGGTTCTTTTTGGTTAACTGAATGGTTAAATCCTTTGCCATCTGTCCCCAGATGCAGAATCGGTGTTTGTCTATAGCTTCTATAGAGAGGATCTGCAAGTGGAAAACCAGTAAACAGAGTTTTCATTCTTTATTATTATGCCTATGTCTGTTGGATTATATTGTCTTTGTATGTCCTCTGGGTTTTAACGAAAGTGCTTTCTACCTTTTGAAGAATGACAATGTAAGTGTATGTTTTATAGTACTTTAGAATCTACATTTCATTTGATTTTAGATGACAGCATACTTTTCTAGCTTAGTTTGGAAACTCCATTAGTACAGCTTGAAATCCTTTTGCATTACAGGTTGAAATGAAGCTTTGTGCCTTATTAGGAAACATTTGATCACCTGAAATAATACCCACTCTTTATGGGTCTCTGCTCTTTAAGAGTTTCTAACAGCAGGTAACTCATTCTCAGGCAGAGCTAGCCAAACCTGCGGATTTCAAGTCTTTTTATTTTACTTTTTCTATTTAAGGGCCAATATAGAGGTGCTAACTTCTTATTTTGCCAAGTTGGGATATTAAGAAATCAGCTACTATTTACTCTCGCTGGTAAAATAAAGACTATTTAACACCAAAAATAGGAAGGGCATAATCTTAGAATAAATTACACAATTTTAAATGGAATGAATTTAACTTAAAAAAAAATCACTACCTTCCCTATTTTCCCCATTTTGTTTAGACCGGTAAAACCAGACTGGATGGAGGATATCCTAGATCAACCTTGTTTCGCGGACACACGTTTCGTTTTAATGGATGTTTGAACGTAACTGGTTTTTTTATATACATTTATTTATTTTATTTATTTATTTTTGTCTTCGTTGCTGCGCGCGGGCTCTCTCTAGTTGCGGTGAGGGGGCTTCCCATTGCGGTGGCTTCTCTTGTTGTGGAGCACAGGCTCTAGGCGTGCAGGCTTCAGTAGTTGCTGCGTGCGGGCTCAATAGTTGTGGCTCGCGGGCTCGAGAGCACGGGCTCAGTAGTTGTTGTGCACGGGCTTAGTTGCTCCGCGGCATGTGGGATCTTCCCGGACCAGGGCTCGAACCTGTGTCCCCTGCATTGGCAGGCGGATTCTTCACCATCGCGTCACCGGGGAAGCCCCTGAACGTAACTGTTAATTTCTCCACTTATTCTTGGCTGCTTAGGTTGGTTCATTAGCGCGTGCTGTGAAAAACACTCAGTTCCTAGGGACAGGCTCCACATGGGGTGAAAAGGTGGTGCTCCCTATTCTGTGACCCCAAGCTAGAAATCAACCCCTGTATCCCCAGCTGTGTACCCCTAGTCCAGGCCACCAGAGCCAACTCATAGATGTGGGTGTTGAGCATGAGAGCAAACAGGTGGAAGGGATTTAAGTCCACATATGCAGATCTGGCACTTGTATGTAGCTCTTGAGTGAGTCACCCTCTAACCCTGCCTTAATTTCTTTTTCCATAAAGTGGTCACAAGACAGTATCTGCCCATCTGTGTTCTCCCGGTGTCATTTTGTAACTGAGGTTCTGTAACTGGCAAACTTAAGTATTCGATGGTTGCACAATGACAGCATTTTTATAGTATTCTTAAACTAAACTCAATCTAAAACAGAATGAGATGACCGGCTCTATTTGTCCCATTAAATAAATTTGATTAATTAACCATCTGATTAAGTTCTTTCTCTCCTTGAAGCACTTGTAGATTGAATATCACCGTTGCAAGGTTTTAGCATGTTCCCTTGCTACGTACAATTGAATTTAGTTTTCGGAAGGTTAATGTTTTTTTGTTTGTTTGTTTTTTAAATTTATTTATTTATTTATTTATTTATGGCTGTGTTGGGTCTTCGTTTCTGTACGAGGGCTTTCTCTAGTTGTGGCAAGCGGGGACCACTCTTCATCGCGGTGCGCGGGCCTCTCACTATCGTGGCCTCTCTTGTTGCGGAGCACAGGCTCCAGACGCGCAGGCTCAGTAGTTGTGGCTCACGGGCCCAGTCGCTCCGCGGCATGTGGGATCCTCCCAGACCAGGGCTCAAACCCGTGTCCCCTGCATTGGCAGGCAGATTCTCAACCACTGCGCCACCAGGGAAGCCCAGGTTAATGTTTTTAATATGACATTTTGTGAAGTCCGTCAAATAAGAACAGAATTAATTTCTTGCTGTGAGGTTTTTTGTTTTTGTTTTTCTTTTTGGTAAAAAATGTTGGTGTGTGTGCCCGTGACTGACCACAGACGATCATAGTGAGGGTAACGTATAACACCTTGTGCTGCCCTAGGACCATGTGGTTTAGGACACTGATTCAAGGTGATCTTTACAACATCCCTGAGAAGTAGTTAGACATTGTGTTCCCATGTTTTTTACACAGGGGAAATCCAAGGTAGACCAAAGTTAAGACGCGAGTAGGCCAAGTTTACTCAACAAGTCAGCTGCAAAGTGAGAAAAGGAAGTCCAATCTCTTGAAACCATATCGCCCATCCTGGCTAGCAAGTGGTGTCTCTCTGAGTCCATATCCTCGACTTGCAGGATTCACACTAGACCATTTTGGTTTTTGAAGAACTGAACAACTGACAGTTGAATGAATGAATCAAGCATGGCTTTCCAAGTAGAAGCAGAGAGTTGTGTCCCTGGAGGTTTCGGTGCTCCAAGAAACGGAGAGAGAGCTGGCTGTCGTGCTCCTGAGGGCAACCCAGCCCCCGTCGAGGGGGAAGGGGCTCTAAACTCACTGCATCACCGAGCTTGGTCTGTTTATTAGGAGTAATGGCCTAGATCGAGCAGTCCTCATCACCACCCTGTTTCGCTGGTGACCAGTACCAGATACTACGGAAAAGATCTGGCTGTAATCGACGGAGCTGAAAAAGGTGACAGGCGCTGGCCTTGCGTTGCTCTAGCTCCGTGCCAGTTGGCTCTCTTGGACCTCGTCTGTGCCATCAGTAAAATGGGAAAAAGCGACGAAAACGATGAAAGCCGAGGACCAGACCAGACTTTCCCGCTGTACGTACTTTGATTCGTCCAAACGCCCCCAAGAGGAATCAGACTTGCAACCAGATGCTCTCCGGGTCTAAGCACTCAGCAGCCGGGGTCCTCAACCTGAGGACCAGATCCAGGTACAGGCAGGGCAAGCCTCAGTAGCTTCGCATTCTGCTCCTCCACGTTTCGTCTCTGCCCGGGTTCCCCGTGACCTTCGGAAGACCTCATCCCTCGCTGTCTTTTTGTTCCCATCGCACGGTTTTTGCTGAAATCCAGGGAATGTGCCACAGGTGTGCTGTCAGGATGGTGCCTTGTGGCAAGCTACCTGAAGATACGATCTTCTCTGGAGTTGAAGTCAGATCCTTAGGGTGCAGAATGAAGACAGTGCAACTCAAAGGTTTGGAACACCTCATATTGCATCTTTTCCGCAACCCAGATTTGGAATATATGTATTAACTCATAATACAAACATTGGGAAGTTTCACATAACATTGGACTATTAAAAAAAAAACAAACTGGCATGGATGATCCTGACCCCAATTATGAGATGTACTCATCAAAGAAAGATGGAATTCAGTGCAAGCAAATTTTAGTTTTTGTCCTGTCATGTTGTACGTGGGAATTGTTATAAAGTAGAAAAACCACCAGGCATCACTTTATCTCCGAAGCAAACATTCTAAATAGTTGGGAATTTGCTGCACATAAAAGGAAGCTTTCTCTCACGCCAAAGCTGGCCAAACCAATTGTAACTCCTAAAAGTAAAGCCCAAAGACAGAATAATTGAAACAAGCTTTCAGTGGGTGGAAAATAAACATTAACTTTATATGTATTTCGAAAATGTAAAAGACACAGGTGGGAAATGAATCCTCCTTGATAAGAAAGAAATGCTTAGTAGGGTAGAAAAAAAAAAAAAGAAAACATTCAGTAGTTTTTGGAACTGTGCAAGTCCAGACAGTTTCTTTCTTTCCTTTTTTTTTTTTTTTTTTTTCTGGTTAGCTGCTCATAGCCACAAATATGTATATTATTTCCTTCTTGCCCACAATTATACTAAGAATCATCTTTCTAATATACTGGGGAATCCCAGATAAAAATCTCGTTTTCCTAAAAAACAGACAAGTCTTTAACTCTAGCAATTAAATTATTCAGTTATTCACATCTAGAAGGTCAAAGAAATAATCAAATTGTTATAATAACAGAAGTCTCTAATGTTCACCTCAAATAGTTTTCTCCCCAAATTTCTACTGTAAACGGCTGATGTTCTTAGGGACGTTTGGTTTGCCCCGGTCACTGATGTTTGGAAGTAGCACTTAGAAACCTCCTTCTCTCCAGTGATTAGGCTGACCCAGTTATGCGATGTAGTGGTAGAATCACAGAATATTTTAACCCTTTCTTGTATATATATTTTTATATAGGACATGATTATTAACTACTTTGAATGTACTTCTTATGCAGGCATGTCAGAATAGGAAACCCAGCTTAAGCTCCGTAGTTGGTGGCAGGTCTTAGCAACATGGACCCAAGACAGCCTGCCTGGATTCAAGTCTCAGCTCTGTCCTTTTCGACCCAGTTATCGATGTTTCCTTTTGCTCATCTGCAAAGTGCCAATTATAATAATAACACCTCCTCATAAGTGCTGTTGTGAGTTAATGTGAGTCAAGAGCTTAGAACAGTGCCTGGCATGCCCTAAACCCTATGTCAGTGACAGCTATTGTTATTTTCACCATGAGGGAAACAAGGAACTGTGTTTTCCTCCAGGGATGATTCTATTTGCCATTAAAATATGTTTTTGTTTATAGAATTGGTAACTGTTGTCTATGCATTCATATAAAGAAAAACAGATCTGAAATAGCAGATGCTAGGAAGCTATTTATTTTGCCTGTTCTGCTTCCTTTTTAATTTCTACCTGCTCTATCTCTTTTCTTCTAGAACTAGATCTGATAGATTTCCTAGGCAGAACTTCTCTGTGCCGGACCTCCACAGAACTGACCCATTCAAAGTTACTTGGATATGGGAGGAAGTAAATACTACTTTTAAAAAAAATCAATTTATTTATTTGGCTGCACTGGGTCTTAGTTGCGGCACGCAGGATCTTTGAGCTTTGTTGCATCATGAGAACTCTTAGCTGCGGCATGCATGTGGGATCTAATTCCCTGACCAGGGATCGAACCCAGTCCCCCTGCATTGGGAGTGCAGAGCCTTAGCCACTGGACCACCAGGGAAGTCCCTAAATACTACTTTTTTTTTTTTAAGTCTTTTTTTTTTTTAATTTTATTTATTTATTTTGGTTGTGCCTGGCCTCCATTGTGGCAGGCGGGCTCCTTAGTTGCTGCTCACTGGCTCCTTAGTTGTGGCTCACGGGCTCCTTAGTTGTGGCACGTGGTATAGGCGCTTTCCCACTAAGACATGAGGACTTGTGCATAAAGTGAATAAATAAAGCGCGTTTGGAATGTTAATGAAGCCAGTGATAGAGTAGGTGTTGTCAATTTGCTTGTAAGTAAATTTTCTGTCGATAAACTATGACACGAATGATCAAGATTTAACAAATTCTGATTCCTTGCAAATTTTTGCTTCTTATATCTAATAATCTTAGTGAACGAATATCTCATGGATGACTTTTTAGAGATATAAGAAAAACTAGCATTTTTCATATTTGAAGGATAAAAGATTGGTAGAGGCATAAATTCACTCTTGTAACTCATTTTTGTCTTTTTAAAAAATTTCCAGGTGGTAAACCTAATGAGTGCACTATCTAACACTGACTAAAAAACGTATCTTGACATTCAAGTATAAAATACCCTCCTTAGTCATTCTTTTTCTTAAGGCTACACGGTCATGGTTGACTTTTATGTGCAAAAATTAAAAATTTCCCCTTCTATCAATATTGAAACTCCATGTTATCCATAAGCTGAGTTGCACACTAATTATTATAAAGAGCAATATAAATCCTCCCAGGCCAGTATTTTGTCTAATTTGATTTTTCGTGGATTTGTGACTGTTACTATTTGTTGTTAGTTTATTGTTGTCAGTTTTACTACTCGGACATATGGACCACATGTTGTTTCAGAAGCTCCCCCATAGACACTACTTCCACTAGTAAGTGGAAAACTCACTTATTAGTGTTCAAAATACCTCAAAAATGCAAATAAAAAGTTTTTGAATTTTTAAATTTAGATTACTGAGAAATGAATATGAGAACATACACTCGTATTTATCAGTTGATTATATCTGAAAGTCTTCTTTCTTCATTAAAACTATAAGAGTTTTGAAGAGTGTATGTTTTTGATATAAAATGAAAATATGTCACCACCACCATCATTATCGTAGTAACTGGGCTTGTGCCCATCGTAGATTTCATGAAACATAACCAAACACTTAATGAGAGAAGCCAGTAACTTCTAACGTTAAGTGGTCATGCAAAACTTTGCAAATATATTATGTGTGATAGTCAATACTAGCAGAATGTAGTTCTCATTACTTGATTCAGTTGGTTCAATTTTCATTAATTAAAAAAATTTTCATTTCGTTAACAGTGTATTCAAAAATTCACTCTCTCCTTCACATTCACAAGTAATAGAATCTTTTGATGGAACAAAGGCTTGCTGTGTGTTCTTTCTTCCTTGCAGCACTGGCCGTAGTCTCTGCCACTAATTTCAGATATGCAAATTCCTGGCTTCGTATGTAATTCCACATGCTTTTCTTGAGGGCCTCTTTGTGGAGGGAGTGGAATACACTAGCAGGAGGATGTGTTTTGGAGTCAGACTGTTCTTGGCTCAAATCCTGGCACAGTTTCTTGCTTACTGTGTGGCCTGGCCTCGTCTTTCAAATACCTGACCCAGGAGCTGTTGAAACTTTTGAGACAGGACATGTTTTAAGAGTTAAGTGGGAGGATGGCAGTGTAAGTGTATGGCATTCGGAGGGTTCTCTAAGACTTCCCTGCTTCCCTCTCCTTCTCTCCCCCAGTGGGGACCCGCTGCTGTAAGCCCTGACTGCAGTGTACCTGGATGGCAGAGCACAGGTGCCTGAAACCACCCTTGCCTTTAGAGAGCCAAACTGTGTTGTACTGTGACGTCTTTGGCTGGTCCCTTCACCTTAGGGGCCTTGGTTAACAGCTCTGTTAAATTCAGGGGTTGACCTTTACTTTGTGATTCTTTTCTAAGAGCACTTCCAGATCTGACCTTCTGTGAGTCGATGATATTATGAAGCAGTAGGTTAAAGAAGAGGGAACTCACAAGAGGGTGTTAAATGGGCAGAATCGACCACAATAATGTATAGCGAAGGAAGAGTCAATTAGACTTAAGGACAGATGAGTTGTGATTAGACATGAATCAGAAATTGCTCTGAAGTCGAGTTCCCCAGTATGTCCTCTACAAAACACTAGTTCCTCAAGATGGTAACATGTATGAATTGAGAAAAGCTTTCTGAAAATCACATGGGAAATGCTGACTTAAACAGGTTTCTTGCCTGTAGGCCCTTTCTGAGTCTTTCAGATGCTCAAACGCTTTCTGATTCTGAAATGGGGGAATATAGTCTGAAGCTTTTCCAAAATGTATTTCATCATAAAATCAGAATTATTTTGCACCCAGGTAACCTCTTGCTGGACTAGTATTTCATGGGAGGTATTTTGCAAAACGCTGCTCTATGGTTTTAAACCAGGAATGTGGTAGAACACAGGTACCATTGACTCAACCTGCTGAGCTGAGTATATACTGAGTATATACTGAGAGTGTTGACCAATTGCAAGGACCCGTGGAGGCCAGAGATGAGTAAGATCCCGTCACCGCAGCAAGTCTGGTGACCGGGCTTCAAGGGTGGCATTGGTGGCATGGCTACTGCAGGAATGGCCTGAAAGACAGTATCCCAGCAGGTTGCTGATGCAGAATCAGCTGAGGCAGCATCCTGAGGGTGAAGAGTCCTGGTTTATGCCTTGTGTGTATTTTTCTCTTTCTCTAAAACTCTTATAATGGTATTTTTTATTCTGTTCACATAAGACAAATTCCAAAGGGAGAATGAACGTTCGGTGCCCCACCTCAGGCAGTGGGGTCAAACCAGTTGGAAGTTCATTCAGGAGATTTTACAGAATTGACTCTGAGCTTTTTGGAGGACAGTCATCCCTCGGGGGGATTGGTTTCAGGACCTCCCACGGAACCAAAATCAGAGGCTGTTCAAGTCCCTTATAGAAGATGGCCTAGTGTTTGTATATAACCTACCACATCCTCCTAAACACTTAAAATCCTCTCTAAATTACTTATAATACCTAATACAGTGTGAAGGCTGTGTAAACAGTTGTAAATACAGTGTAAATGCTGTGTACATAGTTGCCAGCCTACGGCAAATTCATGTTTTGCTTTTTGGAACTCTCTGGATCTTTTCTTCGGAATGTTTTCCACGTGCGGTTGGTGGAATCTCGGGTGTGAAACACGCAAACACAGAGGCCACCGGTGCCCGGTTGTCACCATCACATTGACACTCGGCTCTCACGTCAAAATATAATCCGAGGAGAGGAGCCTATAAAAACAAACCCCACACACACAGGCAACCGACTCCGTTATGCGAGGCGTGGTACTTAAATGGAGGTTGAACCTGCTGGCATAATCTGCATGTGCCTTTCTAATGGATGAAATACGAACTAGGCCTCGTGGCAGATTTTACTGAGACGAACCTTTCAACCTCTCACAGTCGGATCTGTGGACTGTTTCACCGCTGGATTGTTCTGCCGGTCAGGCCTTAGGAAACATTTTGGCAGGTTGTGCCGTTATTTTGCTCATGTTGTGAGTAGCGTTTCTCTTGACCTTTTGTTATTTACTGAAACAGTCCGGCCTGTTTTCTTTTAAGAGAAGCGTGAAATGAAGGGGAGTCAGCACAGGCTGACTTTGGTATCAGAAGACGGACTTCAGGCTGCTTGGCTTCAAGGAGACTTTTCAAGTGAAGGGGTCATTGGCCTCCTTGTTTCTTATTCCCACGATTTTGAGGGGTCTTTTGGGGGGAGGTTTTTTTCTCACTGAAGCAGATGCATGTAAAGTTACTCATTTATTTTAATGATTTCACCACCTCTAAAAACACAACCCTCTAAGAGTTTTCTTCTGACATCTTGCGCATGGTGGGTGTCCAAAGCCTCTCCTGCTTTGAACAGGGGTGTGACGTGTTGCAGGGGAGGACAGCTCTGGACTCACTCCTGACCTCTCACGACTCTTGTGTCTCACGTGTTTCTCAGTATCTCACAGGGGTTCTTTCTCCCTTCTTTCTGCCTACATGTGCCCTCCACACCTGTCTCACTGGTACTTTTCTGCCTTGCCCCTGGTAGAGGACTCCCCATTCACTTCAGGTAAAGGAAGTACCAAGATCCCATTACATCACTGAAGACGAGAAAATGTGTGTGTGTGTGTGTGTGTGTGTGTGTTTAGATACACATTTGTTGCTATCTCCCCATCTATTTACCAACTACTGGCCTCTTTCAGCCTCAGAGAGAAAATTCGATAGAAAATCATGTCTTTTCGTTGGGATCCCCATGGCTCTTGTAACTCAGCTGCTCACATTAAAAACATCAGTCACATTTTTGTCATGTTTATCCTCTTGGCCAAACAGAATGACCCTGACATCCATAAATCAGCCTGAATGATTTCTGTGTCATTTTATAATGACCTGTGGGTTTGAGAATTGCCACAGTCTGAGAATGGGCCGTTGCTTTGGAGGTGTTTCATTCACCCTTCAGTCAGTCAACAAATACCCACTGTCCTTTCCTTGGTGTTGGGATTCACCGGTGAGCAGAAGCCACAGGCTTCTCATGGAGCTCATATGTGAAGGCAGAGATACAGATAATACATAAGTAAACCAGAAAGTTAGGAGCCGGTAGACATCAAAAGAGTAACGCCAGGTAAGTGGGGAGGGGTGAACTGGTTTAGATGGGAGCATCCCTGGAGATGTTGTTGGACCCCAGCCCTGTAAGATGAGGAAGGGCCCTAAACGTCCTGGGGGAAACTTCTGGAGACAGAAGGAAGAACAAAATCTTGGCCTGGTTCCACCCCTCTCCCCTCCCTCCCTGTTCCTCATCCGGTGACCTCAAGTGTATGTTTGCCGCTTGAGGCTACGACCTGATTGCTCTTTAAACCCCTGTGTCATTGGGAACACCCAGGAAACAACAGAAGGACGCTGTCTTATTGGAATCCTGGTCGTAATACACAACCTGCTGAATCCAGTATGAAGCTTTCAGAAACCTAGTTACCCCTCCCCACGCCCCCAGCTCTCTTATTCACACAGGCTGCAGATCAGAAGCTAGGTTGACTTCATTTCTTTTCTGTTGTGGTTATTGTTGAAGTATAGTTGATTTACAGTGTTGTGTTAGTTTCAGGTGTACAGCACAGTGATTCAGTTATACATACATATATACATATATATCATATATATGTATTCTCTTTCAGATTCTTTCCCCTTATAGGTTATTACAAAGTATTGAGTGTAGTTCTCTGTGCTATACAGTAGGCTTCTTAGAGAAAAGTCATAGGAAATCCTTTAAAATCCTCTGACTAGAAAAAGAAGCAGCCTAGAACTTCAAAAACAATTAAGCGAAGTTGCGCAAGCTACTGCCAGACAAACACGAACTTTCTCATGGCACTTTTTAAACTTTTTATTTTGCAGTAAATATAGACGCAAGAAGTTGCAAAAATAGCACAAAGAGGTCCCATGTACCCTTCACCTTGCTTCCCCCAATGGTAACATCTTGCATAACCATGGCATAGAGTATAATGTTTAGAGTATATACATTAGCAACACCAGGAAATTGACATTAGTATAATCTCCAGACCTTATTCAGATTTCGCCAGTTTTTACATGTGCTTGTTTGTGTGTGTGTGCGTGTATGGGTACTTTACCGCATGTCCAGATTCCTGTAGCTACCACTGCCATCAGGATACAGAACTATTCCATCACCTCTAAGAAACACCCTTTGTCTCATGGCACTTTCGTGTATGAGAAATCGCAGCAGACGTTGTCCTGCTTCTCGTCTGGATTATATTCTGGATGAATCTGCGGTGAGAGAGGGTGGGTAAATCTCTGAAATCTATCGCTTGGCTTGGCTGCCATGGAATCTGCTTAATTGACTTATCAATGGCGATCCTTGGTCTGACTTGTAGGAAGAGCATGTATAAGCCCAGAACAAAAAACCACAGGTTTGAATAAATAACCCCAACCTTAGCGAGGGAGCCCGTTAGTTGATTTAAGAGGCTAAGACCAGTCATGTGACCTCAATAGTTTACTTCTAAGAATAAAACCCTTTTTGATGCCACATAACTTTGGGGACTTAAGATATAGGGGACTTCTAGTACAACATTTCTTGAAGATGGCTGAGTAAGAAAACACACCGGTAGTGGGTATACAAGTTACCTCATGAGTGGATGCATTCCTTATAGAAAAGAGAAGAAATTATAGAAAGATACCTCTTTGCATGTGGAGGGAAGAAACCTTTAGGACGTGCAGCTAGAGAGAACTTGAGGTGCAGGCCGAAAGGGAAACAGCTATAAACAGATTGAGGGAGAGACAACGGATTTAAGGGAAAACATCTGCCTGCATCTGACATCCAAAAGCTGCATCTGTGGCCTAGGATCAATCTTGTAATGCTTAAAAAAGGAATGCGAGGGGGCCCGAAGCGGGCTCTGAAAGTTTCTTTTTTTCCTCGAGATTTTCTGTTTGCTTTGCCCAGAATGCTGCCAGGGTCTGATGAAATAACTCATATGGTCCCGTTTCTTGACGCTGCAGTAGCATTCCTGGGAAGCTAACTTTAGAATGATTGATTTAAAGGACATTTTACCTGGATTGTTCTAGACACACTAATCAGAGGAGCCCATTTACTTTGCTAAACAAAACCTCTGGAAATCTCCAGACGGAATCTTTAAAGATTTCGTATTTCAAGTAGAATTTTTCAGTGTTAAAGAAGCTGGAGACCAGAAGTAAGGGGCAGATAAGTTCTTGTGAAGCCTCAGAAGAGATGAAGAGCATCTCTCTCGATGCTAGATTGAACTTCAAATTTGTCAGATAAGTCCCTGACCTAAGTATTATTTTTTTCCCTTGAGTCACTTGTTTGTATCCTGTTGGCACAGCCCAAGAGGCTGGTTTAAAGGGAATAGAGACACAGATGTAGAGAACAAAAGTATGGGCACCAAGGGGGGAAAGTGGCGGGGGGGGGGGGAGGGGTGGTGGTGTGCTGAATTGGGAGATTGGGATTGACATGTATACACTGATATGTATAAAATGGATAACTAATAAGAACCTGCTGTATAAAAAAAATAAATAAAATTCAAAAAAAAAAATGAACAAAGGGAATAGAGATCAAGTGTTCCCTGTAGGTAGGCCCGTTCTCCATTTTTCTGAGTGGAAGCCAAAGAGGATTGTGAGTAAAGGGTCCTACTCTCCACTCTCACATGTCACCTTTCCTTGTCACCCAGTCTGCGCAGCAGGAGGCCGATACGTTTATGCTTCACGTTCCGAGATTTTTCCCCTGGGGGTGTCAGGGACCTGATCCATGCTACCGGAAGACTGTCATAACTGAGATGGAGGAGGTTGTCCTCCATTATTGTCAACAACCTTTTGGAAATTTCGCAGTAACTATCTTTACACTTCCCGCTCAGTGTCTCCTCCACGTGTTCCCTCTTTTTAACTCGTCTTTATTTTTATGCATCTTACTCCCAGCCAAGATCGCAGTGAGCTTTGCATGTGCCACTGCCACATATGTTGTCAACAATTTGGAATTGTATCAAATAGAAATTAAGTTTGTATAAATGATATCACTTCCCGTGCGCGACGCTGTTCGCTAGAGCTCCGTTCTGAATGACGATGACAGTGGCCTCGGTGTTTGGCAGCGGTGGGTGGGGGTGGGGATGCTGCAGTGAGAGTGACTGATAACAGGCCTGGTGGCTCTAGAGTGTTGCAGACAAGCAGTAAGTGATGATCACCTGCTCTCTGTGCTCAGAATCTGTGGCATATTCATTTTCCACTCTCCAACGCAAGCACGTAATAGACTCAACGCTTGCAGAAATAAATCGGGCCAGAAACAAGAGTATCCCCTGTTTCCCAGCTTTCTCCTCTATAAGGTGGATGTCCTAGCCCTGTGTTGAAAGTTAGGGCAAGTTCCGGTAACATCAGATCATTTGCCTCAAGTCACGTAGGCGACTTGAACTTGGTACGTGGTAGATTTGAACTCAGTATTTTGACCCCCGCAATGGTACCTTCCATTTGCGAGTCAGAGGGTCTGATTTTCTTAAGGCACAGAGTCTTTCTACTTGTTTGGTCTGGGTGCTGAGGAGACGCTTGGCATAAGGGAAAGGCTCCAATTTCATTTTTCTTTCTTTCAAGAAATCTCTAGAAGGGTGCATGACACCCTGGCGATGTCTGGTGCAGTCTGAAGATCCCCACCTGAGAGCAGCCCGTCTCACGGACTGTCAGCTGGGGGTGCTCATTTGTGTGTTGTTTGCTGTGCGTTTCCTCATACCTCGAAAAGTGCTAGTTGAATTTTTCCAAACCAAGCAATTGACCTTAGCACTTAGCATCCTTTGAGTTTACACCATAATTCAAATCCAAATCCTTTTTAAAAACACCCTATTGGGACTTACCAGGCGGTCCAGTGGTGAGGACTCCGTGCTTCCACTGCAGGGGGCGCGGGTTCAATCCCTGGTTGGGGAACTAAGATCCTGCATGCTGTGCGGCCAAATAAATAAATAGATTGCAGATTAAAAAACAAAACAAAACTGTATCACACACAAAAGGTGGGCTGATAGTGAGGCAAAGAGTAATGACGGGCAGGGCACTCTCAAATCAGGCCGGGTGACATGCTGGACATCTTGTTTCCATCAGATTCTCGTAGCTGCCCCCTACTACTCTGTGTGTTTGCCGGGCTTTTCAGATTCTGTTTTGCTCGTTGTAGCTGGATGTTTTCCAGAGGGTCATCAAGAGAAAGGCGTATCCTCTGCATTAATAACCTTTGGAAGGATTTTAGCAGTAAAATCAGAGACCAGATGATGTGGTGGAGAACAGGAATGGCGGGTTTGCTGGGGTTGGGGGGGGCATTTATTCCCCCTTCCAGGAAAGTGTCAAGTTCACCATGCCCCAGCACCAGACCCTTCACCCAGTAACTCTGAGATCTCATATCAAGTTTACTCAATAATCATGATGTAAATGGCAAAACTACCCTCATTTGGGGAATAAGAATTGTTCCTGTTAAAGGCGTACAATATACAAAATAAGTGACTCCAAGCTCTTACTTGGAGTAACAGCTAATTTCTGTATGTGCTTTCCTATTTTTTTGTTTTTTGTTTTTAATGAATGCATTAATGTGGAGTTCCAAAACAACTCTTGAATGTTTACATCTAATTATTGAAAAGTACAGGTGCCATATGAAAATTTAAAGAATATACTGAGATGTATGACAAAGATAAGCACCATAGATGAGGACTCAGAAAACTATGGCCTGTGGGCCAAATCTGGCTTGCCACTTGTTTTTGTAAATAAAGTTTTATTGGAATACAGCCATACTCATTTGCTTATAGATTATCTGTGGCTGTTTTCCTATTATAACAGCAGAGTGAGTAGTTACAATAGAGACCAGATGCCTTTGCTCTCTGGTCCTTTACTGAAAGTTTTCCAACCCGTCAGAGACATCTCTATGATATTTATTTACTCACTCATTCATTTATTCATTTGTTCAGTGAACACCAACTTTGTTAAAGAAATGTGAGAAATGTAGAGATGAAGAAAGCAGGGGGAGGGCGGGTGGGGGAGGGGTGGATTGGGAGTTTGGGATTAGCGGATGCAAACCAGTATATATAGGACAGATAAACAACAAGATCCTACTGTATAGCACAGGGAACTATATTCAATATCCTGTGATTAGCCGTAATGGAAAAGAATATGAAAAAGTATATATGTATAACTGAATCACTTTGCTATGCAGCAGAAATTAACACAACATTGTAAATCAACTATATTTGAAGAAAACAGATAAAAAAAAAAAACTAATGCACGTTGAACAGCGGTGGGGAGAACAGGCATTTCTTGTCTCTTTCCCAATCTCACATGAAATGGAACTGAACGATGCTCTTCATCAGATTCAAGCCGTTCTCTCCTAGTCCTGGTTGGCTAAGAGATTTTATAATAATGGGTGTTAGATTTTATAATGTTTTTGCATCTCTTGAAATAACCATATAATTTTTCTTTCATTCTGTTAAATGGTAAATTAGAATGATTGATTTTTAAATCAGTCACTTGTTTTAAATTAATCTTGCACTTCTGGAATACAAAAATTTATGAGGAATTAAAAAAAAAGAAAGAAAAGAAAGCAGTCCCTAATGTCCAAGAACTTACCACGTAACGGAGACGAGTCATGGGCCCAAATTGCCACCTCTGGCAACATGTATGCGAGACGAGAAAGAACTAAATTGCTGTGTAGTTCAGAGATGGTGGAGGCCCTGGACAAAGGGAAGGAATTGGGGATAAGCAAGAGGATATCGCTTTCATAACTGTGGCTCCCCGTGATTTCCCAGTGGGAACTTCATGAGAAATAAGAGTCATTTCCTTCATGGAATTTTATAAATTGTAGTATCCAAAGGGTGGAAATGATTTAGGATATTGCTTAGCGTCCAGATTTCTTTATCTGGAAGCATATTTCCTCTGTAACTATGAGGATAATCGTATTTCTAGAAAATTTTTAAAGACTTGAAGGAAGGCTTCCTTCTTCAGAGTGGGAAGACAGAGGGAATTCCTTTTCTTTTTTACTTTACTGTTCCCTGAAGAAAGTAATATTAAATGGTATGACTCTTAAGGGAGGGATCTTGGCAGGAAACCCCTCAAATATCAGATGGATTCAAAACAAGGTGCAACTGTAGACCCCCAGCCATCAATAAGCATGACTCAGTGACCCTCAGAAGGCCACAGCCAACAAGTGTGAAGGGAGCTTTGGGTGAAGGTTCAGGTCAAATGCCACCTCACCCTGGAAGATTCCACGCGGGAAGCCTTCCCGAATCCTTCAGTTGGGGTTAATGTCTGCCTCTTCATTTGTGACCTGCTTGAGGGCAGGGTTCCCTTTCTGACTTCTGTATCACCAATAGCGCCCACTCCACTATTTCTGTTTCCCAAGGATCTGTTGAGTTAGAGCGAGTTGAATGCCGACTGACACTGTGTATTCAAAATCTAGGTGACCGATTTGGGTAAAGGACCCAAGAATTGCGGGTTTATCTAAAAGTGAAGCAAGTGATAATCTTTCCATTCTGCTGCCATCAGAGGATCAAAAACGTTGGCTAAATTCTGGCCACCCATTCTCTATATTCATAACAATAACGCTGCCACAGAGCGAGTGCAGCTTATTTAGGTTAGAACACAACCCTGGGACGTTTCACCCACTGAAATCATAATATTTTGACTGATAAAGTGAATAAAGCTTTCGGTGAGGAAGCTACTGAAAGAAAAATGACACTGGACCCCAACAGGTAATTTTAATCTTAGGAAGCACCAAGCCGAAATATTTCATATTTCCTCCTTCTGAGTCACAGGGCCCCTGAAGTTACTCCCCCCTCTGACAGCATCCCCTGGGGCTCTGGCCTCCCGTCACCAAGGAGCCCAAATCAGCCTTCCATGTCCTCAAGGGTTTCCTCAGTGCCCGGCTTTCACAGTAGCCTCGGTTCCAATTGACAGGGGTGTCCCCAGGTAAAGGCTAGAAGAGGGACACACGGTTCCGTAAGCTCATCTTGCTTGTCCCCTCCTCTCCCTCAGCCCGAAGAGGAAAATGCAGCCTTGGCGTATGAAGAACACACTTTAGGGCATTTACTGGCAAATAGATAAAGTCACTGCAGACACATGCGGGTGCTGTCTTCTATCAAAACCGTCTAAAAAAACACTGACTCTACTGTCTCCTTCAAGCCCCGCCGTGTATTTATGAATGGGATTGCTTCCTCATTTGCTTTTCGTGTCAGTAGCTGGGAAGTCAGAAGGCATTACCTCTAAAATGGGGAAAGAACACTGAGTCCATACATTTGCAGCCAGCTGCGGCAGGAACCAGCACATAGAATCACTTCGCCCCGTCCCTACGGGATTTCTTCCTGAGCTTCTGATTGATAACGATCACTTTCGAAGGCCTAGAAATGCTTAGGTGAGATGAAATTACTGATTCTCCTAAAGTTCTGTTTGCACTGGAGTCTTTCTGGACGGCTGCTGGTTCTGTCCTGTTTAAAGCATTCGGTGGCGTGAATCCACGGTTTCTGCCCACATCACCGCATTCCTGGGATGCCTTTCACGGGCCTTCGAAAGATCATCTGACAGCCGCCTGTGAGGTCAATGAACTTTATACATAATTAAACCTTCGCAGTTAGGAGAATTAATTTTTTTTCTCCCTGAGAAGCGGAGAAACAGGACGTGTTGTGTTGCCCTCTGTTACTGAGTAAAAGTTCTGTGGAGTCATCAGGCTAGTTTCACATGATTTAACTCTGAACCGAATAAGAAAGCGGTTGCATCCTCTACTGGGCCTCACAGAACAGTCACCACCCACACTGTTTATTCAGACTCGGATCTTGGCCATTTGGGGTTTAAGCCAGAGGAAGGGGGGAAAAATCTAACCCTGGAATGAACGCTTTTGAAACTCTGTATTCTTGATGAAATGCGGCCAAGGATTCTTTAAAAAATCTATTTAAAATCAATTACTGGGATCATATTTTCATTTACAGTGGATTGTTAGCAACAGCTAATTGTCTCCGTTTCCATCCAGCTTTGGAGTCTAGGCTGGAATTGGAATCATCGGCCTGTTTTGCCTGGGTATCTGATGCCACCACCCAACTATGTGTGGGCAACTGGGCAACTCTGACCTTTGACCAGCTCTCCATAAAATAACAAGGAAAGGTGTGAGGAGGCAAGGAATCGAATGAAAACAAGCCTAAGGGATTGTAGCAAGTGTGCTCCCCCCGGGCGGGGGTGGGGGGAGGAAAATATACAGGAGGCGTCTGTCATATTGAGAGGAAAGAGAAAGCAAAGGGCAGGACCGGGTATGCCTGGGAAGATAGGCACCAGGACCATCTGGCAGGATTGCAAAAAAATCATCTCAGATATGTTGGATCGTCTCGGGTTTTTAAAGATCTCCAGAGGAGATTCTGGAACCTCCTTTGGTTACCCACCCTCCTCTTTGGCAATCTGTACTGTCAGGAAATTCTTTTCTTATTTCCAGCCTAAAATGTGCACGTGGTGCTGCTTCAGAGGCTAAGTTGTTGGTGGGGACCACCGCATCTCCCCACAGCATACGTGACTCCGAGGGTGGGATGGGGCGTATGAGTTGCTGCTAGGTTGAAGCCACAATCACTTTGACCTCCATGCCCATCGGTCCCCAGGGCTCAAGAGTGGAGCTGGGGCTGGTGGCAGGCAGGAGTAGCGCTACTGAGACGTCCAGATACCAGGTACTGTTACCCAGCATTTTGTGTACATCACCAGGAAGAGAGGACATTGTCGTGACACGTCCAGGAATGAGCCTCACAACCATGTGTAAATATTAATATGAACCTTCTCTTTTGGATTTTAAGAGATCCAAGTTTTAAGGAAAAACTCCTTCAGGGAGACAGACTGTAGAATTTCACTGGCCTCAAGATGGTAGCTCAGCTCCTCAGTTTTATAAATGAGAAGAGCTGAAAGCCAGAGAGCATGAGGGACCAATCGCGGACCAGACTTCAGGTCTTACGCCCCCAGCCCAGCGAGATCCTGCCCTGCAGAGGCTGGTGCTCTGGGGGCGAAGTGATTCTGGCCCTGAGGTCACTTTTCTCACTTCCTCCAGCCCCTTCCTCCTCCTGGGCAGATGCACGGGGGATGGCCTCCACGAGGGAGTTACAGATTCACTGAAAGGCTGTCAGATGACCTGGGCAGCCCGCCTCCTTCCCTGTTTTATCGAGTTATGCCATTGCCCTACCTCAGGCTGCGGTTTGTTCCAGAAGGGAAGAGGTCGTCTTCCCCTTCATCCACCCACCCTCATTTGCACTGAGTTCCAGTTCCCTGTGTGTATAGATTACTGAATGAGTGGCGTGAGCATTGCAATCTGATGAGGAGGGCTTTGAGCCCGCAGACAATAAGCCCTGTGCCCACCGCTCCCAGCCCTCCCTCACCTCTTCCTCTGTCAAGTGGTCATAACACTTGCCCTACCTGCCTTAGGGGCACCTAGGAACAAATGATCATATCTATCGATATCTTTAAAATATGCAAAACACGGGGTTCTTATACGGTGAAATAGTTCAAGCAAACAGGAAATATAGAGAATAAGATAGCAAGTGCATGTGTATGTACCATCGCTCTGTCATGTCTTTATGCCATATTTGCTTCAGATCTTCTTACCTACCTTTAAAAAGAGAGAGAGAGAGAAAGCACTTCCCCAGTCCCATTCCCCTTTTCTGTGAAGCATCAATTTAACTTTGATGTATATTATTACCATGCATGATTGCATCTTTTACACATATGTGTATCCATAGACATTTACATTTTTAAATGTTTTCAAACTTTATCTAAATGATATCACTGGCTTTGTGTTCTACATTATGTTGGTAAAATTCATCTGTTGTAAAACATGTACCTCTACTTCATCCATGCTGCATAGTATTCTACCAAAGGAAGGATGCTAAGGTTGTTTCTAACTTTTAAAATGTCTGTTTGAAGAATATTATAGCTGTTTCTAACTTTTTGGCATTACAGACAGTGCTACAACATGTACATGTTCTTTGCCCACATGTGGGAGACTTGAGCTTCTCTTGGAGATGTATCAATAGATAGACAGATAGATACATACATACATACACACACGTACTCATATATACACACACACACCCAATAGCAAAGTCATAAAGTTAGCACATCTTAAACTTCCCTACATGTTGCCAAATTGCTCTCCAAAGTGATGGTACCAGTTCACCACCACATGGTCTCTCAGCATGGGTCATCACCATATTTAAAATTATCTTATGCCCATCTGATGGCCGGGTAGGTTTTAGATGTGATTTCCTGATTACTAGCGAGGTTGAGTATCTTTTCACTTGCTTACTGAAGTTAGGTTTCCTCCTCTATGAATTCTCTCTTTTTATCCTTTGCCCATTTTTCTGTTGGTGTGTTTGTTTCCTTACTGATTTATTGGAGTATGTAACGTATTCTTGATACCAATCCCTTGTCTATTATAGGCATAGCATGTATCTTCTCTTGGTTTTGTAATTTTGTTTTGTTGATGATGTACTAAGAGTTTTTCGTTTTTCATTTTGTTTTATTCTTATAACAAGTTTGTGAGCTAAATCCTATCTCTATTCCTATTTTATGGATGAAGATAGCGCCTTTTAGAGAGTTGAAGTAAATTGACTGAGGTCTCACAGCCCCAGTGGTGGGGCTGGAACAAGTCCACATCTAATTCCAGAGTGCTCTTGAAGACATAAGCACTGTGACTATCCCCATTTTACAGATGAGCACACTGAGGCCCAGAGAGGTTCAGTGATTTGCTCAGTGTCACACAGTGTAGTAGTGTTAGAACCAGGACTATGCTTCAGGTCTCCAGACTGCTAGCACAACTGTATACCTAGATAGAAAGATGGGGGAAAGGGGCAAATGAACACCGCATCCACACATCCTTTTAAAATGTAACTTTAAAAAATGACGAACTATTTGAAATGCAAAAGAAAAAAGTCACAGAGAATAATACATCAACCAGTAGTCACCCTCTACTCACAGTTAATAAATGTTGACATTTAGCCATATTTTTAAAAGTTGTTTTTGTTTTTGTTTTTTTTTTTTTTTGCAGAAAATGTTACAGTTAAAGCCTCTTTTCTAACCCACCCTGATCCCATTCCCCTACAGCTTTCCTAGAGGTAGCGGGTCTTCCAAAGTTGTGTTGTTACATACATGTTGTTGCGTTTGGCTCCTGGCTATGTGTCATGAACAATAACTAGTATTATTTTGTGAGTTTAAAACATTTACCGTAGTGTTCTTACTCAGTAATCCATCTTTCTCCAACTTGCCTTATCACTCAAAATTATGTTTTTAGGATTTATCCTAATTAATTGATGTAGAGCAAGTTTCCTTACCTGCTATATTAATTCCTTTTAATGAATATATCATAATATATCCAATTCTCTAATTGATGGGAGTTTAGATTGTTTCCACCTTTTCATTTTACAGACAGAGCTGTTGTGGTTGTGTACTTCTTTTTGGGCTTGTTTCCACGTGGACATGTGAGCTTCTCAAAGGTATAGATGCAGACGTGGATTTCTGAGTCTTGGGGGACAAACATCATCCACTTTGGTAGATGTTGCTGAATTGCTCTCAATTTACACTCCAGAACCGTGTATGAGAGTTCTTGTCGCTCTGCATTTTCTCCAGCTCTTGGCATTATCAGGCTTTTACATTTTGCTAATCTGTTAGATTGAAAGGTATCTTATTGTGGTATTGATTCATACTTCTCTGATTTCTAGTGATTTATGCTTTTCTTTCTCATGATTGTTGGTCATTTGGGTTTCTTTTTCTATGTATTGCCAGTTTATAGATTTTGCTCATTTTTTGTAGTGGGTTATTTGGTTTTTTTCCTTACAGTTACCAAACGTTCACTATATATCCTGGATACTTAAAAAAAACAAAAACAAAAACAAAACTACTGTCTCCATTTCTTGCCTTTAACCTTTGTTTTCTGGTGTCTTTTTGTCACATAAGTTTTAAAATCAAATTGGTCAACATTTTTTTCTTTTTTTGCTTCATGGTTTGTGCTATTGTGTCATTGCCTAGTCTGTGATTATTAAAATAGTGTCTGTATTTTTTCCTAAATATTTTAAAGTTAACTGTAATTCTCTTGGAATTCATTTTTGGATATAGCATGAGTTAGAGATCTTTTTTTTTTTTTCCCTATAAATAACCAATTGTCCCAGGACCATTTAATAAATAGTTCAGTCATTTCCCACAGTTTTATAATGTCACATCCCAAGTTCCTATACGCAGAGGGACTCTCTCTATTACGCTTGTCTAGTAATCTATATCTGCACCAATTCTATTGTATCTTAATTATAAGGCTTTAATAAATGTCTTGATATCTGGTAGGACAAGTGTCCATCTTACATTTTTTCAATATTGTCTTGGTTGTTTTTGGACCTTAATTCTTCCATATGAATTTTAAAACCAGCTAAAAATGTTCATGAGAAATCTTTCTGGGACTTTAATATGAATTACATTCAATTTATGTATTAACTTAGGAGGAACTGATGTTGATGTTGAATCTTCTCATCTCTCAGCATGAGATGTATCGCTGTTTATTTACGTCTCAGGACTTTCAGTGAACTTTTGTAATTTGCTTTCATTTAACTCTTGCACCTCTTCCTTTAGATTGAATCTAGGTTTGTCATAGTTTATTGCTATTGCTGATGGGATCTTTTAAAAATTACATTTTCTAATTGGTTGTTGCTGATAAGGACGCCATGGATATTTGTATATTAATCTTATCTCCAGCATTCTTACCAAACTCTCTTATGACTTGTAATTGTTTGTAGTTTCTCATGGATTCTCAATGTAGACAATCTTATGTGCACATAATTCTTTTGTTTCTCTATTCCAAATCCTTATTTCTCTTACTCCTTTTCCTTTGTTTATTGTGGCAGCCAGATATCTCACACAATGATGAGCGGAGTGGTGATAGAAAAAAACATATTTGTCTAGTTCCTGACTTTAAAGGAAATATGTTCCTAAGGTTTATCATAGATCTTTAGTAGAAACTGCTTAGTAAAAACTTCCTTATATTCTGGGTTGGCTAGGTATTTTATTGTACTTTTAAATTGTGAATGGGTACTAAATTTGATAAATGTTTTTCTGCATCTATTGTGATGATTAGTTTTTCTTTCTTAATCTGTCAGTGTGGTGAATTACAGTAAGACTTTCTAATGTTGAATCTTCCCTGAGCTTCTGGGATGAACCTTACCGGTCATCACAAACACACACACACACACAACACACACACGCACACCATATATTTACCATGTGATAAATATGATACATGCAATCATGATATATATGATACCTGAGGTATATATCAAAAAACATATTTTAAAATAAATATACATTTATACACACACTACACTGCTGGGTATGTTTGCTAATATTTTATTTAGGATTTTTGCATTGATGTTTTTAACTGAGATTGACCTATTGCTTTCCTTTTTTGTACTGTCTACTTCTAAAATATAGCTTTAGACTGAACTTATAAAAATATATTTTTATAAGTATTTATAAGTATTAAAGTATTAAATATAATAAGTATTAAATATAATTTTAATAAGTATTTATAAGTATTAAAAATCAAATACAGGAGCTTTTGTTCTTTTTCTGTTTTTTTGGTGTCAATTTTAGTAACATATTTTTCTAGGAGATTTTCCATTTCATCTGTTTTTAGTTTTACTGCTTTAAAGCAGAGAATCGAATTCTCATGCTTAAAAAAAAAATCTTTAGTTATGGCTCCTTTTCATGCCTAATAGTGTTTATTTGTGCCTTCTTTTGTTTCTCTTCCTCATTCTTGTGCAATATCTACCTATTTTATTCGTTTTTTTAAAGAATCCACATTTGTTTTGTCCCTATGTGTATTTCTTTGTTTTTATTTTATTGATTTGTTATTATCTTTATTATTGCCTTCCTACTACTTTATCTTTATCCATTTGTGGCAAAAGAATTTTCTCCTATTGTCTTTGAGTTTACTTTATTGCTTAATTTTTTATTTTCTTAATCTAAAAATTTTTTTGTTTTCTGTTGTTGCATTTAATGCTAAACATTCCTTCTACTGATATCTAGGGTTTTAATTATTGTTCAGTTCCAAGTATTTTGTTACTTTAATTTTGATTTTATTTAATAATTTAACAGCATGTTTTTGAAATTTCAAGATGTACTGGGGTTTGGGGACTGTGGTTTTGTTATCGATTTCAACTTTTATTGTATTTTGGTTGATGAGTGTGGTCTGAATGTTAGCACTTCTTTGAAATTTGTTGAGACTTGCTCTGTGGCATAGAACCTGGTTAATTTTTGTAAACATTTCATGTTTATTCTTTATTGCGTGGAGGGTTTCTTCATAGACATTAAATGAAGTTAGTAATATGCATTATTTACATTTGTCCTATTTTTTTAGCTTGGTCTATTGATTTCATAGAGATATGTGCTAAAATCTCTCACTATACTTTTGAATTTGTTACCTTCATATAATTAAGTCAGTTTTGCTGTATATATTTGATGCGGTGTGATTAGGTATATGGAAGGATTGCTGGTGAATGTATTTTTTTTACTAAGCAGTGATCTTCTTTATCCCCCCAAATGCTTTTGGCTATTTTAAAGTCTATTTTATCCTATTAATTGAGTCATTCAATTAAAATCAATATTTATTGAGCATTTATTATTTGTAGGAACACTTATTATTTGAATATATTTTTTCATGTTTATCCTTCCTGTGACTTGTTTTAGGCTACTCTCTTATAAACAGCTGGAGTTTTACAAAATTCAGTCTGAGGATTTCTGCCTTTTAATGGATTAGTTTAAGCCATTTACATTTATTATGATAAGTCATATATTTGGAATTCACGAGGAATCCGAATGTTTTCCATCTGCCATGCTTCTTCTTTGCTTATTTTTTCTTCCTATCCTGTCTTCTGTTAGATTACTTGAGTTTTCCTGTTGATTTTGCTTCCTCTTCCCTATGCCCACTCCTTGCTCCTTGTGTGGCACTAGGCTCCCCAGCCATAGCCACGCCTGGGGCCCAAGCCCAGGTGGATATGTTTCACAAAGACCAGTGCAAAAGACAGAACCTACCTAGGAGCTATTTCCTCAGGAAGATTTTTGAGTTGGATGAATTTTTGAAGGAAACAGCTCTCAAGAAGCCAACCTGAGCTATCTGAAGGCTCTGTTGGACATCTTGGTGCCTGTTCAGTCCAGAAGACGGAAAAGGAGGAATGGAAGAAACAGCAGGAGAAGGAGGATAGGGATGAAAAGACAGAAGGGGAAGATGAAGGCAAAGGTCCTCCCAGTGGCCCAGTGAATGGCAAGGAGAGGACTGAAGTCCTCCTGCAAGGGCCTGAAGCTGGGGACCACGGATGTCACTGAGCAGTCCACAGGGTCACCACCTGGTTGCAGCTGCAGATACCTGAGACTGAAGATGGGAAAAGTTTTGAAGAAGGTGTTTGAGCTGATGAACACCCTTCACACCAAGCTGGAAGGCTCCCACAGTGAAGTAGAGTACCAGGACCCCACTGATGATCATGGAGACCCACAAAGCTTGTGCTGTGTTATATGATGTCATCCTGAAGACTTCAAGAAGCTCAGGAAGCCCAGGGGAGAATCAAAGGAAATGATGTATTGAGACTCTCCTCTCATTCTGTGATGGGCTCAGTAGAGACCTCCCTGCCTCTTACTGGAGACTCCAGACCTCCCCCTACCTTTCTCCTGTTGAAGTTTCTCCTTCCTCTTGCCTCCCAAGCACAAAAATATAGTCATACTGTTAAGACAATGATTACTGTTTCCCTCTTGATTTGTAATGTATATGTTTTGTTCTGCATCTCAGCTGTTACCCTTAAACCTTAAAAATTATATTTGCGTTCACAGAGTCTAAAATTAAAGTGTTATCTGTATCTCTTTGCTTCCAAGACAATGTAATACAGATTACTTAGAACACTTTAATCCAGCTTTTCTCTCTCTCACATATTCTGTTATGACACCGTCAGCTATTTTATTATCATCTATCATTTTGTTTCTATCTGTTTTGTCCACATACAATTATTTTTTTTTACAAGTCTACTTTTTAAAATTTATCAAAATAGATGTCATTTTATTCACATTGTGGGTAAGACTATGAAATCCAGAACCAGACTGCCTTAATCTGAATCCCAATTTAATTATAAATCACTTAGAATGGTGCCTGGTACACAGTACAGAGTGAGCCCTCAATAAATGTTATTGATGTTGTTTCTTAGATTCCATTCCCCCTTTCTCAGTTCAAATTCCTTCTTACTGAAGTACATCTTTGAGTAGTTATTTCATCAAGGATTTGGGGATATGAAACTATCTCTGTCAGTCTCTTATCTGAAAATATCTTTAATTCACCCTTAGTCTTGAATAATAATTTTCTAGGTATAGAATTTTACAGAAATATTTTCCCTCAGCATTTGAAAATATTATTTCATTGTCTTCCGATATCTGTTATTGATGAGGTGCAGTCAGCGTCAGTCTGTCTTTTGTTTAGAAGGTTTTTTTTTTCTTTTTTAGTGAAAAGAAATATCTTTGTTTTTCTTTTTGTTCCTGTCTTTGATGATCTGCAGTTTCACCACAGTCCTGTTAGGGATTCAGTATACTCTTGAATCTAAGGATTCCTGATATTCATTGATTCTGAAAAATACTGTCATAATCTCTGAATATTGTTCCTCCCAGCTCTCTTTATTATCTTTTTCTCAGTCCTCTGTTGTAGGTTATTAGATCTTGTTCTTCTCTTCTTCTTCATGTCTGCTAACCTGTGTTTTCATATTTCCCACATCTCTACTTTCCTGTGGTCTATTTCTTTTCAGTCTCGCCCTACCCTTTCCATTCCTGTCCTCCTAAGGTATATAAGGTTAACATCTGGTATGCATCCTTCCACATGTCTCTCTCCAAGCTCATACATAAACACACAAAAATCCAATAATACCTTGTGCATTACTTTACAACTTACTATCTCTCTTAATAGTACATTAAGGATATCTTCCAGATAAGTAATACAAATTTAACTAATTTTTTTAAAAAATAGCTAAGTAAGTTCCATGGTATGGCTATACCACAATTTATTCAGCTGTTCCACTATTGATGAACATTTAGGTTATTTTCAGTTTTATGTCGACACAAACATTGTATATAAAAACATCCTCATACATATTTACTTATGTGCTGGTTCCTTAATTTCTATGGGAACAACTTCTACCCCATCCTACTTCCCCTAACCCCCACTTCCCAAAGATCATCACTGTCTCTATTTTAGCTTTTTCTTCTGGCATTTCTAAATAATGTCTATGCTGTGATCTTTTATCAATTTTACTCATGATGTCTTAACTTCCTATTATAGTAAATACAGATTTAGCTCTCTAACATAACCATATCCGCTGCTTTTCCAACCCCTTTCTCTCAATATAATTATATTGCAATATTGTGTTAAATCAGTTGTTAGTGTTTTCACTCTTTGGCCTATGGAAATAGTGTTAGCAGTTAAACTTTTTTATTTTTATGAAGTTAATATCTGCCTTTAAAAAAAATTTTCATTGGAGTATAGTTGATTTACAATGTTGTGTTAGTTTCAGGTATACAGCGAAGTGAATCAGTTATACATATACAGACATCCACTCTTTTTTTAGACGCTTTTCCCATATAGGCCATTACAGAGTACGGAGTTGAGTTCCCTGTGCTATACAGCAGGTTCTTATTAGTTATCTATTTTATATATAGTAGTGTGTATATGTCAATCCCAATCTCCCAATTTCTCCCTCCCCCCTTATCCCCTGGTAACCACAAGTTTGTTTTCTACATCTGTGACTCTACTTGTGTTTTGTAACTAAGTTCATTTGTACCCTTTTTTAGATCACATATAAGTGATATCATATGTTAATATCTGTCTTGTTTTTTTTCTTAATTTCCTTAGTGTTCTTTGTCCTTGTAGGGAAAGATGTTCCCCCTATATCTTTCATAGTCTCCCTGTACACATTTCCACAAGGCCGATCACATCAGAAATCTATGAGTTCTTCTTTTCTTGGTAACATCCCTTTTTTTCTGGACTTTTCTTCAGGCCTGTTGCACAGCTGTCGTGCTGGGATTTCTCTTCTTTGTTATTCTAGAACTTTCCGTGGCCTTTCTTCTGAGCTGAATCCCCTATCGTGATCTGCTTCATTGAGGAAGCACATCCTCCAGCAGGATCAGAATTACAGCCTGGTGCCCTGGTGATGGCTCTCACTATCTCTCTCTTGATCCACTGGTCCAGTCCTCTCCCTTCACTACATCACCCCTCTGCTTTAGTCCTTTGTTGGATCACATACATTTCCTCTTTTTCCACTTACACATTTTTGTGGCTACCAATCTATAAGCAGCCTTTCCAAAATGGATCCAAGAGAGATAGATTCACACTTTGAATGTCCAAAATGTCTTTATTTTATCTTCTCACTGGAAGGCTTGTCCGTCTGGTACAAAGAATTCTAGGTCAAAACTAAATTTTCTGCCAAAGGGTGAAGCCATTGCCCTATTGCATGCTGCCTCTCAGTGTTGCTGCTAGAAGGCTAAAACTGTTCTGATTCTTGATGCTTTGTACCTGACCTTCTTTTTCCTTTCTCCTGGGACCTTGTAGAATCTTTTCTTTCCCCCAGTAGTCTAAACTTCACAATGACTTTCCTATGTGGGAGTCTGTTTACTTCTATTATACTGGGCAATCAGTGTGTTCTTTCAATCTGTTGAATGTGCTTCTGTTAGCTCCTCTTTCTTTCCAGAACTCCTATTATGTGGGTGTTGTACTTTCTAGACCAGTCCTCTAAATTCCTCCTATTTTTCTCTCCTGTTTTCCATCTCTTCATCGTTTGCTCTCTTTTGGGGCAATTTCTTCAACTTCAATTTCCAACCTGTCTATTGGGTTTGCAGTTCTGTTATTGTTTTAAATTTCCTCTTTTCATCTATAAATAGTTGGGTTTTTTTAAGCATTCTGTTCTGTTTTCATGTGTGTGACATTCTCTCAGCATTCTGAAAAAAAAAAATTATTCTCTTTTGAAATTTTCTTCTCCATTCATGGCCTCTATTTCCTCCTTGTTGCCTTTTTCTGTTTGTTTTGAACTCTGTCTTCCCTTATAGAGGCTTTCCTGGCATGTCTGGTAATCCTTGAGTGTCTGGTCATGTTTAAGAGTGAAGAACTAGTAAGTTTATTGGAAGCTCTCAGGATGTGCAGGGCTTGTTGACTTTGAGCATTATCATAGAATAACATGATAATGCCATTTGTTGGGGAACTCCTAATGTCAACCCCTAAAGTCTCCTACTGAAGAACCTACAGAGATGGTGAGATTCTCCAGGGAACACCCTTCCAAACTCTCCCCTGGACGGTGACGCTCTGCCTGTTCCAGTGCTGAGAGCTGAGGTTAGGAATCAGACTGGAGAGGTCGGCGTTCAATATACATATTTTTTGCTTCGTTTGATGTGTGGCATCTCCCAATCCAGGAACCCTGTCTCCAGAGACCATACCTCCAGTTTTACCCGTTGGGGTAGAGGCTGCTGCCCAGAAGGGTGGAGAAGAGGAGGGGATCTGGGGGTCTGGGGATATAACTGGTTCTTAAACGGCTTTCATCCCATCTCCTCATTTTAGTCACTCCTCCCTTCCCCTCCCTTCCCATTTCCAAAGGTAACTAGTGCCTTCTGTTCCTGGACCCTTTGAGCATCTGCTACTTGGTTCCTAATTCTCCTTATTCCTAGTTTAGGATTCTGCCTCCTCTGTTCTGCTGGTTCTCTTACCACTTGTCCAGCTGTTTTCCATCTTCCAAACTCTTACTGCTGTTACCCCTTCACTTGTTCTTCGTGTCCTTCTGGGTTTATGTCTTTTAAATGGTCACTTTCTCTAGTTTTAGTGAGGTTTCAGAGAGACCAGTGTTAGATACAGTGTGTTCAGTTCTCTGTTTTTACTTGGAAGTCCTGTGTTACATTTTGGTTGATTTCCTCAAATCTCTTTTTCCAGTTCACTAATTCTATATTTGTGTCACTCTACTGTCTAACTTTTCCATTGAGTTAGTTTTAGTTCTATTTTGTTCTTTTTCAGGTCTGCTATTTTCTTTTTTTATTTACTCCTATTATTTCATTATGTTTTTTAGTCTTTCTTTTATCACTTTAATGATTTTAAGAAATCTTATTTCGTAGTCTGTTTCAGGTTGTAGTATTTTTCCAGTTCTTAGATTTTACCTTAAAAAATATTCTCTTTACAACTGTCCCTCATGGTAGTTAATTCCCTTATGTGTGTGTGTGTGTGTGTGTGTGTGTGTGTGTGTGTGTGTGTGTTGTCAAGTTCATCTTCATAGAGATTTTCCTTCTATGGGAATCTTGTAAGTCCTGAGTTGTGAAATCGTCCCTATGTAGTGTCACGTATTTGTTTATTCTGGTGATCAAAGGCATTTCAATGGTCCTGGAATTGTGTTTATATTCATTGCTTGTCCCACCCCCCCACATGCAGATAATGTAAATTCTGATCCTACAACTGAATGTGGTTCGTGTTTAGGGTTTTGATTTCTCAGAGGCTCCCTAAGCTCTGGATACAAGGCAATTGTCTGCTCTTCACCTTGAGGCCAGCAGGCAGTGTTTTGGTCCCTTTTTCATGGATGGGTGACTTTAAGATTTATGAAAAGGGCTCTGTCCTGCCTCCCTCCCTCCACCTTATGCAGGACCAAGGCCACTCTCTTCATAGGCATTAGAATCTAATCACTATCCCCAGATCCTCAAGGGCATTTGTGGGGTTCTGAAACTCCCTTGGACCCCACAGAGTCAACTTTTTGTGAAAGCTTTGGTTTCAATTTTTCTTCATTCCTGGAGCTTATGCTTTTCTCCCTTTCTTCTTTCCTTCTAGGCACAGCATTGTGATTTTTCTTGAGAATTTCGTATCTTTGTAGTGGAAAGGAACCCATCAGCCCAAAGTTTGTCATTTTGCTGGAAATAGCTCAACATCCACTATTGAGCTAAATCTAGAATAAATAAATAGATTCATTAAATTAAACTAAAACCTGGAATTGACTGTAAAGGGCCAGAGATTGAAAGGTTCTTAGAGATCTCTTCATCCAACCCTAGCATTTTATTTAAGGAAACTGAGGCTCAAAACTGATGAAACCACTTGCCCACAGACACATGGCCAGTTAGTGAAAAAGCTGAGGGTAGAAGTCAAGGTGGCCACTTTTTTCTCACCACATCACAGGGAGGAGCACTGTCGTCTAGCAGCCAGCACTCATCTGCTTGCAAGACACCCCAGTCTGATGATGGCTGTGCCTTAAATCATGGTGAGATTTTGGGAAGGACACATAGGCCATTTGTGTTGGTTTTGTCATTTTAAAATCTTCTGGACTGTAAAGTAATAGAGCTTATAGAATCACTTAAGTGGTTTATTCCTCTCCCAATTTTGTCTTTTGTTTTTTTCAAAGAAAAATACCTTTTTCCCTCTCCTTTCTTCCTTTTTTTTTTTTTCCCTTTTAGGACCCAGTTCAGGTTCCATCATCTCCCAGAAACCTTCCCTGCATCCCATCGAGGGTTTTTTTTTTCCCTTCTCTAACTCCTTTTGAAATTGTCATTTGAACCATGTGATTGGCACCAGATTACGAATATGTCCGACCCTGTTTAATTATCGAATGTGTATGTGCTTTGTCTCCTCAACTAAATTGTAAGTGCTAGTTTGCAGAAGCCATACTTATGTATCTTTACCATTTCCCAAAGTGATTTTCGTGATTAATTGATGAGGAAACAACTTAGAGGAAATATGTTCCCTGAGATAGAGCCTGGGTTTGGTGTCAGGAAGCCTGGATTCTGCCCCTTTTCTTGGCATCAGCTCCCTGGTGAATTTGAGCAAACCGTCTTACCTTGTATGGACAGGCCGCTGTGGTCCGACAGTACACGTGTAGATAGAGTGGTCATATAATTTATCGTTCAAATGGGGACAGTTATGAGAGTGAAGGGGGAGGCACTATTAATAATTTTGCAGGGACAACAGGTGTAAACCGGGACTCTTCCTGACAAGCAGGGACATATGGTCACCTTATGTCATAGATCACCTTGAGCTCTTCAGAAAACTTTGCACAGCTGCTGTCAAAATACCAGTCTTCAAATAAAAATATTATCATCCCTTGCAAGAGCTTTCCTCCACCAGCATGACTTCACAGGTAAGAGAATGTTTAGTTTTCCCAGACGTTCATGTTTTCTCAGCTAATTTCCTGGCCTTAAGTGCTTGTTATAACTGAAGTTAAGGTAAATGATGGGTTCGAGAATTAGTGCTGCTAATAGACAAATGCCTTTATTTTCCATATCAACCCATTCTCTGTCCTGGAAAAAAAGAACAGCCCCGATTTTGAGAGCTCTGAGCCTTGTTTTCTTGGGTACTTTTGAAACATAGGATCTTACCTCTAGTACATCCAGTGATAGAGGGAAGGGTTATGAATGGCTCTTGGCCCTCAAGCCTGGATATGTCTTCATATAATGGTGTATTCGGTGGCTTAGCATAATAGGTGAGGTAGGTCTTTAAAAAGACACATTACAAACACCATGGCTCGCTAGCTGGCTTGCTTCTGCAGCTCCTGCCAGAGTGCTCTGTATAGAGTAGGTACTTCATAAGTGTTTGTTAGCTTGCAATTCCGAGGAACACTTGGGAGACAGTGGTGGCTAGTAAACTCACTTCCCAATGCTGGTAACTCCATTCCCGCTTGTGCTGAGGGAGTACTGTTGTGGTTGGGCCGTGGTGTTGGAATGTAAAGACAAACAGATACTATCTCCTTCCTCCAGGATTTTATATCTGGAGGCAGCCTTGGAGCTGTAAACAACTAAGTCTAAGAAAGTTCAGGAGAAAGAACAATCAGTTTTGACCTGGGGTAGTCAGGTGGCATGTGAGCTAGGTTTGAAAAGTAGGATTTTACCCGAGGACAGAGTTGGGTGAAGACCATTTCACAGAGAGGGAATGGCACAAACAAAAACCTGTCAGAGTCCAATTGCTTGGCATGTATGGAGAATCAGAAGAAGTCCTGTGTGTCTGGAAGATACGTGTTAATAGTTGGGATGTCCTTTAATGTCAAACTAGGGAACTCGGGTTATATCATGCAGACAACAGGAATTACATAAAGTTTTGGATTCGTGCAGTGATATCAAGCAACTCATGTGTTAGAATGATAGCCTGGTTGTAGGGAGACCGGTAATGAAGAGGCTTTGGTGTTCAGGAGAGATACCAAGGCAGGGGAGTAAAAAAGGAGGAGCCAGATAGGAGATAGAGAATTGGCAGTTGGTTGGATGTAGGGTTGAGGAGGAAAGAAGAACCAAACAGGACACCAAGGGACTGAGAAGATGGTGACCCCAGGACAAGACTATGGAAAGCTGGAGAAGAGCAGAGCTGGGCTGGGAGAGAGCCCTTGATTCCTAGGGAGGTTTGTGAGGAGATTATGTGAAATAGTACATGAAGAAACCTTGAAAGGTGCTTTGCATGAAATAAATGTTGGATAAACACTACATTGAAAGAAGGAGGGAAGGAAGGAAAGGAAGGGAGGAAGTTCTTCTTCTCTCCGCTCTGTGGGATATTTAGGGTTTTAGGAGATCCAACGGGAATCATGCACTGGGGCTCTTCCCATTAAAAAAACTTGCCAATTATTTCATGTTAATTGAGAGTACAAACCAGGAGAGGACTCAGATAGAATGAAAGACCCGAATTGGTTGGTATCAGACTGAGGAGAGGTGGGCTTTGAGCCAGACTTGGAGGAAGAGAGGGCTGTGGGGTGATGAAGAGCCACACGGAGACCCAGGGAGCAGCCGCCGAGAAGGCAGGAAGGCGAAAGGGAACACACCACCCATATGGAGAACGGGAAGGATGCCCATTACGATCAGAGGTGGTCTCACAGGTGGAGAAATGTCCTGGGTCAGCGATGGGCGGCAGGGGGCGGCGTCTTCCGGGGGAGGGCTGGGCTGTGGCTTACTTTCTGACGAGCCCACCCCGAAACTCTATCGGGAGGACCCTGGTTCTCTGTGACAACCCGTCCAATCCCTCCCCAGTTTTTTCTGACCATTTGGAAAAACAGCAGGGCAGTCCTCTGTGTGATTAGAAACTAAGTCACATCGACTTTTCCTCTTGAGCCATTTCAGGATAACTCTCCATAAATCCTTTTATTGGAAGTACCGGCCAGTACTTTGTCTTACAAAATGCCTTTTGGTTTCTTTGCCTCGGTCTTTGATATTGGGTAAATATTTTAGTTTCATGATTACGTGGTGTTTAGATGGCAGTGCATGAATTGGCATTACTAAAATTGTTTGCCTTCAGTTATACTACATCTGCTTCAGGAATGCCAGAAAAACATAAACATGACTTATTTAGTAAACTACCTAAATTGGAATATCTCAGAGAGAGAAGGCACAAAATCTGGCAGTTGGCATGATGTCTCCTCTTGACTCAGAGACTCTTGAAGCTGGGAAGTCCTTTGGAAGCCTTCTACTACCACCTTCTCAAACACGGTGCCGCCCATCCTCTTCCTGAATACTTCGAATGAAGGGGAGTTCTCAGAATGTGTCAACTTTTAGAAAAAAGCAAACCACAATTGGATAAAAAATTTTAAATTGATTTCTCCTAACACATCAGAAACTTTTTAAGTTGGCTACAGCATAAAATGAATGCAAGCCAGAAGTTACCTGGGAATATTTTTATGTGATCTACAACATTCCAGTGTTTGTTGGATGCGGTGCTTGTCAATGACTTGTCTCTTTTGGGTGGAGGAAAGCTTTTTACATCATCGTATCACATAATTTCTCTTTATCGCCTATGGTTTCTACCACTTTGGTCTTTTCCCTTGGGTATTGTACCTTTCTTTGACATGGCTTGCAAGATGTGGCTGTGTTTAGGGGCGTGATATTCACAGTGGGTTGGTCTCTCTGTACAATTACAGTTGTCTGTAATTTTGGATTAAATCAGCCGACTGACATCTGGCTCTGTTTTTGCGGGCATCCATATAAACTTTACAAAGGGCCACTGAGATTAGCGGTTCTTCTTCATCAATGTTTCACTTATTCATCCCTTTATTTAGAAAACATCTGAGGCCCACTATGTACCTTTCCATTTCCGCCATTTCCTCTTAATTGGGGGCCATTATCAACTCTCACTGGTACTACACCTTCATAAATGGCTTTTAATCTCTGTCTTTGAGGACCACTGCATAATATCCTAAAACATCACTCATCATTAATCATTAAGTGACCCTTCCCACTTAAAAACTTTCATGGCATAATTTTTAAAATAATACATTTTTTTTGTTCTGATTACAAAAGCAAGATATGGTTTTTGCAGAAAATCCGGAAAATAGAGAAAAGCAAAAAGAAGAAAAAAAATCACTCATAATCTACCACCAAAACAGCAGCCTGTTGTTACTATGTTGGTACACAGCCTATAAGTTGTTCTTTTGTCTTTCCTGTTACTGAGAGCCTTCCCAGTCTGGTCCCAGCTTGACGTTTCAGCCTTCTCTCTCTAGTTGCTTCCTCTCTGGGGACCTGTATTGCCTTGCATGGGACTTTTTATATTTCTCTCTCAATGAATTCTTCTGATTCTATAAACAATACAGGTGGTTGTAAATATTTTTCAAAATATATATAAGAAGTAAAGTAAAAATTATATTTAAAAACATCTCAACACCCTGAAATAAAAACCATCGACATTTTGCAGACTATCTCATCATCTTCTGTTTATAGATGTGTGCCTGAGCACACACACATGATTTCCTATAAATGAGATCGTGGCATCCATGTGGTTTTTATGGTTGCTACCTTCTTTCATTTTCACTTATTTCTTTCCTCTCACTCCCTTCCTTCCTTCCACCCTAATCCCTCTCCCCCATGTTGCCAGTGTTATCAACCTTGTGTGTCATCCTTCTGTGTTTCATTCCACTTCACTCATATAATTATATCAAACATTTAGGTAGATAGATGGATAGGCACAGAAACATGTGATTTTGGTCATTACCTTATAAAAATCAGGTCATATCATATGTCCCTCTCTGCATCTTGTTTTTTTCTCACTTCACAGGATACATTGTTGAAATTCCTCCGTTCTTTCTTTTTCATGACTGCATACTATTCCTTGGTTGACCATGGCATAACCTATTGAATGATTTTACTCCAAACAGTGCTGTGGTCATATGGGCATGAGATGACTTCATCAATGATGGTATTTTTGAATTTGGATAGATAATTCCAGATTGCTTGCTAAATGGTATAGCAATTTCTGTTTCCACCAGCAGTGTATGAAGTACCTTTTTTTTGCATCCTTCTATGTGGCTGTGACATTGTCACCACCAAGGAGCAGTGCCCCTAAATTGCAGGGAAGGATGGGGGGACAGGGTCCCTTTGAAGTCCCAAACTTCAAGACAAACATGGGGCCACAATAAGACCATCACAGTAATATATATAAGAGAATTCATTAACAGGAGATTATGGTTTTCTAGAATTGGGTTCTGGGGAAGAAATATTTATGGAAATGAATCTTATGGCCTGAAGTGTTATTTTATGTTTAGGATGATTTTTTTTTAACCTGACAACATTTGGTTAGCATGGCAGCTAGAAATTTTCCTCTTGGCTTTCATTTTTTCTTTACAGTTTTTGGCAGAATTCAAAAGGTAAAACACATCACACACAACTTCTGAACCTTTGCGTTCAAAATACGCAGATGGGGGACTTCCCTGGCAGTCCAGTGGTTAAGACTTTGCCTTCCAGTGGAGGGGGTGCGGGTTTGATCCCTGGTCTGGGAGCTAGGATCCCACATGCCTTGGGGCCAAAAAACCAAAACATAAAACAGAAGCAATATTATAACAAATTCAGTAAAGACTTTAAAATGGTCCACATCAAAAAAATCTTAAAAAAAAAAACAAACGCACATGGATGTATGGCAAGATGGGATCTGAGTAAGAGTTCTCATAACATGGTTTACATTTCCAGTGCTTTAAAAATAACCGTCCAGGGCTTCCCTGGTGGCGCAGTGGTTGAGAATCTGCCTGCTAATGCAGGGGACACGGGTTCGAGCCCTGGTCTGGGAGGATCCCACATGCCACGGAGCAGCTGGGTCCGTGAGCCACAGCTGCTGAGCCTGCGCGTCTGGAGCCTGTGCCCCGCAACGGGAGGGGCCGCGATAGTGAAAGGTCCGCGCACCGCGATGAAGAGCGGTCCCCGCACCGCGATGAAGAGTGGCCCCCACTTGCCGCAACTAGAGAAAGCCCTCGCACGAACCGAAGACCCAGCACAGCCAAAGATAAATAAATAAATAAAATAAATAAAAAAAAAAAAAAAAAAAAAAAAAAAAATAACCGTCCATGTGGTGTTAGAAGTCCGCAAGCAGTGGGTGGGTTGGATCCTACAGACCATCTCCTGAGCTGGGCTGTTTGCTGTACCTGCTCTCCTCCAAGATGGCAGCTCAACCCCTCTCTTCCCTCCGCACTGCCTGTCTTCCTCTAAGTCTGGACTGTCTGGTGCTTTCTACTCTTATCCTGGATGCCAAGGTCTGCCACCACTTCTGTTGTCCTTCTTGCTTTTCTTCTTCTTTTCCCTTCTGTCCCTCTCACTTTCCTACAAAGAGGCTTGGCATTTGCAGCCAATGCCTGCCGTTGAGATGGCGCTTTGAGGCCAGCAAGCCCCCCCTCCCATATCATTTTTGATATAACCTCAAGGTCATTGGCCTGTGTTAGCTGTTTCCATCCCTAATTTTTCTGTTGATAGGCTCTCCACCTGACAGAAAAGTTTCTCCCAGCACCCCCCCCCCTTTAATTTTTTATCTAACATCATTTTGGGACCTTGAGTCCCTGAGATCCTGAGGCTTCCCTGTACTTCGAGGTAGAAATAGATTCTGTCTCCTAGAGAATTCTGACCAGCCTGTTCTGCAAAAGAATGTTGGCTCTTGGTGTCCCACCAAGAAAAGAACCTCTGGATTAATGTGGGTTATTAGAGTTGCATGGAGAACAAACGAGGTGGTCTAGAATCCAGTTCTATCATTCTTCAGTGTAGTCTCAATGTCAGGGAAAGTCTTGAGTAGGATTCTGGTTTTAATGTCTTAATTCTGAATTTACTCACCTTCGTGGATTAGACAGAGCCTAAACATTATTTTGATAGTGTATGTTTGTGTGAGTGTGAGTGTGTGTGTATGTGTGTGTGTGGTTTAATATGTACAACTTGGCTGAATGCAGTAGGTCTGTGGTTTATCTTTTACTGAGAACTGCTTCCCCCCCGCCTCTTTTCTAAGAAAATGCTAGTTTCCTAAACTAAAGTCTTTCTTTTGAGTTTGTTAGCAGTGAGGGGTGTTGTGTGAGGCCCTGTCGGTGATACTAAGATCAAACAATCCCCCAATTCAGGTGACTTTCACACAAGTCATAGTGACTGAAATAGTATTGAGCATGTGATGCTGGTGTGTGACATGTGAATATTTGTCAAGAAAAGCACCCAAGTCACTACAACTGGCTGCAAGAGTAAGTGATTTGCCTGTTTAACTGTTTTTACATACATTTTTATTTGAGAATCTGAAACCAACCTTTATAGTTTGGGGAGGGAAAGTAACATATTCAGTCAGCATGAATCTGTTTACCTGCTTTTCCCTTTCACTGTGTGTAAGAATTCAGGTCACTTAGTCTTAATCAAGAGCAATGTATAAATTAAGGGACATGTATCTTAACAAGTTTGAATTTTCTATATGTTCTTTCTCTCTCCCACTCCCCCTTCCTGCAATTCCTTTCCACACTTTTTCATCCTTTTTGTAAAGGTAGTAACCTATATTTGATAAGGCTTGGAATTCAGACCTGAGGTACCTCGGTCCCAGTTGTGGCTTGTGGCTACTTACCACTATGAGACTCACTGTCCAGCCTTGCTTTTCTAATCTGTAAAATGGAACACCCTAATTCATGTGCCCATTGAAAGCATCATAACTTCCTTCCCTTTCCTCCTTTCTGTTGGAGAAACTCGGAATTTTCAAAACTATTAAATTCAGTATTTTTAGGGCCACTTAGAAGTTTCCTGTAACCATAGAGAGCAACTAGAAATGCAGTGTTCTACTCTCATAGTCATTAAAATCCCCCACCCCCAGAGCAAACTGGTTACATTTCTGATAAAACCTGTGCAAGGACCAGGAGAATCAGAGATGGTCTGTCCCCTGATTTTCATGATGTAAGAGCTTCCCTTTGGTACCTCGTAGAAGGGCCTTTGCTTGGTGTGGCTCTGCCATGTTGGCAAGGGCGTCCTTAGCCAGGGAGGGCCAGAGATTGCAGCTAAGTTAGAGTAACACCAAGCGCCGTGATATTTTACATTCAGGAGAAGAAGACTATGCCTGTCAGCAACATCTCTTACTGTCAGGTGCCGATTTCACTGTATGTGTCTGAAGGACTAAAATCAGGCCCCATTCCCTAAAATGTAGACAGTAAGGGGTTACCAAAACTACAGTGTTCCACCAAAGAGAATTTTAGCGAAGGATTGAGCTGACCACTTAAAAAGCAGAGTTGGCTTAAAACTGGAAATAAAGGATGCCACCCACAGAGACTCCTGTGGGCTCAGAAAACCAGAAGAGGAAGGTTTGGGTGGGGAGAACAGGACCAGCCATACTCAAGAGGCAGTTTTCTGAGGCTCTGGAAGGATGCAGAGGAACTGCAGCCCACAGCGGGACGGCAGACACGCAGAGGACAGGGCAACGCTTGAGCCTAAGACTTGGTATTTGGGGCGAGGTGGAGAGAAGTAAAGAGAAGGGCCGGAGATTCAGAACCGGGTCAGGGAACGATCAGATCACGAGAGAGGACGGAGCTCGTGGGTTACAAGGAGTGACAGGCAAGGGACCCGCCTTCAAAGTCGGGCTCAGCACGAAGCAACTGGACTGATTCCGAGGAGTCCTGCAGGAGTGAATGGCAAGAAATAAGAACCCGCCACCCGGTCTGAATGGCAGGGAAAAAAATGAACTGAGGAAAGCAGGAGGCTTAAGGGCAAGATAAGCTCGTTCTGAGACATGTGACTGAACTGAAACCCAGATAAAATATTATCTGTTAATCCAGTATCTTTCATTAGTTAGAAGTTCAGTTTCTTTGTGTCTCATTCACAAAAGAGCAGTATGCATTTAGGGGAACACATTTGCTCCCGGAATCGCTGCTGGAAACTCCTTGCTGATGAGGATGTTACAGACTAAGGAAGGTTTAAGCAAACACACTGGGAAAGTGCGACACAGGAATGAAATCTGAAGCCAGCGATAAGATAATAAAGACTCAGTGCTAATGTTGCCTTCACTATTTTGTAAAAAATAAAAGACTGTTCTTCCTGGGCCCTGAGTCCACACTGCACCCCTCCCCTACCACCAAGGTTATAACCAGGGGGTGAGCCCCGAGGCCTCCATGAAGGACCTTCTGTACACTCACATCTGTCCTCTGCTCAATAGTCCAGGCCCTTCCAGGGCTCCTCAGCCTTCCAGAACCTTCCAGAATCTTCCCCATCTCCCCTTCACTGTCCACAAGTATACTCAGGGCATCCAAATCCTGGAAAACATTGCCTTTAACTCTGCTGCGCCTTTAGGACTACAATCATCTCTCCTCCCCATGTTTTTAAGCTTCTTAAAAGCTGGCTCGTCCGTCTCTAACTCCAGCCCTTCACCCCCTACTCCCCCTTCCCACCACCCCTCCCACCTCTCCAGTGGGTCTTCTGTTTCCATCGCTCTCCTGAAACAGCTGTCTTACAAGGGGATTACCAATTTCTGAGGACATCCAGAGCCATGCTGCTTTACTTTTCCGCAGCAGTTGGGACCCCAGGAAACATCCCTCTTGAAACACTAGACTTTCTTGCCTCTATTGCACAAGGCTCACTCTTCCTCCCACCTTGCCGAGCAGCCCATCTGACCAGCTCCCCAGCTTTTCTTCTTTTTTTTTTTTTTAAATTTATTTATTTATTATTTTTGGCTGCATTGGGTCTTCGTTGCTGCGTGCAGGCTTTCTCTAGTTGTGGCGAGCGGGGGCTACTGTTCGTTGCCGTGCGCAGGCTTCTCATTGCGGTGGCTTCTCTTGTTGTGGAGCACGGGCCCCAGGCGCGCGGGCTTCAGTAGTTGTGGCACGTGGGCTCAGTAGTTGTGGCATGCGGGCTCTAGAGCACAGGCTCAGTAGTTGCGGTGCACGGGCTTAGTTGCTACACGGCATGTGGGATCTTCCCGGGCCAGGGCTCGAACCCGTGTCCCCTGCACTGGCAGGCGGATTCTTAACCACTGCACCACCAGGGAAGTCCTCCTCAGCTTTTCTTTCTCCTCCTACTCGGGTAAATCCAGACGTGCGGCCTGGTGTCAGCCTTCTGCTGTCGCCCTCTCTCAGATCGCGTCTCCTCCCGCTCAGCCTTTCTGCTTGTATGCAGATGGTTCCAAACCCTCTACCTCCCCACCTGACAGTCCTCCCGTTTCCGTCCCATATTTCCGACTCTCTGCTGGTCACGTCCACTGGATGATCCATCACCATTTCCAACTCACCTCTGCCTCTTCCTCCCCCAAACTGCCCCCTCGCCCTGACGTTGCCAGTCTCTGGTCACGGGGGCACCTCGTCCTGGTCCCACGTCTCAGCCAAGTTTGGTTCCACCTTCTCTCTTTCTTCCACACCCAAACCCTCTCACCTCATTTCCTCCAGTTCCAACTCTGTCCTCACGGTGTTGCTAGCTGTGAAATCCATGGACAGGCTACTAAATTCTTACTTGATCTGTATAAGCAGAACAGTTCTAGGTCAAGTGAACGTAAGTCAAACTTGAATCATAAAAACCGAAAGTCATGGCCCCTCAGTCAATTCCCAGACTTGGACCAGTTTACAGAGCCAGGGCCCCTTGAATGAAGGGGAGGCTGGTTCCCCTTGAGGAAGCACCCTGCTACACTGCCCCAAATTTATACTCTTAATCTTTCTCCCAGCTTTCCCCAAAGGGACCTACAGCCTTTCACCAGGGTGACGGCGTGTTGGGGAAAAGGAAACGCTAGACCTTTTGAGGACCGCTGGGCGTGGGCGCTGAGCTGACACTAATTCCAGGAGACCCAAGGCCACCAGACTCTGGGCCACCAGTGAGACCAGGGGCTTATGGAATCAGGGGATCCCTGCGCTTTTAGCTCCGATGCCATTCCCACAGCACTTTGTGTTCCCCTCCCTCTCCTGGGTGCCGCCCAGGCACCACTGGGACCTTCCTGTTCCCTGGCTCAAACCTTCCGCTGGTGCCCAGTTCTCTGGAAGAGGCCAGCCTTCCTCAGCTTGATCGTTAAAGGCCCTCCACGAAGAATCCCCCTCTCTCCCAGCCTTCGTGGCTGCAAGTCGTCAACCCAATACCCTTCCCTGCATCCCCTCCGTCCTGACGTACAGTCCCCCAAACACCGTGCACCTCCCTTCTTCTCGCTTTGCTCTTACACTGTTCCCTACACCTGGAATTTCTTTTCGGCTCCCATCTCTGGATTTGTGTGGTACCATGCCCCCTTTAAAACCTTTTTGCTCCACTTTCACTCGAAACAACCAGGGAAATGAGCTAAAAAGTGTGGATGGATTAATTCACCAGTGTTGGGGACAGGAGGAGTCCTTCTACGAGTGGGTTGTTAACTATCTTCATAAACAAAAGATTGCCTTGTTTGTACCTGTTCTTTGGAGTCAGCATTTCTTAAATCTGCTCAAGGTGAAAGGGAGTGCTTTGTGTTTAAAAAAAAAAAAAATCATATGGGAAGCACGGAAATAAGAAACGTTCACTTTGTTTAATGCGTGAGTCTATTCCACGACAGGTGGCTTCTCGACGTGCACAAATAAAACAGAATTGGTCGGTTGAAACCTATCAGCAGCGCAGACAGGATAATGGCCAGGTGGCAGGCCCAGGGGCAGATGGGGAATATTTACTTAGGTCTTCAGTTCTTCTTGTTAAGAGTCCCTCTAATCAAGTACCTTCCCTCGGATGTGAAATCAACTGCCAGCGTCTTTGAATGCTAGTCTTTTTTTTTTTCAAGGAAATTCCCATGCCAGTTTTTCTCTTTCCAAAGTCGAGGTTAGAGTAACCCGTGTCAGTGGAATCCATGCAAGCCTGAACATCCCAAGTTTCCTTTCAGACTTTTATTCAGTGTTTCCAGATCTCATCGTCAAAACTGAAACAGCACAGAAATTAAATTGAAAATATTATAAATCCCAGGGATTTTTTTTTTTTTTTTTTGATGCCAAGTAAGGCAGCGCCACCCTGGGGAGTCTGTGCAGACTTTATGGTGAAGGCAGGACCTCCCGGTGATGGACTCACTCACCCAGCGCTCTGGGGGACCAGGCAGCCTGGAACCCTTGGTGTGCCCTTGGGTTTTCAGAAAATCATGTAATTCTCCACGCAGCATTAGCCCTTGACCGTCTTTTGAGTTATTCTTCTCCTTTGACTGATGTGACTTGGATCCGTTGCTGGTTTTCTTCCCGCTTCTCTGACCACTGCATTTCCCTTTCCCTCTCCAAACAGTTATGAAGCATTCATGGAGCACCTACGGGGTGGGAGGGGTGGGGGGCAGAACCACGCCCACTTGCAGGGACGTCTACAAGGATGGATGAGACCGGCCCCGCCTCCGCCTCTGCTTCTTCCGTCCTAACGCTGAGCATGCGGAGTGATCCCCGCGCCCGTCCCTTTTCATCCTTTCCTGTGCCTTCGCTCCTCCACAAAGGCTTTTGTTCTCATGGCTTCCATAATAAAACTATATCCCCAGTCCGAGTGTCTCATCTGAAGTTGAGTATTCTATTTCCTCTTGTTTTCTCCAAAATTCATTGGGTCCTCAGGACAGCCCGCTCCCCATGAGCGCTCTCTGCCTCTGTCAGGAGTGGCATAGGTTTCCTTTTTTTTCCAGACCTGAAATCTGGAAAGCATCCTCCGTCATACATTTCTCCTCTGCACCCAGGAATCAGCATTCAGGCTTCCTCTGACCCACTCGTTGATTCTTTCCTCTTTGCCATTTCCACTGCCTCCCTCCTACCTGGTCCTGATGGCCGCCCAGCTGCCTGACCCGTCAGTGAGCTCTGCGCATCCAAGCCAACATTCCTTTCTTTAAATGCCATCTTATCAGTGTTCCTCTTGTTAAGTGGCAGAGATGATGTCTTACTCTTTTCTGTCTCTGACAGCATCTAACTCACCTCCTTGCACACAGCAGGCACATAAGCAACGCTTGTTGATCTCTTGTGGCAAAAGCATAGCTGCCTTTTAGTTTGTCAGCCTCAGCTTTCCGACCTTCTTTACCTTGTGGAACCTCCGACGGATGATCCCCGCGGTGGCAGAGTCCCCATTGTCGTAGCTTTGGGGGAAGTGCAACATGGCAGACAACAGTGAAATGGATCCACAAGTTGGGAGATGAAATCAGAGAGAGCAATTCAGGAATTGGAATTATTTGATATGGGAGAAAGAGAGATGGTGAGAACTTACAGGGGGAAGATTTTGGTGCCCTGGCTCTCTTGAGACAGTGGTATACACACCAATTATGCGTGTCCTTTACTACTCAGCCCTGGACTGTCTGCCTTGTATTGCCCGTGTTATTCCTCTTATCTTGGCTTGTGTTAGAGGAGCACAGACAGAGCGCCAGGGTCACCACGGGATGCTGTTGGAGGGCGCGGTCCAGGACGCCCGGGGGTTGGGATGGCCGTGACCGAGCACATCTGGAGGGGGAGATGTGGACATAGGGATGGCGGTGAGGTGACCCAGACCTCCTCCTCCAAGAGGTTAAGCTTTCATTGAGTCAGACCCGGAGACAGCAAACTGTAACAGAAGAGGCAGAGGGGAGGGGACAGGAGGGAAGTTACAGGTTCAAAGTAAGTGACGATTTCCAGGGAGAATTGTCAAGCCCCGAAACGAGTTACGGAGAAAGATGTGGCCTCCTCCTTCCTGGAAATGCTAGAGTCGGAACAGACAACCTCTTCACAGTGGCCTGAGCACCGACTTCTCCGGAGGCCTGAGGATGGGGAAGAGGACCTTCTGGCTCCACATTCCCACAGCCCACTTACCTGGATCGCTTGGTTGGCTTTGCAGAGTTAGCTGGCTGCAGGCTGCTGCTTACTCAATCACAGAAGTGAAATTTGTTACTGATGAGAAATAATAAAAGATCTTTCTTTTTCTAGACTTCCTCTATGGGTGTTGTTGTTTTCTTTCTAAATGGGGGAGTTTCTTTTGCTTTTCTTCCTTTCGTGGCATTCAAATTTAGCTTTTGTGTATACCCTGCCCAGTAGTTCAGAGTAAGTTGATGAGAGAAGCCAACCCAAAATATGATGGATACTCACCATTTTCTTCAAAGATGGTGTGTGGAGTGTGTGGATGGATGGGAGAAGTTAGGCTGAAGATGTTGGAGAACTCACCAGCATTAACAACGGAGACCTTTGGTGATGTCAGAAATGCTATCTATTTCTTTGACTCAACAACCATTTATGGAGTACTTACTCTGTGCCCTGCACGATGCTTGCCAGTTTCAGAAGAAACAAAAATGCATGAGACCTGATCCCTACTCTCAAGACACTTACAATGTAGCAGGGAAGATAAACTGTGTTTACAAATCACCTTATGTATTACAAAGAGAGGATTATTCTGGTTCAAAGGAACGCTGTTGTAAGGGATGACATCATGGTAGAATTATAATAATCAATTTGAAATTCTACTTTTTCAACCTTTGTCATTTCTATCTTGGATTAGTCTGATTTTTTACCTTTTTTTAAAATACATTTATTTATTTATTTATTTTTGGCTGCATTGGGTCTTCGTTGCTGCCTGCAGGCTTTCTCTAGTTGGGGCGAGTGGGGGCTACTTTTCGTTGCGGCGCGCGGGCTTCTCATTGCGGTGACTTCTCTTGTTGTGCAGCACAGGCTCTAGGGGTGCGGGCTTCAGTAGTTGTGGCACGCGGGCTTAGTTGCTCCGCGGCATGTGGGATCTTCCCAGACCAGGGCTCGAACCCGTGTCCCCTGCATTGGCAGGCGGATTCTCAACCACTGTGCCACCAGGGAAGTCCCTGATTTTTCACTTTTTAAAAAATATTATTTCTGAGTAAGTAATAGATTCACATGATTCGTACATGGTTCGTACACTGGAACAATTTAGAAACATTTTTATTGATGAGTTTCACTCCCACCGAGTCCCCATCTACCCCAGTTCACTACCCCCTAACTCCCTTGACACAGGTAGTTATGTACGTTAATTTCTTGAGTACATATCCAGTGTCTCTTCATGCCAAATAAGTATATATACATATGTATTTAAAATTTTCCTTTTTCCTACATAAAAGGCAGCCTTGTTCTTCACTTGGCCTGTTAATTTATCTCTGTATCTTGGAGACTGTAGCATGTCAGTGCATCCTTTTTCTTTCTTCATGGGTAGGCTACTACCTTCATAGTATGTCACTGTTTGGGGAATATCATGGTGGTATTAATTATCTATCACTGCATGACAAGCTGCTCCAGAACTTAGTGGCTTAAATTAAAACAATGGTTTTATTTATTCACAATTCTTTGGTGGGCTACTTGGACCGGGGTCAGCTGAGTGGTTTTTCATGGATTTACTCATATGGATGAGGTCATCTGGGAGTTTGGCTGGGCCTAGATGGTCCAGGATGGCTTCACCCACATGTCGGTAGTAGATTCCACCACCGGCTGGATTAGGTGTCTCCAGGAGACTAGCCCAGGCTTCTTCCCATGGTGACTGGATTCCAAAAGCAGAGAGGGATTATGCCCCAATAAAGAAGGGCTTATGAAGACTCTGCTTGCAGCATATTTGCTAATGTTCCATTACCCGAGCAGGTCACAGGCCCAGCCCAGCATCAGTGTGGAAGGATCTACCCAAGGGAGTGAACACCGGGAAGAGGGATTTGTTGGAGGTCATCATGTAAATATCTTCTCCACATGTTTAGTTAACCACCCCTAGTGATGGGCACCTGGTCATTTCCAATCGTTTGGTACTACAGATAATGCCTTAACAGATAACATTGTTCATCAGTCAATTCATATGTGAGCAGGACACATTACCAGAGTGTTGCTGCGGCAAAGGGTAAATGCTTTTTAAATCGTCTCTCTATTCTATTTCTGTGGTGTTATTTCTCTGGTTATTTTAAACTTGTATTCTTCTGTCACTTGTGTAGGAGCTTTGAAAATGTGAAGAGTTCAGATAGGAAATACGTATAAACTGAATTAATTAGAAGCTCATTCCTAAAATAAGAAAAAGGACAAAAGCTAGACTACATATCGAATAATTTTGAATAGAGTAACATGTATTTGAATGAATATGTCTATTATTATAATACTGCTTTACATTTCTGTTGTGTTTACAGTGTAGAAACGGTTTGCTTATAGTGTCTCACTTAGTTCTCACAATTCTATGAGTTGAAAGCATAATTGGCCACTATATATATATATCAATATATCATGTGTGTGTAGGTATAACATACATATATATTTATATTTCTTTTCTTTTTTAAGACTCAGAGAAGTTACATGACTTGCCCCAGTAGCAGGTTATAGCCAGGATATGTATCCAGCCCTGTGACAAGAAACTTGACCTCTTCCCATGAACTACCTCTCTTTTTGTAGGGACTTGTGTCATGTCTCAGCTTAGCCTCAAATGACATTCGTTTGCTCCACTTGTTGATTGCCACATTAATACATCCCAATCACATGAGATGTCTTCTCAGGAGGCTCTTTTTTAAAAATTAGAAATAGGTCATTTCTAAGTTCTGAATACTTGGGAAACATCCCTCAAGTTTTCTCTTGTTTTGCATGTGACATCGTTAAGTTGAGAGCTGCGTTTCCTGATCTGAGTCACTAGTAAATCTTGAAAGAGGAATTCTTTTTAAGCTCATGTGCTTGCTTTCAGCCTTCAGGAAAGAGGAGGGAGTTATTTTTAAATAAAACCTTGTCTTGGCCCTCCTGCAGCAGACATGGAAAGTAGACTGTTGAGGTTTTTTTTTTTTTTTTCATTCACACTCAGACGTTTTCATAGGGGCTTGGTCACGGCAAAGTGGGCCCCACGTACAAACCACCCACTTCCCTGAAGCTTGATTGATGAGCAAAGCTGTTCTGCCCAAGGGCAGCCTGTGTGCCGGAGCCTGGATGATGACAGGTCCGACATGCCCAGATTTTAACCCAGGTCTCTCGTCCGGGGGCTTCAGGCTGCGGGCCAGGACGTTTGTTCTTGAGGCAGGAGAGAGGAGGAAGGATCCAGATCGGGGAGCAGGGCAAGCTGCATGGATCAGGAACCACCCCACATTCTAGAATTCCGGAAAACGTGGCAGCTCAGGCCGAGGTCATCGTTGTCGAGAGAACTGCTGGTGCCGGGTGCCAGGAAGAAACCTGTGGAACCGTGATATGCAGGTGAGTGGACGGACGCTTAGGCCAGGCCTGTGCAGATAGGAGGGGGCCCCGTCTGACTAAGAATCTCTGCACATCAAAGAGAGGCATACACTTCAAGGAAGAAAGAAATTTGATCCCAAGTCAACGGAACCTATGACGGAAGTTTGGAAATACAGCCAAGCAATGACACTGTAAACAGGATGCGTCGGGACCGTGTCTTTGCACGTTTGCCTCCTCGTTGCGTCCAGCAGAGTGTCTGTTATAGAGTAGACTCCACATACGTGTGGAATCCCCAAATGCTAAGGTTCAAAGTAACCTTGGAAACCATCTTGCCCAGGCTCCCCATTTTAGAGACAAGTAAACTGAGGCGCACGAAGGTTTAGGTAAACGGCCTGGGGTTGCTCGCCTGGTAGAGCCAGGTCTTCTAAATCTTAGTAAAGTTGCGGATTGTGCTGCCAATGTTCTAACGGAAGTTAAGGGAAGGAATGAGTAAATTAATTTCCTTTTAAAAGAAAACTTAAAAGTTACTCATGCATTCAAGTCACATAAAATGATCCACTTAATTTACCTAAACATCTGTTGACTGTAGAGATCACTCCAGCAGGTACATCCTGTCGGGGGTGGTGGGAAAAGGGGGGTTTAGAAGGATGAATTGGTTAGTGTCTTTTGTTTCTGTTTTGTTTTTTAATTTTTATTTTATATTGGAGCATAGTTGATTAATAATGTTGTGTTAGTTTCAGGTGTACAGCAAAGTGATTCAGTTATACATATACGTGTATCTATTCTTTTTCCAATTCTTTTTCCATTTAGGTTATTACAGAATATTGAGCAGAGCTCCCTGTGCTATACACAGGGAAGTAGGTCCTTGCAGGTTATCTATTTTAAATATAGCAGTGTGTACATGTCAATCCCAAACTCCCAATCTATCCCTCCCCCCTACCGTTTCCACCTGGTAACCATAAGTTTGTTCTCTATGTCTGTGAGTCTATTTCTGTTTTGTAAATAAGTTCATTTGTATTATGTTATTTAGATTCCACATATAAGTGATATCATATGATATTTGTCTTTCTCTGTCTGACTTATTTCACTTAGTATGATAATCTCCAGGTCCATCCATGTTGCTGCAAATGGCATTATTTCATTCTTTTAATGGTTGAATAATATTGCATTGTATATACGTACCACATCTTCTTTATCCATTCATCTGTCAGTGGACATTTAGGTTGCTCCCATGTCTTGGCTATTGTATACAGCACTGCAGTGAACATTGGGGTGCATGTATCCTTTAGAACCGTGTTTTTCTCCAGATCCCACTCCTGGGCATATATCCGGTTAGTGTCTTTTGAAAGATCTTCAGGAATCTGGCTTTCAAGACATTTTGACCATCTTGTAGAAAGTCTTACATGTCAGTGTTAGGTGAAAAAAATGGACTTTTCTTAGAGTGATTTGTTATCCGCTCAAGGTGCAGCTTGCCTGGTGGGGAAAATTCAGCCCGAGGCTGAGCATTGGCTTTGTGCACTGTAGTGAACCGGATATCAGTGTAGCAGGCGGAGCATAAGTCTTTAAGGAAGAGGCCCCGATCTTGCGCTTGATTCCTCTGCAGTGCGGCAGGCTCACTGCCCGCTTCAAGCAGAAGATGCCTGACTTGTTCCAAACCCCTGCTCGATGGTGCTCAGGGCTCAGCGGATTCAGACATTCAGGCAAACGCCACCCCTTCCTTCAAGGCTTGGTTTTTCTTCCATCACGTGGTACACTGTCAATTTTCTATCATCTTTGGCTCTTGACTGTCTGGGACGGCAGGGAGAAACTTTCGCAAGTGCCTTCACAGAGGCATCTGCCAGAATCTGTTGTCAGGAATAAATTCTGACACCTGACAAAAGAGTGACTAGACTAACTTTCCTCTACCAGGGGTAAGGGGTAAGTCGTTATCTCCCTTCTTTGGCTATAAATCAGGTGTTGTTCTGCCAGCCATTGAGAACATTTTAGAAGCCCATTTATCAATATCTACAACACTGCCTCATATTTGGTTTCCTGTGTTGTAAAGAAAAACCTGCGAATAACTAAAAGTAGGGATTCCAAAGAAATGTGGGTTCTACTTCGTTAGATTTGGTGTGAGAGGCTGTGTAACTCTAAGAATACCGGTAGTGGTATCTATCTACATTCTAAGAATTAGGGAGGCGAGGTTTGTACCGAATTAAATCACCCTGTCATATCTGTGAGGCTTCCTGCAGAACGAAGGCAAAAAGAAACCCAAACAAACAAAACAGGAACATGTTTGAAAACAGTGAGATGTGTGCTTCCCGAGCAGTAAAGATCTTGAAACGGTCCTTGAAAATTTCCTTGCAGACCTGCTTGCTTGCTTGAAAGATGCTTTTTTGTGGTGGGAGGGTGTTGTTTTGTTGTTATGTTTTGGTTTTGGTTCTTACTACCATGTTTACCCCGTGTGTGCGGTTGCAGATGTCAGGGTTTTCTTGATAACAAGGGGAGGGGAGATAAGATGCCGCCGCCCCCGCAGCACGGGGTATGTGGGACAAGCCCAGCTAGCCGTGTGTGTGTGTGTGTGTGTCTGTGTGTGTCTGTGTGTGTGTGTGTCTGTGTCTATCTGTATGTACGTCTGTGTGTGTCTGAATGCGTCTCTGTCTTGGTGTGTATGTGTGTCCATGTGTCTCTGTGTTTGTGTGTATATGTATGTGTGCTTCTCTGTGTGTCTCTGTGTGTTTGTGTGTTCATGTGCCTGTCTGTGTGTATCTATGTGTGTCTGTGTGTGTCTCTGTGTGTTTGTGTGCCCATGTGCCTGTCTGTGTGTGTTTGTGTGTCCGTGTGTGTGTGTGTGTGTGTGTATGTGTCTATCTGTATGTATGTCTGTGTGTGTCTGTATGCGTCTCTGTCTTGGTATGTATGTGTGTCCATGTGTCTCTGTGTTTGTGTGTATATGTATGTGTGCTTCTCTGTGTGTCTCTGTGTGTTTGTGTGCCCATGTGCCTGTCTGTGTGTGTTTGTGTGTCTGTGTGTCTGTCTGTGTGTCTCTGAATGTTTGTGTGTCCGTGTGTCTGACTGTGTGTGTCTGTGTGTGTTTGTGTGTCCGTGTGTGTCTGTGTGTGTGTTGGCGCGGACACAGGTACCTAGGATTTTCAGGCTAAACCTTCCTTCAGCATCACTGTTCTCTTTTCCTCTAACTGAAACTACTTCACTTTGTTGTGAAAGCAAACACAGCAACTTCCTTACAAAATAAAGACCAAATAATCTGAAACGCTCAAATAAAATCTACCTTATGACCCAATATTAAAAACATAGACATTTTCCGTGGAGAAATTCCCACCCCAGGCTGAGGAAGACAGGCCAGTTTAGCTTGAGTTTCTTGCTTGTTTGTGCTTCTTTTCCACCCCCTGCCCCCATTTGCCAACGAAAGATGCTGTCTCACCGACTACACATCCCACCTCTCCATATCTGCCCGGTAATGAATGGCTTTCATTTGAACTTAAAATATGTGGTGGTGATGGGAGAAGGATGAGGATGAGAGCTTGAACGTGACATTATCTTACGGAAGCTTTCCTCCCTGCCTCCCTCCTCTCTCTCCATCGCTGTTCCTGTCGTTACCCTCGCTTCCCAGACGTGAGCTTGCAAAGGCCAACCCTAGCAGGGATCGTCATCTCCCAGGCGGTGTCCCTCTGAGGCAGCCCCCAGCCCCCCGCCCCCTGCTAGGAATTTTACAGAAAGTTTGGCAATGGTTTGGCTTCCCAATGCATCCTGCCCGACTGCCGCAGAAGGTGGTACCACAAGAGCTCCCAGGTCCTGAGTTCTCACCAGATGATGGTCACAGTGCTAGGGGCTTGCCTTGCACTATCTGAGTCCCGAAAGCCGCGGGCAGGTACGGGCATTTTCCTCATTTTCAGACGAGGCGGCCGAAGCTCAGAGAAAGTGAACGCTCTGCGGCCGATGGCCCAGCTCCGAAGGGCCAGCCTGGGGCTTGAGCCCAGGGTAGACGCTGAAGGCCAAGCTCTCGTCACTGCAGCATCCTTGGAAGAAGCTAAGCACTTAGGAGCACGTTCAGGTCTATTTCAACCCTTATGAATTTGGCAGCCACGTGTCACCAAGCCATAACTTTCTTACCTGCTTCAGGAAAATGTTACTTTTTCTCACCTGGTTTGATATCGTCATCCTATTTCCTATTCTAAGAAATCAAAACAAGGGAAAGACAGATTTGAAGAATTGTTCTTGGCCACTTCTCGTTGTGAGGTGCAGTCTGGGAGATAGAGGTTAGATGCTAAAAGATTGGGATTATATGAATTATATATATTTATATTTATATATATATATGTATAAATGATTAAGAAGAAAAGTTGGTGCAACGTGGAATTAAGAAATCCAAGAAATCCAGGAAATCCAAGCCAAGGGGAAGTCATAGCTATAATGCTTCAGGTTCATCTGTGCCCCAGCCTTCTGGGAGGGCGTTTGTATTTTACCCCGTGTGATAAAGGCCCGTGTGATCCTTTCTTGCTGCCTGAGTTAACTAAGCATCTTAACAGTACAAAATGCTCAGCTCTCATTAATTTTCCATTGGCTCACTTGACTTTGATGATTTCATTTGAAGGCCCCAAAAGACCATATAGAGGGAGAAACAATCACGTTATATCTCTTCCTCCAATATGTGTATTTCAACCCCTAATGATGCCTTTCAATCAAGAAAAAGGTTTTAGGAACCAAATGACTAAGTTACACAACTAAACTTTCCCCCTCCTCCTTCATTAATAATTATTATTGACTCTTTTCTCGGCTAAAACTCATTTCAAAATCTGCACAAATGAACTTTTTCCATAACTGAACCTTTTAAAGGATATATTTGAAATATCTTGAAGCCTAAGGGAATAGCTTCTAAACAAGTGACGCATTGATTTCCTCTTACCCTGAATTATTTCTCGCCTGATTTTCCTGAGGTTGTTCCTGAAACATTCTTTGTGGTTCATTAAACACAAAAAACAAGCCGTGTACCAGGTCTGGTGGGCAGTGGAGTGGAGGTAGTTCTAGGGGTTTTCATGGAGCATAGCTTTTGTGGGGGAAATAAGACACTTGGACAAATAGCCGAAAGGTAACGTAGAGAATTGTCAAGTGCTGTCATTTTAAAGCTGATCGTTACAGACCTAAAAGCTGGTTAAATTACAGTTTTATTGAATGCTAATAACGAACTATTACTCCCCTCCTGCACAGAATTTCTTAAACTCTTTACTTTCTCTGGCTTATAATTACGGTGACCACTTTTTCCATACCAAAAATTAAGACACATGATCTGACAAAGGATTCTTGTACCACTTCTGGGTGTGAGACCACCCATAGTTAGATTTTTTTTTTTTTTTTAAGCAGGCTTTTTTAGGCCGGCTCTATAAAAAATAGAGGTTTGTTAAATAGGTGTGTTTTTAGACTTTTCATTAAAAACCTACCATACAAACAGTATTTTATTTTGTATCTGAATCAACATGTTATATCCTAAAGCACAATTTTACAGCCTAAGGGTATGTGTTAGCCTATTCATAAAAATATACTGCTGGATAGAGTAATAATACCTGCCGTTATCCAGGTATAATAAAAAGGTCCCAAGGGGTCTGCTCCAGGTCTTTAATTTTCCTTTTGAAGATAAAGCTCCTTATTTCACTTTCAAGGTTCAATGTTTTTGAACCTTGCAAATGATTACTGTTGAGGCGTGCCAGATGTAAGCAATTGTGAGCAGTAGTTCTTGAAAAGAGGGTGAAGGAGTGACTTTTTCTTCCTTATTTGCTCCCCTATCATCATCTGTGGTTTCTGTACATGTAATTTTTCACAACAGCAAGGCCATGTGGAGGGATACCAGCCGGGCTGCCATAGTCCAGGCATGGGACTTTTGAACTTTCAGAGATAAAATAGGTCAGTGTTGATCATTTGAACTCCATGAAACCAAGGCCTTCTTGACCAAATATTAAACAACTTACCCAGAGCCACATAGCTTGTTGGTGGCAGACCCAGCTCCTTATCCCCAGCTCTCCGACCGAGGTAGGTTTCTCTTCCCCAGGATGATGTTTTCTGTTCGGGACTCACTCTGGTCAATTCCCAACCACTCTGATGTCGGGGCAGCCCCGGCCCTGGAGAGGCGATGACAGGAGAGGTGGCCTTGTGGGCACCCTCAGGCTGACCCTCAGCTACCTGGAAGTTGAGTTCAAGGCCAGTTATATATGGTGGTTCCCACTTTCCTGGGGACCATTGACCTGCTGATCCGGGAGCCCTTGGGACCAGACTTTTCCCATTGATTTGAGGTTCAATAGATAGTTGAACAACTGCTCTCTTCCATAGATGATTTTGATCACTTATTCTGTAAGAAGGCTGCATTTGTAAGTTGATTGTCTGAATGCACTTTCAGAATACGTCTCTTCCATCAAAAACATACCAGACAATTCAGCTATTAAGATAATTGACCTTTAAATTTAACCTTGTGTCACTGTAACCTCTCATTCATTCATTCATTCATTCAGTGACTATTTATTGAGCACCTACTGTAAGGCAAGCCTTCTTCTGGGTGTTGAAGATACAGCTCTGAACAGAGAAAAATTCCAGCCCTTTGCTTAAATGCCATTGGATGGTGTTAATAAATGTGCCCCCCAAAGTAAAACTCGTAGCTTGCTAAAAATGTGGATTACCATAGAAGCAGCACACTGAAGGAATAGTGAGCTGACAGTAATTGGGTATCTACAACTTTGCCATGTGCTGTGTTGGGTACTTTATCTCATATAATCATCATAACAACCCTGTGAAAGATGGATATGATTATCTTTATTTTTTACAGATGAGGAACCAAGGTTTAGGAATGTAATCTATCTTGCTCAAGGTCAGGCCAGTAAGGAAATAAATCTACATTGGTCTTCTCACTAACATGCTAGATGTGATCATATCATTTTAGAACCATGTATTTGATGTCTGGCCACCGTACTATCATCGAAAGATAGGTTGAAAAACCTTAGGGCACATTTTTGCCAATGTTAATAATATATATCTAGTAATGTTATTTCAGTGGACTCATTTGAAATATTTGAAATTTAGTTATTAAGTCCATGTTCCATTTATGTGCATTTATTTAAGTTTCTGAATAGCAGTAATCACTGTAATACCCTCTCCTTTCATAACAAGCATCTTCCCTAGAACACCTCACCCCAGATTAGCTGTTTGATGACCACAATGACATGTGCTTCTCAGATAATACATGACCTTGCATTCGGCTCAGAACTTAGTGGTTGACTGCTAAAAATAAGTCTTTAATGGTTGATTGGGACATTCATCATGGGGGGCTGATACTTGGGAGTTTTCTTCTTCATATCATGAAACATGTTTATGTATAGCTGCAGAATTGATGAACCTCGTTTCTTTGATGAAATGCATTAAGGATTTCAGAGATATTTTTGTCCCCAGAAGTAGTTAACAGAAGTATGGGATCTGCCAGTGCTTGGGGACCCAAATGCTTCTGCGTGTCTCAACGCAGAGAGGAGACTGGGGCCGTATTTCTGGGGAGGAGTGAGAGGCGGGATTACGTCTGGAAGTTGGGGCAGCGGCAGGGGGAGGGTCTTTTGCTGACTTTGGTCTCGTCTCGACCAAACAAGGGTTGGTGTCCTGGCCTGTGCTGTGGCCGTGGTGTCACAGGCTGATGTCACCCCAGGAAGCCAGCTGCCCTCCGTGCTTCTCACTGATTGGGGGAGGGGTATCCAGAGACAGGGGCTCTTCAGCTGCCCCCTCTCCCCACTGTCTCTGGTCGTCTCTCTAGTTTGGGGTCTTTGCAGAAGAGTTTTTTTTTTCAGTTCATCTGATCACCCCCAGTACTTCCCGTCACGCTGACGGGAATCCCCAAACTCCTCGTCCTGATTTACAAAGTGTTTCACCGCCTGACCCCTTCACAACTCTCAAGCCCGTGGCTCACGAGCCACGTGGGCTGATTGCTGATCCGTCACGCAGCAAGCTCCCCTCTTAGGGCCTCTGCTACCTGTGACTTCTGCCGGGATTATGGTCCTCCTAATTGTCCTGGGACTGCTCCTTCTGGCCTTTCAAGTCCCTGTTTAAATGTCACATCCTCAGAGAAGCTCCCCCTGACCACCCAGCCCTCCCCACTCCTATCACCCTACTTTCATCTTCTGCATATTTTCATATTATACAGTCAGTGCTTGGCATGTTTATTCTTTCAGCTCCTTGAAAGCAGGGGCCATGCGTGTCTTTTTCTCTACAACACCTCCCAGCACCCAGGGCAGCGGCACATAGTAGTTGATTGAACAGCTGTCAGATGAAGGAAGGAGGTCCTCAAACTGTAGGTGACTTAAATATCACAAGCTATGTTTTTAGGAGTTTTTTTATCGGAGTATAGTTGATTTACAACGTTGTGTTACTTTCTGCTGTACAGCACAGTGAATCAGTTATATATATACATATATCCACTCTTTTTTAGACTCTTTTCCCATATAGGTCATTATGGAGTATTGAGTAGAGTTCCCTGTGCTATACAGTAGGTCCTTATTAGTCATCTATTTTATATCTAGCAGTGTGTGTATGTCAATCCCAATCTTCCAATGTATCCTTCCCCTCCTTACCCCCGGTAACCATAAGATTGTTTTCTACATCTGTAACTCTATTTTTGTTTTGTAAATAAGTTCATTTGTACCGTTTTTTTAGATTCCACATACAAGTGATATCATACGATATTTGTCCTGCTCTGACTTACGTCAGTCAGTATGACAATCTCTAGGTCCATCCATGTTGCAGCAAATGGCATTATTTCATTCTTTTTTTTATGGCTGAGTAATATTGCATTGTGTATATGTACCACATCTTCTTTATCCATTCATCTGTCGATGGGCATTTAGGTTGCTTCCATGTCTTGGCTATAGTAAATAGTGCTGCAGTGAACATTGGGGTGCCTATATCTTTTCAAATTATGGTTTTCTCCAGATATATGCCCAGGAGTGGGATTGCTGGGTCATACGGTAGCTCTATTTTTAGTTTTTTTAAGGAACCTCCATGCTGTTCTCCATAGTGGCTGTTTTAGGTTATTTTTTAAATAATGCGAAAGAAATAAAAGCCAGGTCCTTTTTTTCAAAATTTCATACTCACCTCAACATTTAGCTCCTTCTGATTGGTCAGAGATGAATCAGTCGTATACAACAGCCTGTCCTAAGGGCATCCAAACACACTGCTCTTTCACGCTTTGCAAACAAACCATCCTAAAACCTTACTCCCTGGCACTGATTTCAGAATCTCCACTTAATGCATCAGGAAACTTTAGGGCTTATCCTGGACTTCAGGACTGGTTTCACTTCTTCTGCAAGCAGCTGCTCTGCACGGATACCCACAGTGAGTGATTTCCCTGAAAACCTGCCTCAGATGCTCAAATAGAGTTTGATGGATTTCACACACACAAAAAGCATTTTTTCATTTTGAGTAAGTTAGTGGTGACACTATTGAATACAAATGATAAGTTCCTGAATATCCTGGAGCCTCATGAAAATTTTTCTGGCTAGAAAGTGGGATACAGTCAAAGATAGGCCTATCATAGACCTACCAAGGGGATTTATAGCTACTAAAAGACAGATTCTTAAAGTGGTTTCATTTGCTGGGACATCCTCATGGTTTCTAGAGCTTGGAAACCATCACCAGGGCCTTGACCTTCAGAAAGGGGGCTGGGAGAAGGCCTTCTTCCCTTGCAGGGGGAAGAGATGGTACAGGGGTTGTGGTCCTGCTTTCTGAAAAATGAAATGTGGTCTCTGGTGAGTAGAGACTTAACTCTCACAATACTGTTGGTGTCTGGCTTCTGATGCTTTATGGAACATGTCTTTGTGCTTGGAGGTGTAACCTTATTAATTTGGGGAGGAAATGTAGATTGAGTTTCAAAAATCTGACTTTTGCAAAACTTTTAGAAAATTAAAAAAAAAATAAATGAGGGGCTATGTTTATATTAGCAAATCACAGAGAATATATACTGCGGCATAAAATCATTTAGTCAAGCTTTGCATCGAAACCAGTGACTTAATTACTCTAATCTCAGTGGTGTCCTGTTAACTGGGAGATCTTTATCAAGGGTGGATTTAACAAAGTTACTTGAGATATTCTGACTACAGGGAATGATGGGAAATAGCTCTTTTTCAAATTTTTTATCCTGGTTGGCAGGGTGGGTGGGGTGCGGTGGGCATCTATTCTTTTGCTCAGTTTGATGGTAAAGAAAAGAATGAGAACTTTTGATGGTGAGATCAGGGGTGAGTAACATGGTAAATTCCAGTTTGTCTCAAGTACAGTAAATGGCTCGCATTAGCTAGAAGAAGGGGGTGTTCTGGTTAATTCAACCCTCTGTTTAACCTAGACCACTTCTTTATGACTAGTTTTTACAGAATTTAATACAACAAAACACACCTAACCCCAAAACTACACCAGACACATATATATCTCTTTGAATGATTCAGAAGATATTTGAGGGTTTCCCCAAGCCTCGGGGTCATCAAGAAACACATCAGTTATGTTGGACGTGGCCGTTGGTAGGGATTTAGGGCTGAGAGAAGGCTGGCCTGTTACTGCTGGTTGGAAATAGCACTTGCATTTCCTTGGGGGAGGGATGGGGGAGAGGGAGGGACGTGGGGAGCTTTGAATCATCAGTGTCGTTGGTCAGAGGTGAAGGACAGTTCTTATTTTCCCAGATCTCATCAGGCAATCTGTGAGGCTTTTATTGGGCTTATAAATACTCAAAAATACACAGACCCTAAAGTGAGATAATGTATGTGAAGTATTTAGTGCTGAGTTGAACACACAGAGAAACCCTCAGTCAAGGCAAGGTAACTTGAACATGTTTATCTGTGATTCGTTTGGTTAATTGTTGCTTTTTTCTTCTGGGTGTCGGAGAGCTCTTCCCACACCTCCTTCTTGGCTGGAGGAACTTTACTTGCCTGAGTGAGGACCGCTGGCATTATTTACATTTTTTTTAAATGAAGCGTCTGCAGATGAGAACTGCAAGGAACTATCATGAATTTAAGGGTAAATAGTGAAATCAGTTAATATTATGATTTCAGATTGTACCTTCATCTCTGGGACAAGAGAGAGAATTAGGCAAGTGTGAAAAAGTCTAGGTTTCTTTTTTTTTTTTTTTTTCATACTGTTAGAGGAAGGGTAGAGTCTTATAAAATTTTTGGAGGGTCATTTGACCTTAATTTTGAAAATACTAAGTTTACGTTCCCTTTGATTCACCAATTTCACTTCTAGGAGGTTTTCCTGCATATGTGTAAGGACATCCATTGTGGCATTATTTATTTTGTTTTTGCAGCAAAAGCCAAAAAACCAACAAGCAAACTGGGGGGAAAAAAGAAAAATATCTGTGTAGGGGACTGGCTAAATGATGGTAAATTGTTTCTATGAACTAAAATTCAGCTGTTAAAAACGTGATCAATAGACGTGAAGTCACATAGAAAGACGCCCAACTATTGTAGAGCGGAAAAGCTGAAGTCTCTATAGAGTATTTGATCTCATACATGAGGAAAAAAAATAGATACATGTATGTATGCATGTATACCCATAACATTTTCTGGAAGGATATACAGTATATTGTTCTGTTATTATAGTATAACTTAATAGTTATGAGTACTATGAGTTACAATGAATAATTATGACAAATCAATACAAATTAAGACTAGTTGATATACACCTATTGTTTATAGTAAAATGGGTACTATTAAATTACTTATAAGTTTGCTCTTTTATGTTCGTTAAGGATTTTCTAGTTTGCCTTCTAATTTGCTTATTCAGACCTTTATGCATGTCACGTACATAGTTAAACTTCAGTCCAGCTTAGGGTCATTCATAATTTCCAGAATGATGCTTTGACTATTTCTCTGACAGTGGAGGAGGTGGTGGTGATCACGCTGGTCATTACTTATCGAACGCCCACCTATGTGCCAAACACTTGTACTTATATTTTCTCTAGACCTCACAAAATTCTGAAAGATGATGAGGAAACAGAGACTCTACCAACTTAAGTTACTCGCCAGGAAGTTGGAGCCAGGAAGTTTGGGGACTAGCAGTCAAACTGGGTCTAACTCCAAAGACCGTACTATTTCCATATGTCCTTCTGCCTGATATGTGGCACTGGTGACTTAATTTTTCAGAGAGTCTGTTTTGCTGTTGAAACAGATAATTTTGAGGAAAAAAATGAACAGAAAACATGCTTTAATTGTTCTTATTCTTGCTTTCTAGCACATTCCACTCGTCATTGTTATTAACTATTTCTTCTGCGCTTCACATTTGTCTGAACTTGGAACATATGCTTACGAAGCTGTTGGAAACTTCCCAAGCCTATTTGATTCTGCTGATATTTCCATAGTGTGAACCAACCCGGCGTTTTCGGGGCCCAGTGCAGTGTGCTGTCTGAGAACTTCTCCAGCCTTCAGGGCTGGACCTGATTCAGATGAGAATGCCCTACCATTGTTTATTTTCTTGAAATAAAGAACAAAGAAAAATACAAGAGCGAAATCTGCTTTTGAAAACATTCAAGTAATGTAATTTTTATTAGTTGAACTAATTTTAGGCTTGGCCTGGTTTTGCTTCTAGAGATTTCCACAGTTCCATAGGGTTCACCCAGGGTGGCCATGTAGCAGTAACAATACCAGTCACAGGACAGTCCTTCCGAGCCCCCATCTCCCTTCTTGCTTTTCTGTTGTCTTTCATCCATTCTTTCCTTCAGCTCTTTCCTGAGATCTGGTCTTTATCTGAAGGTGATCTTGGCATTTTCAACCCAGTAAGATAAGTGGGGTTGGCATAGGGGGCTGTGTCCATAAAATGGGCATCTGACCCAGTTTTAGGAAAGGCTTGTCATTTAGAGGAAATGATAATGATTCTGAGTCCTGAAAGAGAGATAATAGAGGCGTCCAGTTATCTAGGAAGAGAGATCAGAATGTGTAGAAGCCCCGAGGTTCTCCCAGAGAACTCGGTGTATCTGTGCAGCTGTGTCTCCAAGTGTCTGACCTTCTCTTTTGAATGAGGTTATTGACTACAGATTAGGTCCTTGACCTTGTTAAAGGCTCATATCATATCAGTGTGACTAGGGTACAAAAACATTCATGGAATAATTGACTTTTTTTCTAAAAACTCCTACAACATCATTACTGATAGTGTGAGTATTTATGACTCCTACATCTTCCGTATCTGTCCCATCTTCCTAAATTCACATTGGCAGATGACGTACTTGGTCAAGGAGAAAACTTTAGGGACTTGTGTAGAATGAAACGATAACTGCCGATTCTTGAAAAGGGATTGTTGGTGTGATACCTTTTTGCAAAAACAGGGAAATGCTTAAGGCTGGAGTTTCTGTTTTCAGTAATGAAGATGGATGGTCACAGGAGGAGAGGACAAAAGAAAACAGAATACCCCAGCCTTAGGCTATGCGTTTGGGCTTGCTTTGTCACTGACGGAAACATCAAATGGCAATTCTTCCTTCACTTCTCTCCCTGCGTCCAGCACTAAGGCATGCTTCTAAACCTTGCGTTGTGTTAACTCCTGACACTGCATAAACCTGGTTTCCCAGTTTATATATGCCATAGTTTGGGCTCTCATCTACTCTCCAGCAATTCAAGGAAATCTTTCTTTGGAGTTCTTTTCCCTATTCTATTTCAACACCTAAATTTGGTTTTTTGCCCATGAATATGAAAACTGAAAGAGTGAAGATCAAATTTGAAAATGCATGTGTGCCAATCAGCCTGAAAAGATAAGAATATATATGTGTATATGTGTGTGTATATATATATATATATATATATATATATATATATATTCTTCAGAAAGTCAGCTGAGAAAAAGAGGCAATTGTATTACAGCTTTAAACTGACAGATCTATTCTGGTTCAAGGTCAGCCATAAGTGGAATTGTAAAGAAATGATAAAAAATAATATACAATTAATATTCAGGGACAGAATGGTCATATCATATATAAGATGAATTTAGCTAAAAGAGAAACAGTAAAATGCTATTCTTTTAATAGACAACAAATGTCCACTAATTATAAATTAAAGAGAATCAGTAGTTCCCTTAGATAAAAAAAAACCTAGTTGGAAACTGAGAATCCTGTAGTAAATACTAAGCATTGTAGGGTACATGGTACATTAGTCACATGTGTATAATAAAGACAGTAAATCGACATAAGTATGGCTATGATGAAATGTGTATAAAGCACTTTGAACTCCACAGAAGTAAGCAAAGTATAAATAGATAGCATGCTCAGGCAGAGAGAAAATCAAGTGCTATTTTAGCACTTGGGCTAGTGATAATTTATTGTTCAGGCTCTTCGGTTAAGCCAATGTTTATATGGTGCTGTATATTAACTGAGACAAAAATAGTCTGTACACATTACTGTCCTGGACAGATTCCTGAGTGATCAGCAGAAACTGTTCCAACCGACCACTCCCCTACAAGCAAGGGATTTATAATATTTTAAATATTCATCCTAAAAATCCAAGCTGTTTTGACAATTTGTTTGGTAATATATCTGGTTCAAAGAGAAGCGGTGTGGCATAAGTAACGGAAAAAGGCAAAGTGGTTAACATTACAAACTCAGGGCCCAGAATGCCTGGATTCAAAGCCCAGCTCTGTCACTTACTGGCTGTGTTGACCTTGGGCAAGTTACCTAACCTCTCTGTGCCTTGATTTGCTCATCAATAAATGGGGTTACTGATAATACTGACCTCACTAGGCTGTTGGGTAAGTGAAATGACCTAATACAATGAAGTGTTTAGAACAGTGCCTGATGCGGAGAGAGTGTAAACTGTCCTCATGTCTCTTCTCATCCTTTCCCTTCCGTGTGGATATTTTTCAATGACCATTCCTTGAGCACTTCCCATGTGTCAGGCACTTTGTTCCCACCCCGCTTAGCCTTGCCTGTACCTTATGAAGTCACAAACAGTCAAGCATTTGAACCCAAGTCTATTTGATTCAAGACCCATCCTTTTTATCATGACACTAAGCTGCTTTTCCTTAGAAATACCTCTTTCAGAAAGCCTTTTGAGTTCAACTCCACCCAATTCTGGCTCACTCCTCTATCCGTTTGAGCTATATTTTTATTTGTGACATTGCATATGTTTGATCTTTTTAGATGGTATCTCCCCAACTAAATCCTGTGTTCTTTGAGAGGAAGTGTCTCTCATAACTCCTTCTGGGCAACCTTTCTGACTGCCTTTCAGTCTGATTATATCAGAATCAGACATGGCTGAAGGATTAAACAGATCTGAATCTATATCTGCTGTGAAGTTTTCCATATACCTAAGGAGCGGACCAGATGCTCACTGCTTCCGCAGAAATCATGCACAGCATCCAAGCCCTGTAAAATGCAGGCCATTTCTGAATCTACATCGAGTCTTCACTCAAGAAAAAGTGTAGTAATCCAAGAAGTAGCCATGGAAGCCTTTCAGCTATCTGTTGGGCTGTCGCCGTGGGGAGACTAAGAGTGTGACCTCCAAGAGACTCCCAAGGGTGGCATTACTGGCTGAATTCAGCACAGTCCAAGGTCTGAACTTCATCCTGGCAACTCGAAGATCTGATTTGTTCATTCCTCAAGGACAGATTCGTCTCTTAGGGACCAACTCCCATTAACAGCCCACTGGACAGGTGTTCAAACCAGAAGGCCAGTGTATTCATTTGTAATGAGACATCGTGTGCTTACCTGCCCCAGCCCATGCTCTCTCTCTGGGCAGGTTTTCTTCGGAAGCCAGATAGGCTTCAGAGGTAGCTTGGTGAGCACAGAATCTGAACAAGGAAAGTTAGGAGACTGGGTTGGTTTCAAGATAATGGCACCAAGGGCTTCCCTGGTGGCGCAGTGGTTAAGAGTCCGCCTGCCAATGCAGGGGACACGGGTTCCAGCCCTGGTCCGGGAAGATCCCATATGCTGCGGAGGAACTAAGCCCGTGTGCCACAACTACTGAGCCTGTGCTCTAGAGCCCATGAGCCACAACTACTGAAGCCCACGTGCCTAGAGCCCGTGCTCCGCCACAAGAGAAGCCACCGCAGTGAGAAGCCCGCACACCACAACGAAGAGTAGCCCCCGCTCGCCGCAACTAGAGAAAACCCGTGCGCAGCAAAGAAGACCCGACGCAGCCAAAAATAAATAAATAAAATAAATAAATTGAAAAAAAAAAAAGATAATGCCACCAAGATGACGTCGCGTGCTTACTCCTAAGATTGCCTCGGTTAGTTGGCCAAGGCTGGCATGGAAAGGACCAAGGTTGGCCTCCCTGGCTCACTGACCAGCAATTGACAAGTCTCCATTCTGATTGGCAGAGTCGTCTCCTACGTACACCCGTCGGGTTGGAGTCAAAGATTTCAGGATCGGATACGTTCGGTTTCTTTAAAGTGCCTTTACTTCTCCATTCTGGCCGCCATGTATGCGTGCCTGTGTGGTCCTGGAGGTGGTGCATATCTGAGGGCCAGGGCCCAGGGCAGCCTCTCTTCCCCGTGGAATGGAGTGTTGGTGCTCCTTGGCAAGCCGCCTTCCAATGCAGCTCATAGTGGGGCAAGAAGAGAGGGGTACAGTTATTCTTGCTAAAACAGATGACACCACTTAAAGTACACAAGAGACAGGAAGGAGAAGAGAGCAAAGGGATTCTCTCCAGGCAAATGTTTACTCTTCCAACTGTGTGATTACAGATGTCCATATCGAGTCCTCAGACACGTTTGCTCAAGCCCCCCAACCCTCATAGAAAAGGGTGATGTCACGACTTCCCCTTCCTCTGAACTCCTGCCGCACATGTCCCAATTCAGATGCCACCCCTCGTCTTCGGTCACCTTTTTCAGAGCTGGTTTAGTTCTTGATGTCTTTGAAACTCCTCTCATGTAGAAGCATGAGAGCTTCAGCTCTCCGAGGTACCCATGGGCACAGCTGAGCTGGCGGCCACGAGGGGGGCCCCCTCTGCAGCTGTCTCTCACGAGGAACAGCTGTCCCGAGCCCACTGTCCCTAAGCATCTCTGTGCCCCCCGCCCCCCTTGCAGCAGTGGCTCAGCTAAAGTGGAGTCTCGTGGGGTCGGGGGCAGGTCCCACAACAGCAGGTCCTACAGGAGGCCCGATTTCCTCACCTGGGGGGCCTGGAGGAGCAGACACCCCACCTCTGCTCTTGTCTCCTCGATCTTGGCCCACAGCCCAGGAGAGGGGTGGGCAGAGGGGTCTTGCCCTGCTCTCCCTGGCGGCCTGCTCTCAGGGCAGGCCCTTGCCCCTTCTGCACTCTCATCTGCCAGCTGGTCTTACTCCGTGGAAAGCCTCGTGCTTGTTATCCTTCCCCAGCACGTCCTGGTCTGTGGCAACTAGTGGGTTTGAGCCCACTATGGATATTCAGTATGACGTGGACTTGCCCAGTCGCTGGTGACCTGCGTGCACCAGGCTTTGCGCCACGCGCTGGAGATGTGACACATGCTCTCCGCGGCAGTGCCGCGACCTCACTGGGTCGCAGAAGCCTCCTAATGCTTTAGTGAGGCTCTGTTTCCAGCCCACTCATCCCTGATGGGCTGCAGTCTGTATTAGATGGGGAGTCCTTTGCAATGAGTTATCCTTAGACAAATGACCAAAGTGGGAACATGAGATTGTGTTGGTCCGAAAGACTTCCTTAAGGAGATTGGTGCCGAGCAGAGCTCTGTGTAAGATTTCCTGTCCTTCTTGTGGGTCTGTGTAATGAAACTGGGCAGCTGGTTTGCAGAATGGGTGATCAAGCCAGTTTTATGGGCTTCTTTATGGTGTTGATCTCACCAGGAGAGAGTTTGCACAGCCACTCCTGTTCCAGGTTGTTTGATATGCAGGGAGGCCATGGTAGCCGTGCTTCTTCCCGTTACCCACCCCATGGCCTCCCCGGTCCCAAGGGAGCAGCGTATGTTCTCCCCGAGCCCCTCTGCAGAGACCAGACAAGGCACACTCTGCCCGTCTAGGGCTGGATCTCTCCCCGTGTGGTCAGCTGGTGTAGTCGGGTGTTTTCTCGGCGGATGTGGCTGGAGTGTCACCTGAGGCCACCTCATGCTTCTTCATGGTGCTCAGTTTAAAACAGTGGCAGGGGCTTCCCTGGTGGCGCAGTGGTTGAGAATCTGCCTGCTAATGCAGGAGACACGGGTTCGAGCCCTGGTCTGGGAAGATCCCACATGCCGCGGGGCAGCTGGGCCCGTGAGCCACAGCTGCTGAGCCTGCGCGTCTGGAGCCTGTGCCCCGCGACGGGAGGGGCCGCGATAGAGAAAGGCCCGCGCACCGCGATGAAGAGCGGTCCCCGCACCGCGATGAAGAGTGGCCCCCACTTGCCGCAACTAGAGAAAGCCCTCGCACGAACCGAAGACCCAACACAGCCAAAAATAAATAAATAAATAAATAAATAAATAAATAAAACAGTGGCAGGTGGTCAGCCATGAGTGTGTTCAGGTGAGTTTCTGGATTCTGCAGGTTGTGTCTGGCAGCTTTGAATAAGGCTGGGCTCCTCCATCCTAGCCGCATGCTAGAATCACCCGGGAGTATTTAAAAGCCTGATGCCCAGGCTGCATCCTGAACAAATTCCTCCAGACTCTCCACAGGTGGGACCCGGAACTCCCTGAGTGATTGTGTGAGTGATTGTGTTAGCAAGACCTGGGACTCACTGCTGTAAGGAAAGGAGAGAGGGTGAAGGCAAAGCAAGATAAGAGGAAAGAAGGGGACCGAGAAGGAGAGAAGAAACAAAGGGCTGCCCAGGTGTGGTGGAGAGAGGTGGTCCCTAGCCGGCAAGGTCCCGGTGCTCCCCACGAAAGGGCATTGTGCCAGCCCAGCCCCTAGCCCCCCGGACGTGAATGTGAGGAACCGAGGCTGTGCTGGAGTCCAGTTGTGGTCGAATGCGTCTGGTCTTACCGTCAGATGGAACTATTTACCAGCTGTGTGTGCCTGGACACGGGGCTTCGCTGAGCCTCCCTGAGGTTCCAGGTCCTCTCATCCTCCCTGCGGGGCTGTGGGATGGGTTTGATGGTGAAGTTGGCACATGTCAGGCGTTCTGCAAGTGTAGCTTCATAATAAGAAGCATTAGAAGGAATGTCTATTAATAGTTCAATAAAAATTTACCAGCTCTTCTCATCAGTTATTTCTCTCTGCTCTCCTGAAAGGCAGCGGTTCTGAAATAATTGGTTTCGGAGCACTAATACAAAGTATAGAGGCCAGGCTGACAGAAGGACCTGTATTGTCACCAGCCCCCTGGGTGATTCTGATACAGCCAAAGCCGGGGAGCCTTTCTGAAAGGGGAAGCCGGGTCCTGACCCTCCGCAGCGAGGACGCAGAAGGACCGCGTGGAGGCACCGGGGACGCTCTGTAACGGAGCCTCACCACCTTCTACTTGGTTTGCTCTCCCTCCTAGTTTCCTGAACTTTCTAATGATTTTGGTGAACCTCTGCCCCACCCCTACGTAGAAAAGAGGGCCAGCGGGCACACAGCAGGGTAAGCTTGGCGAGGTTCCACCTTTCATTTACAAGTCAAACTGAGACGGACTCTAAAACTGGCATCCTCCGAATTAGTAACCCCTCGCCAAACAAGGCAAAAGCCTTTTCATTTCTGACTGCAGAGGCAAGAATGAGTTGCCTCTCTCCCTTTTTGTACTTGACGGCCCTGAAAGCGTCTCATTCGTAGCCTTGGATCATCAGCTCTGAGAGTGCAAAGTGAAACAAAGCACCCTCTCAGCATTAATATTTATTTTTAAAGGCATGAGGAGCCCCTTGGACCACAGTGAATCAAAGGGTCAGTGCACTGACAAGTTTCCACGGGTGTCGTGAGAATGTCGGTCCGTGGGAGCCCACAAGGACCCTCAGTGGATTTTTTGCTTATTGTTTTTGTTGTAACTATAATAGGAAAAAGGGTGTGTCTGCTCGTAGGAGCAGCTACTGTAGGGGCCCTGCACCAAAGACTTGGGAGCTGGAGGGGCGTGGAGTGTTGCTGATGGAGCAACGTAGCTAGAAGAGGGTCTATGGAGGATGGATGGGAGATCTACCTCCTCTCCTCTATGGTCCCCGCTGCTTCTCCGAGGCAGAGTTCTCACTAAGAGCAGCCCGGCCACTTGGCTGGCTGGTAGCAAATCATTCACATGGCCCTGGTCGGCCTGGGAAAGTGGAAAACGCCATGGAGACTAAGCCCGATGGGGTGGGCTGACAGCCCCGCCTCCACCCCCTCTCCAGGGGAGTAAACGCTGCACTGTCTCACAGGGGAGCGGCCAGTGGTTCATTTTCCATTGCATGAAGTGGGGTGGGGTGGGGGGTAGGGATTCCTGCTGCAGTTTTTGCTTAAGGACAAGAATTCTTAGCAGCACCAAGGGCTTCTGCTTTATGGGCGGGATTTTAATCACTCTCCTGCTTTTCGCGATGTGGCCAGGGTGCTGGTGTTTGAAAAGCAACTTTATAAATGACCTTTATCTTCCTACTACTGAAACTCATTTCCCATAATCTATCAGGGGTTAATAAAATACCTGCTAGGTATCTTTAGAGGATTTGGGAGAGGGAAGACGGGAAAAGAGGGAAGGAATGTTGCAGAAATGTAAGGCTTTAAAAATCATGTCAAAAATTGTGCTTAATTGATAGATAGCATAGATTGCCATATACTTAGTTAACGGGGAGATCCTGGAGTTCTTTCATAAATGAAGGGGGTATTAAACATTCATAAAAATACCTTTTGATATGTGTCAAAACACAGTTCTCGTTGAATGAGAGAACAGAAAGCTAAATGAATCAACAGTCAGAAAAATGGCACTCACGACAGTCATGAAATTTAATACCTACTGAGCACCTACTGTGTGCCGAGTTCCATTCAAAGCACCGCACATCTTCATAAGCATTCATTTCGTCTCCGTAAGAACTCTAACCTATACGGTAGATACTTTTATTATCCTCCTCTTAGAAAGGGGGATGAGCCAACTAGAAAAAAATCTCTGGACTCGAGTAGTCAAGGGATAGGTCTTCAATGTCAATATCCATGCAAAGACCAATGGTAATACTCAGACCTGGAAACAGTCAGGCCCCTTGCTGAGATGTGCTTCCTTCCTAAGGTGGAGTTGGGGGCTCTCCCTGCCACACCCCAACACGTGGCTCTCTGGGAGACAAAGCTATGGGATTCGAACGTCTCCGGCATCATCCGTCTTTCCTCACCTTTACAAATGGCGCCAGGAGGGGACGTGTGGAAGGGCTCCTAGATAGATAGAGCTGGCGTGGGCTCTTCCGAAGACGTGGAACCAGGTGACAGACTCAGGGGGCTGCCTTCTGGAAAGCTAAGGTGTCCTGTGTGTCTGAGAATCTGGCAAGGCTGCCAACGCAGGCAGCATTCCTATAGCTGGTTTCCAACTCTCTGGTCTCTTCTGCCCATGCCTTGAAAACTACAGTACTTTTTCTTTCCCCAACTGCAGCAGCTTTGCTGAGCACCTCCCTGGCTCTCAGGAAATGTTCTTTGGTTGGGGGACCATTCATTCTCGCTCTCCATTGCAGAATCTTTGTGTGTCAAGTGCAGGAAAGTAGGTAAAAACAGCTGCTCGGCACCCATGCTGTGCTTCAGGAAACCTGTTCCGAGGTTCCCAAGCTGGCTCAAGAATGAGCAGAGAGCAAGCCAGAATATCCTTGCTGCTTTACTTTAGTATTATTTTTAAATTACGGGCTTGTGCTTTTCCATTCGTTTTAATTGAGTCAAGTCCCATGACTTTTGTGATTCCCAAATCCTCCATAAATTCACATGCAACTGGCGTTTTCCCCCCTTGAAACCCTCTCCCTTCCCTGCCTGGGAACCTGCCCTTTAAATTTGACATGGCTCGGATTTTAATCTCTCCTCAAAGGCACAGTGACAATTTCACAACAAAGCAGGGAGTTGGGTGGTGGGAGAGTTTTGTTTTCTGCTCCCATTAAGAGAGCAACTGTTCTCTCTTTGTCCCGTGGGGCCAGCTCTTGGCAGCAGGCTGGGGAGACCTCGAATTCGGTGTCGCAACATCCATCAGACCCAAGTGAGTCTGGGCTCCTCGAAGGTGAACTGCAGCTGTTTGGATAAAATTCTAAAATCTTGTTTGTGCGATTCTCAGCCCTTGTTTTACAATCGCTCTTCCTGGCAGAGAAACCAGGAAGTTTTACTTTCCCAGGATCCCAGGCAGGTAATTGTTTTCCCAAACCGCATTTTAATCTTGGATGGAAATGGACATTCTTCACCCTGAGAACCTTTGCCCACATCTTTAAACCGTCTGTATTCTCCCTGTGCCTTGGATTCAACCCTGAGATGGGATTACAGATCATCCCTCCCTCCCCCTAGATGCATTTCCCTCTCTGGGTGTAATTGAAGGCCATTTACGTTTCTAAACAACGGTTATGAGCCTTTTAGTCTCTTGGAATCTTGGAGTGCTTTCCTGTTAAGCGGCTGGCTGTAGCCAGGTGGCCTGTGATCTCCAGAGAGTAAGAAGTGACAAAATCTGTTACGCGGCCCTGCCATTAAGTACCATAATCTGCCACTAGCTGGTAGTTTATGCCACAGCCAAGTGTTTTCATGGCCCCTGGTCTCCTGTTGATTTATCATGAGGCCCCTGGCTCAGGGGACACAACCCAGGAGGACCCCAGCGTCCCCGATTCTCTTGCCGCCCTGCGACACTGGGTGCTTTGGGAAGCGGCTGATGACCAAACACTGTTTAGAGGTGTGTCCATCCTACACGGCCACGCCGGTGGGCTTGGTGGTGCTGTTCTTTGGAGGAAGAGGAGGGGCGGGTTCATTTTCCACTGCTGTCTCTTCCTGGCGGGGAGGGCATGCCCCTCCCTGGTGAATGGCCAACCTGCAGACGGGGAGGCTCGGAAGCTCGACCCCTCAGACTCGTCTGGTGGCCCTGCTCCTCCAGCCCCTCTGAGAGCACATCACCACTGCTCACCCCAGAGCCCAGGGCTGTGTCCTGAGGGTCACTAAAAATGTAAAAGCCTAAACTCTTGAAGGGCAACTCTAACTGGCCAGAATGCTTTTGTTATTCATCAACAAGCATCCATTCGTCAAGCCTGGCGCTAGTTTCTCCGACACTGGCCAACTCACCGTCCAGCTTAGAAGGTGAGCCCGGGGAGGTGGGCGGTGAGAAGTGTGGCCAGGAGGGCCTCTCGGGCGACAGGGAAGTGGCCCGTGGTCTCCCGAGGTGGGCTGCTTAGGAGAGCAGTGAGGGAGAAGAAAGGGATTTGCAGGCTGAGTGGACAGCGTGATGGGGGAGGTTCAGGGTGGATACTCAGAGAAAGTGCAGGGAACCCTCTGGCATATCGTCCTGGAGGGGACCCGTGCCTGGAATCAGAGGCCCCGGGTTAGGTTTTGGTCTTTTAAGGGTTCTGTGTACTGTTCTTTATATTGTGGTAGAGGTGAAGGAGATGAGATGTGCGAAGGTGTGGCTGAACAGTTAACCCTTCACCTGCCCTTAGCAAAGGCGTGTTTGGTACATTCTACCTGAGCGGGGGGCTCCGGGGGGCTCGGTGGGGGGGGTAGTCCCAGGAATTGACTGAAGTCTGGGTATTACTGCCCTTGCCCCTTACCACACACCTACCACTCACTCCCTCCTTCACTCACTTATTCACTAACTCATTCATTCATTATTTCAATTACTCATTCACTCACTCACTTACTCAACAAACATTTCCTGAGCAAGCGTTTACTGTGCATTGGACACTGCTAGGCCGACAAACTTCCTATCACGAGCCAACAGTAGGAAGGTTTTCAAATCCCAGTCCTCAGATGCCTGACCACCCGCATTGGCCTCCTAGGCCTCCGTCCACACACTCAGTGGGTTCCTAGAGTCAGAAAGGATGGAAAGAGGACCAGAGCCATTTCTCCGGCCAGGTCTCATCATTATGGAAAATACTGATTAGTCTGCAAGTGATTTTATCACCAGGGTTCTCAGGACACTGGTTTCCGTTCCCGCCCCTGCTCCCTGTTTCAGTAGCATGATGTCCTGTTAGTGGACCGTGCAGAACGCTGACGGGCACAAACTGCACGGCTTGTCCGGGGGAGCACACAAGCAGACGAGAGTGGCAGTAGCGCGAGCTGAGATCATTTTGTTAGACTTAGCTTTGCTGGAAAACGCCATCCACAGCTTTCCCCCGCCTTCCCATCATCCCACATCAACTTCATTCCCATCATCCAAGTCACCTTCATTCCCTTTAGCCTAAGTCAAATCTCTGGTGTGAGAACTTCCCTTGTGAGGCTTCAAGGATTCCAGTGAAGTGAGTGCTACTGACCCAGCCCCTGGTCACTCTGTTCTGAGAGGTGCAGGCCCCACAGAAACCTCGAGAACAGAGCTCCCCTGTCCCACAGGTTCTAAAAACGTGTCTAAATAGATCATCTCCTCTGTGGCCCCAATAGCTTCATGGTCCCACGTGGCATGGGCTCCAGGCAACCTAGTCTCCCTGGAAATATTTTTGGTCACGTGTCATGGGAAGAGGAGAGAGCAGGGGTCAGAAAATCTGAATTTGAATCTTATCTCTACCATCAACTGGCTGACTGGTCCAGGCCACTTCTTTTTTTTTTTTAGTTTTATTTATTTATTTATTTATGGCTGTGTTGGGTCTTCGTTTCTGTGCGAGGGCTTTCTCTAGTTGCGGCGAGCGGGGGCCACTCTTTATCGCGGTGCGCGGGCCTCTCACTATCGCGGCCTCTCTTGTTGCGGAGCACAGGCTCCAGACGCGCAGGCTCAGTAGTTGTGGCTCATGGGCCTAGTAGCTCCACGGCATGTGGGATCTTCCCAGACCAGGGCTCGAACCCGTATCCCCTGCATTGGCAGGCAGATTCCCAACCACTGCGCCACCAGGGAAGCCCCAGGCCACTTCTTAATATCTCTGAGCTTGGGTTTCCTCACCTTTGAGTTTCTTCTTAAACCCGTTGGTAAAACAGTTTAGTACCAACAAGGGACCTCAAATGAACTAAACCGGGCTGGAATTCATCTGGGATGCCCCAGCACAGCTGTGTACAGCCAGCTGAAGTCTATTCTGATTGGCTTGGGTGCACACCATGCTGGTTGTTAAATATTTTGATATGACTCCTGGAAATAATTTACGTGAAAGAGCTTGTAGACAGTACAGCACACGAATAGCTAGTTTGATGATGGCGTTTGGGTAGTCACCACTGCCAAGTTTAACTTTAAATATATATTTTTCCATCATCTGACAGATTAGTAATCTTCAAATTAGCCTCTGCCTTTTAAGGTTCAACAAAGGAGAAGTAACACAACATTTAGGTTCAAACATTCTTACCTAGTATTTTTTCATGAGTCCTAAGAATTTGGCTTCCTGATTTTCCAGGGGATGAACCACTTCTGAGCCTCGGAGAGTGACGGAAGGACCACTCATGTTGGCCTTTTGAGTGAAGATTATATTTGAGCAAGGTGACTTTGACAAAATATGATAGACTTCTCTAGAATGTCAGGACACTCCTTCACTTTGATTGGTGGTTCAGCATGACATCTTAGGTGAAAGGGCAGACAATAAACATTTTAAAAAAGGGGTATGGGGACTTCCACTGCAGGCGGCACGGGTTCGATTCCTGGTCGGGGAACTAAGATCCCATATCCCTCGTGGGGGTGTGCTCTGTAGTTCTTAATGGAATGCCATGAAATTCAGCATTTTGCTAGAGATGACAAGAGACGTGATTACATTTAAGGAGGGCCACAGAGACCCTCTTTAGGCCACTTATAATGGAAAATGATGTTCCATTTTTCAGTTGGGTCTCAGAAAAGAAATGCACAATTTGGTGCTTAATTTTAGACTAGAATATAATCAACGGGAGACACATCCATGTGCATCAGGAAAAGAAGAGTAGGGAGACAAAAATAAAAAGCAAACACGGCCATCCCCTTACTCCCACCCCCCATCGTGCTGAGGCACCTGCTAGAAATTCTAAGTTCCAATCTTGTTTCTCAGTGAGTAATGTTTTGGGTTCATAGTCTTGTTTGGGTCCCTTAGCTTTCAGTGAAACAACTGCTACCCTAGAAAATAGGTAATCTGGCTTTCAGAATGGACTGTGCTACCTTCTGACATATGATTCTGGACAGGTCATTTACCTCTGCTAGGCCTCAATTTATCACCTATAAAATGAGGGTCAAGTAATACTGACTCTATAGGGGTTTTATAAAGAATTAAATGAGTATATGTGAGTGTATGTACATGATTTTATATATATATATCTCCCTTGAGAATTAAACTAAAGCTATGTACCTTCTCCCCAGAAAAATTCACGAACACAGGAAACTTAGCCAACTATTTTCAGGGAATTTCTGGACTCCCTGAAGCCATAGGCATCCTAATAAAGGGTTCCGTTATCTAAGGGAAGAAACCCTGGATCGTATGTTCCTTTCTCTGCTAAAATTCTTATTATGTTTTTCTCACTTAAAAGGAAACTGTAAGTCAAATTTGACTGTAGTCCATATTCTACAATAAATATTTATGATCACTACCCCCTAAGATTTCTAAGCTCAGTTAAGAATACACCAAATGAGGGAATACCCTGGCAGTCCAGTGGTTAGGAGTCCGTGCTCTCATTGCCAAGGGCCCGGGTTCGATCGCTGGTCGGGGAGCTAAGGTCCCACGTGCCACTCAGCGCGGCCAAAAAGAAAAGAATATACCAAATGCTAAAAAGTCTGGTACAAAAAAAGCCTTTATATAATTATTATAGTTCATAGTAACAGGGTTTGATATATAATAACAGGAAGAACTTTTATATGGACATGTATTAATTTACTTCTGAGCTTAACTCAATATGAGGAATATTTTTTCATTCCTCACTTGCATAGGGTGGAGATGTGCTTTTTTCTTTCAGTTTGTTTTTCCACATCTATTTAGAGCAACCAAAATAGGAAAACCACTACACAGGTCCTAAAATTCACTTCCTCCATCCGTTTTCTGTACTCTGCTCCAGGTCTGATGAATATAACTTTTTAAACATGTCATTTATTTTTATTTTTATTTTAGTCTAAATGTCCCTTCAGAAACACCAGGGGGAAATATTTTTAGCTTAACTAAGAAAACAAACATGTTTAAACAAATAACACCCAAAATGTTCAGGTAGAGTTGGTATTTCTGGCGTTGGTGCATTTTAACAGTGAGCCCATAACGTATACACTAGAACAGAATTTTTCTTCATCTTAGATGTGTTAATTTCTTCCAGGAATAAGACAAAGAGAACAATTGAGCCCAACTTTTATATTGAAGCTAATGTAGCTTTGAAAGGTAATTTCAAGTTAGACAATATACTGCCATTTTTTCCCAGTTTTTTTTTTTCCCAGTTTTTAAGTGCTATTTATAGACATCCTGTGCAGAGCCAGTGGAAATGCTGATAATGGTGCAAATGAGGAAAAAGATGAGCTAGAAGAGGAATGAATGCTGAGTTGAGCCCCGTTTGTGCAAAGATAGACTTTTCTGCCTTCATGATCTCCTAGGAGGCTTTTTACATTTTCAGGTAGGATTGATGGTTTAGGATTCATCACATTCCATTTTGATCCTTACTCTGAGAGCATGAGCCTTGGCTCCCTGCAGATCCTAGGTGGGAAAATGATTATCTTTTGATTAAAAAGCAAGATCCATGTCACCAGCTGTTCAGGGCCAGCAGTCGCAGCAGCATTCATGTCCACATTGGTCCTGCTCCGTAAACAGATAAGTGAGGACTAATAAGAATGAATTAGTAGTTACCCAGGGAGGTGCTCCCCTGGCTTCAGAACGTGTTCATTCAGATTGCGTTCATTCGCCGGGTTTCTAACTGCATAGACCTTGAGGAAGCCCAGGGCTCTTCATCTTGGGGGTCAGTGGAAAAATCTGTGCCTTGGATGCCTTAGCCCAACTGCAGGTCAGAGTTGAAATCTCGGTTCTATTCATTATACGTATTATCTCCGTCTCCTAGAACTTGAAGCATGTTTATCATATATATTTGGCTAGCTTTCTTCCAGAAGGTTCTCCAGTTTCATTTTACCCGTTGCACTGTGTAGTGCTTTTGTGAATGCACTTAACTAGACTTGTACAAGAATAAATGACGTTATCAATCTGTTGGTTGCTGCCAGTAACATCCCTTCTCATCTCATGATTATGAGTGCTTTTCTTTTGCAAGCCTTCTGAACCCTACTGGGCCCCCAGTTGCTAAGCATTTTCATTACACTTTATCTGAATTTATCAGGATCTCCTAACCTCCCTAACCGGGGCAGTGAATTGGGCTCATTCACACTGTGCTTGTAGAATTGCAAGATGGACACTGTGAAATGTATTGGTGAACTATTTAAAGCCTTTCACTTCCTAAAAGGTTAAAAGGCCAGATCTTTGAAATTAAGGGGGTTTTTTTTGTTTGTTTTTTTTTTGTAACCCATTAGGCCAACATGGGGACTAAAACTTGAAAAGTACACATTAAACCATCGGCAGGGTGATAGCTCCACATCACACATGACTGTGAATATGTAGGCAAAAACATGGATTTTAGACTTATACAAAAAAGTTCACTTTGAGTTCACAGTAGAAGAAAACATTGATTATAACAGTGAGAAAATCCCACAGAAACTCAGTTTGTAATATTTTATTAACATTATCTCAAAGATAAATGAACCCTTTTCCAATCTTCTCAAAAAAGTCTATTTACCAAGAATACCTAACGAAGGGTTGTCTTCTGATTCTCAGTTTTTGGACGAAGGCACCTGATTGGTATAATTCTCTTTGTACCAATGCCCAGCCAACTGCCAGCAGCAACACAGTGACCTTCGATGACAAGCCTGATTGATTGATTTCATACACCCTTTTCATGTTATCATTTGTACCTGTGTTTCCTTATGTGCAAAAGAGAAGTACAAGTGGATGAAGGTTTCAGAGGGTGCAGGCGGCCGCATGATTTGAAGACTCAAGTATAAAGAGAGGATGCGAGGGAAAACTTGTAGAAGGACAGTGAAGCAGGGAAAAAGAACTCCAAAATGGGACCCGACTTACTGGTCATGTATCAGACTGTGAGTCTGCATCTCACCGTGTTAGTGGAGGATTCCCCCTGACCTGGGGCTGGGGTCTGGGCCTTTTCTGAACACCAGGGATGGCAGAGAGGAAGCAAAATGTGGTGCCCCAGAGCTCTGCAAGGATAAGACAAGGTCGAAAACAGCGGATCAAAATAGAAGTAGGTCCCCGCTGCCCAGGGTATAAACGGCTAACACTGCACCCTTACTATGCATCAGGCACTGTTCCAAGCTCTTTGCTGTATTACTGTATCTCATCTAAAATCCAGATTCATGGGAATTCCCTGGCGGTCCAGAGGTTAGGACTCCGCGCTTCCACTATCGGGGACCGGGGTTCGACCCCTGGTTGGGGAACAAAAGATCCCACAAGCCTTGGGGGTGTGGCCAAAAAATAAATAAATAAAATTAAATTAAAATCCAGATTCCTAGATGTTGCCCTGTCTGCTAGGTGTTGATTAGCTCCATGATTTTTTTTTTTAATTTAATTTTATTTTTTTAATTTTATTTATTTATTTATTTTTGGCTGTGTTGGGTCTTCGTTTCTGTGCGAGGGCTTCCTCTAGTTGTGGCAAGCGGGGGCCACTCTTCATCGCGGTGCGCAGGCCTCTCATTATCGCGGCCTCTCTTGTTGCGGAGAACAGGCTCCAGACGCGCAGGCTCAGTAATTGTGGCTCACGGGCCCAGTTGCTCCGCGGCATGTGGGATCTTCCCAGACCAGGGCTCGAACCCGTGTCCCCTGCATTGGCAGGCAGATTCTCAACCACTGCGCCACCAGGGAAGCCCTAGCTCCATGATTGATTCATTCTTAATACAATACTAGCTAACATACAGCACTTACCGTGTGCTGGGCCAGCACCGCTTTAAGCATATTACATACAATGACTCATTTAATCCTCACAAGAACTTAATGAGGCAGGTACTGTCATTATCCCCACTTTACAGATGAAGTAACTGAGGCCCAGAGATGCATTTAGCACCTTGCCCAAGATCATGCCGTAGGAAGTGGCTGAGCCGGGATGAAACCCATGTTATGCTCTTAGCCACCATGTCAGGCTTCCTCTCAGGTGCTGATCACTGATTATAATCATAATCTGGCTATTGATTATATGAGTTTGGTCGTTGTAATCACAAAGAGGACATTGAAAAATGTAAAAGAATGTAAACAGGTCACCTTTGCTGTCCCCAAAAGATCAAATTTTAAATAGGGTTAAAATTACTTTGATGATGTCTGTTGGTATCTATCCCTAAAAGAAAAGGCAACTCTTTGTCTGCATTTAATTGAGAAAACAGGCCCGGTTCCTTTTGACAACTCCAAAGAAGTCCCCCATGGAATCAACTGGGGAACTCATGTCACTAGACATTATTGGGTGTCTACGTTGCCTAGAGACCTGTGGAGCCCTTGTCAGACTTTAAGGATCAGGAGTTGCTGGAGTTCCTCCAAGACAGTAAACCAGAGCCTCAGAATCAGACCCGTTGATTCAGTGCTGTTAGGCCAATAAGCAGTTCTTATCAAAGATAGTTAAGACCCCAAGATAAAGACTCAAGCCCACTGAGGCTGCCAGTGTCAGGATGCCATGTTGTTTATGTGTAGCTGTTGAGGGTGACCAGCCCCTTTGGTTTGGATGCACTAGAGAAAGTGCAGTAACCACTGGCCAACAATGTCTCTAGATACCACCCTCGGATTTCCTTTCCTCTTCCCATGGATATGCAGACCACCTAGAAAGCCCTGCTATCCCCGGAAGACTTTATACTTAACAGAAGATGAGGGAACCTGTGGAAGTTAATGCTACAGAGGCCAAATTAATTTACCAGCGAATGGAGCAGTCTCCATTTCCTTCCAACCGGAAACAGATCAGAAGCTTTAAGGCATTAGAAAACGCAAGCTACAGAACAAGATTCTGAGTCCAAGCATCTCATGGATTTTTGGCTCTTGATGTCAGCTAGGAATGATTGTAACCCAGGTGTGACTCTTAATGCAGAGTTGGCAGTCTTTATTAGAACAGCAGCCAGCTGCAACAGTGACCTCTAAGAATATGGAAACAGACCCTCCAGGGCTGCCATTTCTCAGCTCAGCTTTTGGCCTGGGCAGCCGGTCCCAGTGCTGAAAGGGTAGCAGCTGCTTATGGTCCAAGGACACTTAGGGGCTCTTGGCAACAGAGGAAACAAGGACATATAGGAGCCCTTGAAATGTCCTCTGGTCAGCCCGGCTGCCTTTAAGCAGGACCATCTAACCATTTCAGAGAGATGAGAAGAATCCTCTTTCAAAGACCTCTGGAGAAGGAACTCCAGACTCCCTTGGGCAACTTTCACTTTAGCAAAATGATCTTTGGTAGCTAGGCTGTCCCTGCAGCAAGGATAAGAGCCTATCTTAGAAAGTTACATGATTTAAAATGTTATAGATGGATGGATGGATGGATGGATGGATGGGTAGGTAGATAGGTATAGATGATGGGTGGAGAGAGGTAGATAAATAGATGATGGAAGAAGGAAGAGAGCGAGGGAGAGACAGAAGAAGAGAAAGAGTGGGAATAGGTGATTGTGGAAGACAGATAAACCCCTAGCAATGAGACATAAGAGAAATATTTATTACAGAATTATTTGCCAGGGAGTCCACTAAAACCCATTCAAAGCAGATGCCACCTTCCGTCATACTCCTGAAGCATTTCCCACATGCCTCTATCATAGCACCTTACGGTGTTGCAACATTAGAATGGGGTAGCTGTTGGTCTCCCTAGCTGGAATGTGAGCCCTATAAGGCAGAGATCATATCTTATTCTTCTCGTTAGTCTCAGCATCTAGCCCAGTGCCTAGCTCCAAGGAAGGATGGGAGGGAGGGAGGGAGGAAAGAAGGAAGGAAGGAACAAATGAAGGAATGAAGAAGAGACGGAGGTAGGTAGGTCAACCAATATGATACATAAACTTCTATCCTTTAAGGAGTGCGTCATTCCTAATGCTATAATCATCAACGTTTTCCTACCCGAACTTAACCTGATGGCCTGTTTCCCCTCAGTTAGCGGTTAGCTATCACGCTCAAAGTCAATACGATTATATATATAATCTGCCCAGTGTTGGAAGCGTTTGTTAATACTTAACCCCATTTAACACCTTTCTAAGGAATACCAATTCATTATGATAATGTTTCTCTCTGCAATAATTTCCTCCCAAATGTATTTCGTTAGAGCTCATTGTTTATATATGTATACGTTTTCCATAGTTCTGTTGTATGGTCTCAGCCAGTGAGAGCTGGTGTGACAAACGGTAAGGTATCCTCTCGGCCAGTGACTATGAGAGTACCTTCTGCAAATGTCTTCAGCCAGTGAGTTTTGTCTGCGTTTTCTATTTTTGAGTATGTTCTGTTTTCTCTGACACTCTGCCTTTGACACACGATGGCTGACAAAAGGCATGGGAGTGAAAGGACCAGCTCCAAATGCTGGGAAGCACTTCCCACTTCGTGGGAAGTCGAGGGAAAAGAAGCAAAGATCAGCTAGAAGTTCAGGTTTGCTGGGAAGTCCTGTGACCTGGTGAAGGACATCATCAGTACCACTGGAACATGAAGGGAACTGAGGAAGAATCAGGGCTGGAGGTGTGGCATGACTTGGGGGGGTTCTAGGAGAATGGGAAGTGACAGTGTGATGGTGGGGACATCACTGTGACCCTATATGCCCGAGATCGTGTCGCCGAGCCAGTCAAGGATACGCATGTATGATCCCTCCCCCCCAAGGGCTCCTAGCAGCTAATCTGTCTGGGTGACTCTCCTTCCTTTTCCCCAAATCCAAACCCTCTCATCGTTCAAGACTCAATCCAAGGTTTGGTTGGCCAAGTTTCTCCTTCTCCGCGGAGTATCCTTCTCCTTCCCTTGGAGCCATCTCTCCTCTCCTTAGCACCCCCTTATGTTCCTCTGTCCCAGTGACTGTCTGTCTGGGGCATCATACTGGTCAGTCTGTAAAGCCCTGAGTGGCTGTCACCCCATGGTCCCTTCTGGGTAGGGCAGCCAGCAGCTTTCTCACACCCGGGGGCCAGGCTTTGTGTCTTGTGGGCCTGCAACCCTGACCATAACTGATACTGGATTAAGGCCCATGGTTTAACAAAAAGGCAACGGGCTTGCTCTAAGGTAGAGAGCATAGCTTGGCAGGAGATCTGGTACAAGAACTCTGCTCATTTGGGACATTGGTTTTTGACAATAACTGGTCCAATTAGACCTTCCCTGGGAGTCATCTCTATTTTTTAACCTGGTCTTATGGTTTGTTTGTTATTTGCACTTTCCCCTGGGCTGAGGTCTTTTTTATTCCTTTATTAGATCCAAAGGTCCTCGAGGACAGAGTCTTACCTAATCTTTCTTTTCTTCCCATCGGTACCTGGCTCTTGGCATTCGGTAAATGTTTGTCGAGCAGGTGAATGTGAAACACCTGGGCCTGATGCCTTCACCCAAGGAGTAAATTATTCCCGTGGTTTCTTTTCAGGGGTACAGCCCACAAGAATGAGAGGATTTGGGGTCAGAAAGGTCTCCCAGCATTACTGGCTGGTGTGAACAAGGCCACTGAGCAGGGCAATAGAGGCAGGGGTAGCAGTTGGCGAGGATGTGGTTGGAGGGATAAACACAGATGATGCCCTGTGGGCTACCCAGACCCGGGAGGTCTGAGGCTTGGGGCCTGGGAGATGGGGACAAAACTGTCCCAAAACAATGAATATAGAGCCAGAGACATAAAAAGTGACAGCGGCAAGTCCAGGGAGAGGGACAGACGGAGTTATACCAAATACATTCATCGCAACGAGACGACTTCTCCCAGTACCGGTCAGCCCCAAACTCCTGTCTGTTCCCCTGGGTTGTAACTTCCTCATGAGCAGGGCTTAGAGTTTGTTCATCTTGGGATGCTCAGGGCCTCGCAGGGCCTACAAGGGACCTGGCACATAGTAGGCTCCCAGGAATGGTTTTTAACCGGAACTGAGTTGATAAAAGAGGATTTCACAGCCTGTTTTGACAGCATATCCAGCGGCTACCAAGTTTTCTATCACCTTGAATATTATGAAGTTCTCTTAAATCTAACTGTGCTTTCCTGACACAGCTTAAGTCCATTTCCTCTCAAATGGCTTAAAATGCATGGGATGATTCTTCAGCCCTTTGGGAAGAAGGAATGCTGTGTATAAAGCCTGGATTCAATAAAACCAGATTTTTAAAAAATAGCTCTTAGCATCTTCTACTACAGACACTGGTCTGGGCAGGGCTTTTTATTTTATTGAATCCAGCTGAATAGCTTGACTACATTAATAATGGGGCTTCATTTCCAACCACTGGCTCACAATCTTTTCCCCTAAAAGCCTTATGGTACTTAAGCAACTGCTAATATATGAATAATTGCTGGTGGCATCATTTCCTGCTATGATTTGACCACCAGGATGAGGTTTTTCTTCTTGTGTCTAATCTGATGTTTTCAAGAATACCATGTTTGGGTCTGCAAGGTCATATTTAAAATATAGTAAACAGATCTAACTGCAGCTATGATTTGGATTGTATTAGGTTTCTTTATGTTGAGAAATTAAGGATTTGGGAAGATGCTGTTGGGTGTATAGTAACATTGGTCTGAAGGGGATTCTACCTCAAGGTTGCCCAGAGGTTTGAACCTGGAATTTCTGCTGAGCATGGTCAGTGCCATTCCGCGGGGTCCCCGGGAGGGACTGGCAGATTTTATACCCTTCACGTTAAAGATGCTATTTATTTAGCTCCCACATAGCCATACTTCTTTTTGAAGTTTCCGTGCAAGATGACATTTAACCATCAGTTCTGTTTATGTTGGACTTGAGTGGTGACAGTTTTTAGTATACCTGACTGGGACAAGATAGCCCTGTAGAAGATGGATACCTAAAACGCACCTGTTAATAGGAGTACAGCCCAGCACCTAAGAGCACAGCCTGGAGCCACGTGACCTGAGCTTGAATCCAGCACTTTCTAACCATGTGGCTTTGGACAAGTTACCTATTCTGCCTCAGTCTCCTCCTGTGAGAAGTGGGGTTAATAACAGTACCTACTGCATACAGCATGAGGTTCGGATGAATTGATGTTTGTCAGATGCTTAAACATAGTGCTCTGTGAATGCCTGTTATTGCCCATGTTTGTCATTTTGTTGAACATTCAACAAAATATTTATTCCTCTCCACATAGCCTCCAACTAGGATGAACAGTAAAGTTTGTCTTTCAGCTGGCATGCAGTCACATTGAACAGAGAACTAAAAGTTTGGTAAGACCTTGCATACAACACCTTTTTGGCAAAAATAAAATATTTCTTCTAACTGGGAAGTTCACGTTGCCCATTGCCGTGGGGCTCGGTACTGTGGGGATAAATGGGAATAAGATATGTGATTCCCCTCCCCAAAGAATTTGCAGTCCAACTGGAGAAGCATGACTATCGTACATCACGTGGCAAAATAAAACTGGAGAGCAGACAAAATGAAATATGGGAGGAGTTGAGGAGACGTAGATGCTAAGACAGCTGGACTGGTCCAGTCGGACTCCCTGGAAGGTTTTCAGGTGGGATGAGCTGAGGTTGAGGACGGGGTGGAGACTCGGGTGATGGAGGTAACAAGGTGCCGTGGGGCGGGAGAGACGGAGGGTGGTGATGAAGGGTGTTGGGAGGTCGGAGGGAGTGGGTGAGGCTCTGGGGTGGGACCGATTCAGCTCATTGGAGAAGCAGTGAAGACACTCCCAGGCTGTAGCCGCGGATACATTGCACAGTTAACATAGACAGCACCGGAAAATAAAGTGAGAGAGGCCAGACTATGGAGGTCTTCACAAAGCAGGCAAATGAGTTTTTAGATTTGGTTTAATAGAAAAAAGGAAGTGAGAAGGAGGTAGGAACCACTATCTGGTGCGCTTGGCAGCTGTGTCACCCGACGTCCTTCCTGCGGCAGCAGTGTCCCCAAGCTGGGCCCTGCGCATTCTCCAGCGGCAGAGGAGTGAAGACAAGCTGGGGAAATTAAAACATTTTAATATATGTGAGTTATCCAGTCCAACCACAACACATCCCAGGAATGTTTTTCTGTTTTAGGAAGTGAAGCGGTGGGTTGTTTGGAGGTGGTGAGGGTGCGAGTTCTACTTCTTTACATCTGAACCTCCACTGGAACAGAAAGAGACACAGTAGTTTTTGTTTAGATGAATCCTCATTGTATTAGATTTTTATGAGTTTTTCTCAGAGCTCCTTGATCATCGACTCATACGAGAGAAATGTATTAGCTCGTTTGCCTGTCTCTTTCCTCCACTGGTCTTTTATTTTCTCTTGTTGGATGCTGTGCTTTGGTTCCTCCTCCTGGGCCCATTCCAGGCTTGAGTAAAGAGCAGGCGGTCCCCGGCAGCTCGTCTGTATCATCGCTCGGTCCCTGTGAAGTGGAGGGAAATAAACAGCACGTGGGAGGGGGGAAATCTGTGTTCTAAGAACTGCTTTGGTTTACACATCTATAGATACACTCAACCAGCACTGCGGGTCACATGGACCGGCTGTTGAAGCTGAGCATGAGTCACTTTTAAATTACTCATAGAGAAGGAAATATGTTTCTAAAAGCCAAGCACCGTTGGCTTACACACGAAGCCGGGGGAGTGAGCAGGCAGCCTCATAAAGCACTCAGGCCTCCTGTGACAGCTGGCCTGCACAGTGCATCTGGTGGGAAGAGTGGGTCCCGGGCCTGAGAGCTCTTTGCCGCGTGTTGTATTTGGAGGTGAGAATCTTCATCAGTGGGAACCCCTGCATTGGGGCAGTGGGTGCTTGGGATCGACTTCCCATTGAGACAGTCTTTCTCTCACCGTCTCACTTGGTAATTGGCACGAGAACTCTTGATTAAGGCCTTCAGTAACACAGTCTAGTGGTGGAGACCAAGCCGTCTGAGCCTGAAATATGGAGAAGTATGTCAGTTCAGCGAAAGGTCAGGTAGGGCAGGGCCAAGGAGAGGAGGTCCAAGGGCACCATGGAGCACGTGAACTTCAGCTGAGTCTTGAAGGGCTTAGTTCCTCGTGAAGGAGAAGGAATTCCATCCCAAGCAAGATGGAAAAACCATCTGAGCAAAAAGAAAGCATAAATGACACAGGCTACCCCTTCATTTTATCCGTGGGGAGTCTAAACTTTTTTGACACACGAAAAATAGAGAAGACGAGAGAACCATCACCAAGGGAGGCCAAAGCACTGCTTACTAAATTGGTCCAAAGGAGGGATTTCACCAAATGCAAATTGAACAAAGAACAATATGTGTGACTCAAAATATCCGTTATGCTCTTAATGTGAGAGGGTGTGCGGCAGGGAGGTGACCTTTGAAAGGTTTTAAAGTTGTAAACGTCTGTGACCACATTGTTTTGATTGCTGGGGGATTTAAGAGAGGATTACCTCGCAGCACCATCTTGGAAAAGTGATTAACAGGAAAAAAGAAAGAAACTGCTTCCTACATAATGTTCCGGGACTTTTTTCATTCTGTCTTAGCTTTGAAGATGTACAGTTCAAACGTCCGTGAAGTAGCTCTACCTTTCCTGAGAAAACAGAAGTCTAGAGGTGCAGGCGTCTGCTGCATCTGGGCTTCTACTCCTGGCCCCTCTGCCAGAATTTTGGTTCCCTGGACCCAAAGGAAGCGCATTTGGCCTCGTTTCTCCCCCCAGCCCCGCCCCCGCCTTGCCAGGAGGGCGAAGGTCGTAGCAAAGTGAAGCCACCGTCCCTCACCCTGAATGTGTGCCTCTGGGCCAGACGTTCCCTGAAGGTCTCCTCGGAAATTTGGGAAACAGGAAATGTGAAGAAAATTTCTAATTTGCCTGGTCATGTGAACTCCTCTTTCGATGTTGCAATAGAATTTTGGAAAGGAGTGCTCTGAGCTGGGTTGAACCCTCCTCATCAGAGAGCCTTGGCTCCTTTGAGAATATGGTCGATTTGACTATCCCGCCTCAACTTCCCTCTTTCTAAACATGTAAACCCTGATGCCTTAAAGAACAAAACCAGAAAAGAAACCCACTGGGTCTTAGTTGCATGGTCAAGTTGCCAGCTGGGCTGCTGAGAGGGGCCCACGTGCTTGTCCCTGAAAAGCCCCTTGGCATTTACTACGAGCTCCCATCCCTGCAGACGTGTCTGTGCAGGCTCACGCAGCATCTTCGGAACCTTCACAACCTGTGTTTGCAGTAGATGATTGATGATGAGGCTTGCTTCCCACACATTTGGCTCTGATAATCTCCACGCTAAAACATTCAGATGCAAATAATTTTAAAACAAAGTGGCTTCGAGGGATCTTTCTGGGAGGATGGAAAAGGTTCCATATCTTGAGAGGGGAGTGGGTTCGAGGAGTATTTGCTTTTGTCAAAATTCATCACACTGTACGCACACACAAAGTGTTCATTTTGCTGTCTGTAAATTAAACCCCCATGAACATTTTTAAAATAATAAAGTGGCTTGAGCTTGGGAAGAAACTAAAAGTGACTCCATTCAAGGGATTTAGAAACGTTAAGAGTCAGCCGGTAGAAACTAATAAATATTCGTGAGCAGTCCCGCCATCCTCCGTACCGCCGTCCGGGAAATCTTTGCAAGGTGAGCAGATTCAGCCCAGCTTGTAGAAACTACAGCTGGTTCTGTGCATGCGTCTGTGTTTTCATATGTGGTGTTTTATCTTGATGTCCATTTTTGTTTGGCTTATTTCCCGTTTAATTGGATTTTTTTTTCTACTTCCTGAATATGACTCCCCCATAGTCCCAAATATCGCAGGCCCTATAGAAAGTGAATGCCCAATAAATGTCCACCCATCCCCTGAGATGCAGTGCTTCCCCTTGCTCTGGAACATTCTACTGAAATTAGCCAGTGCATGTTGGCCTTAAATGCATATGTAAAAATGGAAAGTGAAAGGAGAAACATCCCTACTTGCACTAGTTTTCAGAAAATTCCCAGCTATGTCTGTTTCTAAAAAAAAAAAAAATCCATTTCAGAACTTTGACTTTGGAAAAACTATTTTTGCTCCATAAGAAAAATAAAACATGAGCTCAGTAAGTAGTGCTATTTATTTTAAAGTAAGAAAACAGGGTTCATGATTCTGTCTGAATGTGGGTGAATGGGGGCAGAGCTTTCCTTTGCTTTCTCTCCCTCTTTCCTCCTCTTCATGGCCACTCAGAAGAACAGGTGTGGAAATTCCCACAAGTGTAAACTGTGACCGTTTACACGTTTGTATACGGAGTTTCATGTTTTTTTTTTTTTTTCTGACAAGTCAGTCTTTCTGTCATCATCTCATCTTGAAACTAGAGAGGAAGGGAATGGAAGAGCAAATTGCTAATATCAGAGGCTTCTGGAAATTCCCCTTTTATGGTACATGAGTCTTTCTTAAGAATAGTTCTCTTTCAGTTGTGTTTTTGCAATTTTGGTGAAAATCTCTTGCTCGGCCCTGCCTCTGGTTTGCTTAAGCCTGATCCCAGCTCTCTTTAGAGCAGAGGCTGGAGAACGTGGTAGGAAGGATAACTTGATTTTCACTGCTTGGGAGAAGAAGAGCCCGACTGAGATACTTTTTTTTTTTAAGTAGATAACGTGAGTATAAATCGATAGTCACAGAATTTTAAATAATTAATTTCTCCAGTCTCTTTTATAAACGGATGAATCTCACGTGAACTAATGACTCACCACTGCCTGAATGGTATAAAATACTCCTGGCATTTTGTGTGTTAATGGATACCCTTCAGTTCCAGTTCCACCCTGGCTGAATGGAAGCTGACCGACCTGTTTTCAAGTCAGTACAATACAAGGTGATTCTCAAGCAAAAAAGCTTTTTTCCCACACTGCTTCAGAGGATGCCTTCTTGAAGATGGATGTAGGCCTTGGATCCTGGGGCTGGGACAGGCTTATGTCCCATGTGCCCGCAGGTGGAAGGGCCCCCGGAGGAAGGCAGATCTCACCGCAGCTTTGGGGACCAGCTGGTAGGCTGCCTGGGGGGCTCGGAGGGCCCGGCCCAGACTGAGGCCTGGAATGTGGGAGAGCGTGTGACCGCCAGCCCCAAGGCCGGGCTAGAGGGACTATGCTAATTAGCGAGATGCCTGCTAGGGCCGGGTCACTGGGCGGCCAGGTAAACAGTACTGGGCTATCTCTGCATTGGCAGAGGGGGGCAGTGGCTCAGTGCCTTCACTGCCGAGTTGCTCTTGGCAGTTACTTATTAATCGCACCTCAAGGCACCGCTAGGTTAGACAAGAAAAATACCCCTCCAGGATCCCTCTGCCTTTCTCACTCCCCCAGCATCCTTCCCGTCCACTCCTGCAGCGTGGGAACCAGGGGGGACCTCCTACCTGGGCACTTGTCTGGGGACAACTAGCTTCCCAGGCCTCCGGGGGCCACAGCCTGTTCCCACCCCAATCACAGGAACCCTAGACTCTAGGCCAAGTGAGTTTAGACCCAGTCGGAGCTTTTCTTATGAAATGTCTTGACTTCTGAGTTTCTTTTTCCTGCTACGTTGAGCCCCGAATATGTTTGTTTTCTTTCTAATTTTGGCTTTTGAAAAAAAGAAAAAAGAATGTTTGGTAGAGTGTAAAAGTGTTCTCATATCCAGATTGGAAACTCCCCGGTCACCCTGAACCCGGGCAGGTGTCTCTTTGTCTCTCTGTCAATAAGCAGTGCGTACTTGGCCTGGACAACCTCCGATGGCCATGGTGGGCCCGGGCCCGTCTCGGTATTCAAGGAGGGCCGAGCCGCCCTGAGTCAGAAGCCGGACCTGCCTCTTGCTCTTTTTTTTTTTCTATCTTCTGATAGAGACCACATAGTGTTCTCTTCACAGTATTTTGATGACATGTGACGTATAAGCCCAGGTGTGACGTTTACACCGTGCATGGCCTTACAATTATAATAAGTGAGAGAAGATAAAGCCAGCTGGAGTTCAAGGTTAAAGCCAAAAGCAGCTGATACTAATTTTCACTGAAAACAGGGTCACAGAGCCGGGCATAGGTGCCCCTCTGGGGGACTCTCTTCCGTTGTCACGTGCGTTATTTTATAGACCAACCCCAGGCACAGGGTTTCCATGAGAGAAGCCAGCTCTCGAGGTACAGATGTACTGGTGACACACACTCTGAGGACCTCCCTTCCCTGGGGCCACCCTCCACCTCATGAGGTGTCTGGTCCTGGCTTCCATGCTGGCTGATACTTCACTTCTCTGGGACTCAAGTCTCCTTGCTTAAAAAATAAAGGGACTTGGCCCCTTTTCCTTCATCTTCTTGCATTCTGGTTTTTCCAGATAGAGGACGCCAACCCCCGGTTGAGTGCTTAGTTCCTCAGGAAAAAAAACCGTCCGACCCACAATTAACGTAATTGTTTATTTGTGTGAAGGCTTTCTTCTTTAGCTCCCGGACTCGCTGTCTGCATGGGCTGGAGGGTGGCCCCGGGCTTGGGCTCACGTGAGCCGCTGCTGTGTCTTTTTCTCACAGAGCAGCCAGTTCAGAGGAGAGAAGATGGAGGAGAAGATGGAGGGCAGAGTCTCCACTGGTTTACTCCTCCAGCCCGGAGGGAGCTGCCTCTGGGCAAACGCTTTGACCCGCATCTCTGGTCACCCAAGAAATCGGGAGACCAGCCCTCTGGGTGCAGAGCCCCTTGGGGTTATGAAGTCCACTGATCTGCAGGTCCTGAGCAGAGCAGGAGAGGGGCCCCCCAGATCAGGACCTGGAAAGGGATTCCCCGGCCTCGTTTCTGTTTCTGAGCAGCAGGTGGATGGGTAGGCGGGCACGTAGCATCCTTGCAGCACTCAGGTCAGGGCGAGGTGCAGGGGGAGGCACGGCTCCCGGCGTTTGGGTACAACCTCCCAATGCTCTAAGGCAGGGCTTCGCGAGACGGGGCACAGTGGCAAGGTCTAGAGACGTTTCTGTTGTCCCAACGAGGCAGGGGTTTCCACTGGAATCTAGTGGGTGGAGGCCAGGGGTTCTGCTGAACATCCTACAATGCCTCTCCCAACAAGGACATATCTGGGATGGTCTAAGTCCCGAAGCCTAGTCATATTCTATGAATTGAAAACACTGGGCTGAGGTGAATGGGAAAAGTCATTTGCAGTTTTCCCCGCAAGGGACAATCCCTCTCTGCTGCCGGAGGGGGCTTGGTGTTAACTCTTGCTTCCTTCACCTCTTTGTGCCCCCCTCCCCCGCCCCTGTCTTCTGCCCCCTCAGCGTTTCTTTTTTTTTTTCCCCTCAACAAACTTCATGAATATTAACTGGGGCATTCAGGGCCAAAAGGGCTTCTGGTCTTACTTGGGGAATACCCTCAGGCAAGACAAGCAGTGAGACCCGGAGGCCCAAGAATGCTAAACGCACCTTCCTCGGTCACACAAGTGGTCCACAGCAGGGTCCCGGGAGACCCAGGTGATGAACCTCCGACCTGAAAAGAGAAAATGGGGAGCGGGGAGCGAGGGCAGAAGAGAGAAGCTATGCCAAGCACTCCAGGGACAGAAAGGAGGAGAGGGCCCCAGTGGACCCTGGCAGGCCCTGCTCTCTTCCCCACCTCCACGGCCTGCCCCCCTTTCTTCCCTCCCCTCTCACCGGCTTGCCCTCTCTCTGCCTCTCAGCCACCATCCTCCCCTTCCCTCTCCACACCAACAGGGGGCAGCAGACAGCAGCAGACAGAGCCCACAAGCCACAGACCCGGTCCCCGAACCATCCCCTCACCTAGACTCCAGGGCGCCCTGAGGCTTCCATCCCAGCAGGTTGGGTCTCTGAGACCCTCCTCTTCCACCGGCATCTCTCCTCACCCTCAACCCCCCGAGACGTCCCTCCCCACTCCGTGCATCGCACAGCCCACGCCGGCCTGGCTAGGGGCTGTTGTCGGCTTCATGACACGTCTGATAGTATCGACTCGCAGTATGGTTTCTCAGCCTTTCCAGCGGGGATACTGTGCCTCTTCAAGTTGAGCATCCGCCCCTTGAGGCAGGAGCTACGCTCTGCCCCCGCTGTCTCCCCACAGACCTCAGGGTCTGTGCTCAGTTCTGCTGATGCATGGAGAGGGCGCTGACGTCTGCTTCCTGCCCACGGCGCCCCCTCCGAGGGACCCTTGGCGAACGTTATCGCACGGCATTCTCACCCCAGCCCTTGCAGCCGATGCTGCCATCCCCCTCATTTTTTTATAGATGAATAAACTGAGGCTCAAAGGGATTAGACATCTCAGCCAAGGTCTTAAAGCTATGAAATCCATCTCAAGACTCTAGACTCTACCGCACACTACGCTGCTTTCAACTCCAGACGGTCCTGAGACTCTTACAATGTGTCGTGAGTCCATCTTCCTTGAGCATGGCACAATCTTTTTGGATTGTGTTGTTTAAATCATTTTGATTTCAATTTATTTACTTATTCACCCCACAAATGCTTACTCAGCTTTTACCCGCAGTGCCAGGCACCGTTAGAACCTGGAAGACAGAGATGAAGATGACACAGGCCCTGCCATTGAGGAGAGGAAGCAGACGTGTAGTGGAGAGCTCAAGAGCGAGCAGAGCTGGGCAGAATAAGAAATGGGTGTGGTGCGGAGGTGATGGGGCTTGGTCAAGAAAGGCTTCACAGAAGAGGTGGTGTTTGAGCAGAGTCTTGAGAGGCACCAGGATGTGGTGTGAGCCGGGGTCAGCTGGAGGTATGAGGTTTCAGGCTGATGCTGCCAGTAGCACAGGGAGTTGAAGGCAGGAGGTGGGCATGGGGAGAGGTGGGTCTGGAAGCATATGTCAGAGCCAGTTCACCCTGTGGCCAGTGGGAAAGTGCTCGGGGCATTGGAATGAGAGAGAAGGACGCAACTGCTCTGTTGTTTAGGAGGAAGCCCCTGGGAGCAGTGCCAAGGGCAGGCTGGAGGGACAAGGGGAGGTAGGGAGATCAGGAGCAATGCAGAGGGATCTGGCAGCGGTGAGACTAGAAAGAGGAGACATCCATACGGCAGAGATGGCAGTGATGGCGCATGGGTGGGGAGGGAAGAGGGAGAAGTTGAGGGTCACGTCTGGGTTTCCAGCTGGGTTGTAGGTTATCAGGGGAGCTGATTGGGCTTTTAGAGAGATTTGGGGAAAGCTGAATGAGCTCCCTTTGGGGTGTGTTGAGTTTGAAGTACCTGAGTTACATGTGGATATATTTGATTCTAAATTAGGGTTGAAGGCTCATTAAGAGATTTGGGAACCAACAGCCTAAAAGCCCCTTAGCAAGGTTGTAGCTGAAGTCAGGAAGGGTGTGAGGTCTCTACTCCTTGGGGAGGTAGGTAGCCATTTCCATAAACCTGTGTGGAATAGTATTGCATTATCTTTGTCCATAAACTAAACTTTGTCCCTAAACTCCAATAGCCCAGAGTTGGAAGGTTCAGGTATGTGATGAATAAGTGATTTTCATCCTTTCTGTGCACTGTTAAAGAGTTCATGAATATCTCCAGCATCTGCATTCAGGCTTCCCCTTTCCAGGGCCATACCTGACTTTTAAATATTACTGTCTTATGGAAGGTTCTTCTCCCCTTGACTGTGTCAGCTGTCCATCTGCCTCTGGACCTGCCATTGGCTTTTTGAAGTAGCCGGCTCTCATAGAATATTCCAGATGGGGACCTCATGGCTTAGTACAAGGTCAGAGGTTCTTTCTCTTGGGTTGGAAATCCCTTCCTGATGAGGACAGGCTCGCCCTTCTGCACCGAGGTCGTGAAGGAGTAGTTTCCGCTGCCTCCGGAACTCCTCCAGGCTTGCATCTGGTAGCTCAAAAGTACTGAGTCTGGTTGCAGTTGTTTTTTCAAGAACTTTCCTTGACTAATGATGTAAGTAAGTAAGATCCTCAAATCAAAAACTACAAATCCTGCAAAAAGAACTTTACCAGCTTCAAGCTTTTCACACCGCTATTTTCACATTTGCATTTCCTTTCACCTCCCAGAAAGGGAAGGGAAATTGAGATCTCTGACAGTTAAATGGAAAGATGAGTGAAAGGGAATCACAATGACTGATGCCAGTCCCTGCGCTGAACGCTTCACGGAAGTCATTTATTCTAATGACAGCTCTAGAACTATTTTCTGTATTTTATGAACTAAGACATGGAGGCTCAGAGACGTTGAAGACCTCATCTACTGACTTAGATTTAAGCATTCCAGGGAAAGAAAGGAGAACAACGAACTCATCCAACTCATTGACATAGCTGGGAATGTGCAGAGTTGAGGTTCCAACCCAGTTCTGTCTTTTTTTTTTTTTTTTTTTTTGGCTGCGTTGGGTCTTTGTTGCTGTGCGCGGGCTTTCTCTAGTTGCGGCGAGCGGGGGCTACTCTTTGTTGCGGTGTGCAGGCTTCTCATTGCGGTGGCTTCACTTGTTACGAAGCATGGGCTCTAGGCAGGCGGGCTTCAGTAGTTGTGGCACACAGGCTCAGTAGTTGTGGCTCGCGGGCTCTAGAGCACAGGCTCAGTAGTTGTGGCGCACGGCTTAGTTGCTCCGCGGCATGTGGGATCTTCCCGGACCAGGGCTCGAACCCGTGTCCCCTGCGTTGGCAGGTGGATTCTTAACCACTGCGCCACCAGGGAAGCCCCAACCCAGTTCTGTCTTATTCTAATGTTTGTGCTCCATCCTGTCCCTCAAGCTGCCTCCTGAAGGGGTGGAAGTGGAGTGGCAGAATCAGGGGCCAAGGGAAATCGTTTTTCAGGTGACGGAGAGTGGCAGGCAGTGGATCTTCATGCAAGCAAATTGGATGCCAGTTCTGAGCTGAGGCTATATGGGTATGCTAGCCTCCTGTATCCACTGCTGAAGGAGCCATGGTCAGATACATAGGTAGAAAATACCAAAATTGAGGACATGATGAGGCATTACCACCTGACTATCCACCATCCTGATGCAATGGGTATCTTACAGTTTCACCAAACCCACATAATTATATCTTCCAATAAGAAAGTAGGTGCTGACAGTAGGCACGTGAGTTGTTATTATCTTTTTGCCTCCCAGGAACACTTTTTGCACTTCATTATTTAACAGTAAGAACATTTAAGAGTAGTGCTTTGTAGATAAGTTGCTCGGTTAGGTTGACAAAAGCTGATACACAAATGCTAGGAGATTAAAGAAGAGATTCGGTCATCATAATCCCTTCTGCCTTCACGTGACTTGACAGTAAAATCTCAGGCTTTTGGACTAATTTTGGGGAAGGTTTTGACAAATTAATGACAAAATCTATAATTTTAGAATTTCTTGAAAGAGGTATGTTTTTAAATTTTCAAATACCTAAAACTGGGCACACAAAGTGTTGCCAAGTGGCAGCTCTGTTTAGCAAATAGAGACCACATCAAAACAGCAGGCTCAGTTTGGTGTGCTCTGTTTCTGCGCCCATGGCAGTTACATCGCTTTGGTGTCAAATGCATGTTTTTAAAAATCTTGAACACTGTTTTCTCTTAGTTAGATAAACAAAGTCCTTGATGGCTATTTATAACTATTCGTTACTGAGTCTCCCCTAAGCTCTACAAAGCAGTTAGAACATGAAGGGGATGTTTTGCAGGTTGGCTGTGGAGTAAAGACCATCTGTTTTGATCAGTCTACCTCCCACCCAAGCCCCTACTTGAAGCTCTGAATTCGTGTTTCTCAGATTGTTGTCCGAAGCTGTGCGGCCAGCTGCTGTAGATGACATCCGCAGGGAGCAGCTACTGAGCCCCCTCCTTTCTGTGTAGGAGCCTGGCCTTGAGAATTCACCGATGGGCCCATTTCACTCTGTTTTCTAGCTCGTTCATCCAAGGGCTCAAGGCACCACTGAAAACCTTCATATCACAGAGAGCCAGTGTTTGAGGGGCATTTGGTTTCAACTTGCTTGTGTGTGAACATTTATATTTATAATCATGCTAATCTCTAAGGCACTCAAATCACATTAAGAGCTTTAGCTAAGGCTGCCAAGGAAATGAGCACGTATCCACATGGCTGGGAAGGATGAGACATTGGGTTGGGCCTGCAGAAATGGAATAGGCTCCGACGTTCATTTCAGTGATCTTTTCCATGAGATTTTGTTTGGAAAGCCCTGCAGCCAGGCATTCCTCATGTACACGTGTCCCCTCCCCCTCCAGCTTGTGCTGTCACTCTCACTACCGGCCACCTTGCCTGCATGAACTGTGCACCCCGTTCCATCTTTCTGGGAACCCTGCTCAAGGCCCATGTGTCTGTGCCATCCCCTCTGCCACCTAGGGCCTTGCTTCTTGTATCACTCCCTCTTGGCTTCCCACATAAACTTGACTCCAACTAGAGCGAGAGGACGGGCGATTGTCTCCTGAGGCCACCCCAGAATTGAGGTCATGCTAGTCACAGAGCTGATGCCCAGGAAATTACGCAGGACAGACGGCTAGTCTGGCAGGGGGTGGCTCGGTGTGGTGGGAGGCGGATGAGCCACGGGGGGAAGTAGCTTAGGGTCACGACAGACACCGTTGGTGTGGGGAAGGGAATTTTGGTGGAAAGTCTGAACAGGTTAATTTGACCCATCTCTTAGGCTAATTTATAGAAAAAGCACAAGAAGGGGGAAAATTCCCTTTGAGCAATGAGAGAGGTGAAAGCGAAGCAGGGAATGTCCCTTATTGCATTACAGAAGAGGAAACCCAGATGACTTCTCAAGTAGTTTATTGAAGCTACCATGAGAGCTCGGTGTAGTCAGGATGAAAGAGGCCCGTTTGCCTTCTCGGTGGACATATGGCTTAGGACTCTTTGAAGAGTGTTGCCTGTCAAATTGGAAGAATATGACAGGAGTCGCCCAGTGGAGGTTGGAGAATTCATCTCCATTCTCGCAATCTGGATAACTCCTTCCTAAGCAGTAAATGTTATGCCAGATTCCAACATTCCTAGAACGTTTACTGCCAGAAGTTCTCCAAAACGTTGTTCACTAAGCTTCAGCGTTGTTAGGACTCCCCATCTAAATCTACCTCTTTATCCCTACATGGAGACTGTTGGTGTATTAGCCTAAAACAGCTCACTAGAAGGCTGAGCAGAGTCTGGTTCTAGAATTTGTGCCAGGCTCTGGAAGTTCAGGAAAGGCTCGGTAATGATAGTTTCACAGCATAGGGAGACTATGCCTTGAGAGAAGATAGATGGGAGCAAAGACAAACGCTAAGAGAAAGTGGGAGGATAGCAAATTAAGAGGGATAAAGGAAGAAAAAAAAAGAGTAGATGTACATAGCAATAAAAGAAGAAAAATCATTACAATGTGCAATGGACAGAAAAGTGACTTTTCTGTTTTTCTTTGGGCCCTCCTAGACCACCACTATTGCTAGAAGGTGAGAGCAGAGGGCTTTCTGTGGAATCCACTCTTGAAAAGGAGAGAACCCTTAGGAATCTTTCTTCCAGATCTCCATGTCTTCCATTTTCAGGCTGACTCAAGCAAAGTGGGGAAAAATCACATCTGGACAAAGGAAACTTATTTCCTCAAATCTAAAAGACTTATGTCAAGAGAACCCTTACTGTAGAGAGCCATAGCGTTAAACACTGAATTTGATTCCAACCAGTAATCAGATAAAAATCAATATTTTGTGTGCCATCTCCTTCCTTCCTCACTGCTAACCCTCGGCCAGGCCACTATAATAAGTGTTATTTTTCATGCCTGAAAGGAAAAATCAGAGACTCCATCAAGAAAAGTCTTTTAAAGGAAGGCTGTGTTATTGCAATATTATTTGGACTCTCCCTCTGAAGATATGAATGATTCCAATTTCTCTTAATATGGGTTGAGGGTGGTGAATTAAATCTCGCTGGGTTAGAGAAGCAACTTAGAAACAAGTCAAAGGCCCCTAATGTCAGCCAACATTTATGTTATAAATGAGCTTCATTTTTTTTCCTCATAATTTTTACTTTTTTGAAGAGACAGAGCTGTTATAAATAAGCAAGTCGTGGCTGTATTCAACTTATGACATCTTGGCTCTTTGCAAGCGCGTTTAGCTGAGAGTCATAACTTCGTTCAGGGAGGCCGTGTGAGAGAGTGGAAGGGCAAGATGCTTTCTGTCAGGATTCTGGGTCTGAGTCCTGATTCTGCCATCAGTTAACTATGTGTCCTTGGAAAAGTTACCTATTCTTGGGGTCATCTGTAAAGTGAGGGTGACAAGAGTCATGACTTATCTATGGCTTGTTGGGAGGATCAAACCAGTTGATAGACATGGAAGAATTTTATCAACTGCAGTGTGCCCCGTGAATATTCGTTTCCTTTTTTTTTAAATAAATTTATTTATTTTATTTTATTTATTTTTGGCTGAGTTGGGTCTTCGTTGTTGCGCACGGGCTTTCTCCAGTTGCGGCGATCAGGAGGCTACTCTTTGTTGTGGTGCATGGGCTTCCCATTGCAGTGGCTTCTCCTTGCAGAGCACGGGCTCTAGGCGCGTGGGCTTCAGCAGTTGTGGCACGCGGGCTTCAGTAGTTGTGGCTCGCGGGCTCTAGAGTGCAGGCTCAGTAGTTGCGGCACACGGGTTCAGTTGCTCCGCGTCATGTGGGATCCCCCTGGACCAGGGCTCGAACCCGTGTCCCCTGCATTGGCAGGCGGATTCTTAACCACTGCGCCACCAGGAAAGCCCTCGTTTCCATTTTTAATAGGTACCGTTATATTAATGGGAAAGAGACAGTTATGGTTTCATCCTCAATATACATTTGCTCTTTATTTAATAACACTTTTTATGTCCTACTGTGTTTCAGCCAGCAAACCAGAGACCAGGAGGATTCCATTGCCACTTCCTAGAATCACATTGCAATGGTGTGAGGTTTACTTCTTATCCAGCGCCAAATGATAATTTTTGGCCTTTAAAAATAAAGAGAAAAGGCCAAGAGCCAGACAGATTAAGGATTAAGTTAATTTTTAAAATAAGAAATCTTTCTGTATATTCTCTTCTCCTTTATATGGTGCTGGTAATTTTTAAAATTAGATTTTCCTTTGGGCATTTCATACTAAAAATGATGAAGTTCCCTGTCCCTTGTAATTGCATTTCTTTTGATTTTCTTTTATTATGACTTGCATATCACTGACACTTTTCCCCTGGAATGTTAAAAGTATACATCATCCGACTAAAAGGAAAAAATACTGTCTTAATAAAAATGGAAAAGACAGAGAAAGTGGAGATTCCTCTCTTTTGGTTCCAAATAAGACAAAGCCTTCATTCCCTTATTCTTCATACATGCCAAGGTTGATGTCATGGAACCAAACCAGTTTTGAGTTATCTGAAATGAAAAAAAAAAAAGCAGTTCAACAATCTTCTGGATTGAGAAACAAATTTTCTACAGCCTGATAACCCAAAAATGACTTGAAGGCATTTGCTCTGCAACTTCTTGGTTCGGGGGTGGAGGGTGGGAAGACATTCTGGGAAAGACTTAAGGAGGAGAATTTCAGTTCAAGGGATGCTCTGGGAGATCCAAGAAGTGCTGGAGGGGCCACAAAGGAATAACATGGTAACCTTGAGTACCATAGGGATCTATAATCCACGGAAGAGGGATGAAAAAAGCCCGTATGATTCCTTTGGTTGATGTATTAACATATCATTGAAAGTTACCACTAATGAATGTTATTTATGAGTGATAAGCAGGATACATCCAGGGAAGGTGTCTGTTAGTTTTTCACAAAATCATCTTCGCGTTATTGAAATACGGCTTTCATTCCGTTTGAACTGTAGTCCTAAATCGCTGTTGCACGGAGTCCTAAGCAGGAATGGATAGTGGGAACTTTAGGAACCCTGCCCGGGAGTCTCATTTCTGGTGCCTTGAAGGTCTGGGTGCTTGTTTCTGTTGATGCCTAGAATAGCAGGCACATTCCTAGCTTCCCTGTTAGGGCTGTGGCTTCTGGTTTCTTCCACTGTGACCAGCTGTAGGATTCAGGCCTCCATTGCCCCCAGAATAGATGGAATGGCAACTCTGGGACTTGTAATAAGAACCAAAAAGGCCCTAGTGGACTGTTTCTCCCAGTCTCCCAATTATGTAACCCCTTTCCTCCCTGCTTTTGATGCACAAACACAAAACGGAGTCCCCGAATCTACAAGTTATGAACTTTAGGACCCAAAAGGGCCTTCAGAAGACAGGTGGGGGCTTTCTCTTCCTGTCACAAATGAGGCCCTTGAAACCTGGAGAGGTGACTCCCTTGGTGGCAAGGAGGAGGGCCTGAGCCTGGGGTAGCTGACACTCAGACCCCATAGCTTGCCCACTGTGTGGGTTGTCATGACAACAAGGATGGTGTGATGGGCTTCTGAGCCAAGGCACAGCTTTGCTCAGACTCTTGTCTTTGAAAGGGTGTGCTCCCTTGTCCAACATTAGAACTTGGAATTTCTTACTTTCTTACCAAAAGCCTTGTGGACTTGATGGCAGTGAAATTATATATTTTTTAACTGACATGATTCATGTAAAACATTATACTCGTTGCAGGTGTACAGCAGTGATTATGTATATATTGCAAAATGAATATGTATGTATTGCAACATGATCACCACGATGTCTATTAACAATTCATCCATCACCACACATAGTTATAACTTTTTTCTAGTGATGAGAACTTTTAAGATCTCCTCTTTTAGCAACTTTCAAATATACTATACAGTATTATTAACTACAGTCACCATGCTGTACGTTACATCCCAGGACTTATGTTACATCTGGAAGTTTGTATAAAAGGTCTTGTAGACATGATGGCAGTGACATTATAACTTTTAACATTTAAAATGACCCTTAAGGGCTTCCCTGGTGGCGCAGTGGTTAAGAATCTGCCTGCCGATGCAGGGGACACGGGTTCAAGCCCTGCTCCGGGAAGATCCCACATGCCGCGGAGCAACTAAGCCCGTGCGCCACAACTACTGAGCCTGCGCTCTAGAGCCCACGAGCCACAACTACTGAAGCCCGCGCGCCTAGAGCCTGTGCTCCGCAACAAGAGAAGCCACCCAATGAGAAGGCCGCTCACTGCAACGAAGAGTAGCCCCCGCTCGCCGCAACTAGAGAAAAGCCCGTGCACAGCAGCAAAGACCCAAGGCAGACAAAAATAAATAAATAAATAAGTTTAAAAAATAATAATAATAAAATAAAATGACCCTTAATAAAATGACCTTTTCCAACTGATGTACCAAGTAGTAAAACTTACCTAATCGAATCTGTAAGTCATCAACCATGAACTTATGCCCGGGGGTCAGATATCCTTGAAAAATCCTCCAAGTTTGAATGGAATAACCTTAATATTTTTTTTGCCAGTTTTGGGGGTTGTTTTAATTGGTGAGGATTACCTCAAAAGACATTTAAGTGATGTTTCAGGTTCAAACGGAAATGAAAAGCACGTAAAACTGTAAGACAAGAATTCCAAGAATTTGACAGAAGTGAAAACTCACAAAGAAAATAATGCAATTAGACGTTTTTCGTTCTGCCCATTTATCCTACTCAAATCCCTCTCCAGTTGCCCCACCACTACCCCAGGCATTTAACCCTGCAGGGGTTAACAGATTCCAGCCAGGATCTCAGGCCCGGCCTCCTATCCAGCTGCCATAGTCGGAGGGCAACAAAGATGCCTCACCTGACCCTGCACCATCTCCTGCAAGCTTCAGGCCCACTGGTGCCCACGACCAGGGTCGTTCCACCAGGTCACTCCATGGGAGGTCCCCATGCAGCCCTTCCCGTGGCTGCAGAGACCTCACCAAATAGCCCACGTGCAGCCCTCTACACATCCGAGAGGGTGGGGACTCACCGTCTCCCAGGAAACTCGGAGCAGGCATGTCCCAGAGAAGGGCAGACAAAGGGACACCAGGAACCAAAGCATTGGAACTAAGAAACGAACCTCAGCCGATAAAACGCAAGACAAGGAGAGAACAGCAAAGCCACACAAAAGACCAAGGCAAAGAAGAAAAACAGAAAGGGGACTGTGGGGGAAAGGGCTCTGGGACGGAAGGGGGGTGTCCTGCCTGGGTTGGTGGAGTCAGGCAGCCAGGCGCTGAGGCTCCGAGGACGAGCTCAGGCCCAGCGTCTCTAGCGCCCGTCCCTCGCGCCCCGCTGGTGGGAAGTCAGGTCCTGTGTGCTCAGGGGGGCTGAGCTCAGAGCCACCGCGTATACAAGCAACTCTTCCTCCACTTGCCCATCTTTAGCTTGGTGTGTTAGAGGCCTTGCCCTGAACATATGCTCTCTCAGCTGCAACTCCTGAAACGTTTAAAAAAAAAAAAAAAAGCCATTCTGTCTAAGTTTGGCCTGACTGTGGCGATCACAAACTCACCTCTCAAACTTCCAGCTTTCCAGAAACAAACCGAACATGAAAGGATTAAATACCCAGCGAGCAGGTGGGTTTTGTAAAAAGCTCTGTGGGGAGGTTCCTAGGGATTTAAAGGCCTGTGGCTTTGTTGAGTTCTGAACAATGTCCAAGTTGAAGTCAGCAGAGAAAACTGTTAGTGGTCATGAGATGGAGTGGGTGATGCCTGGATCACACAAGCGCTCTCGGGCTGGGTCTGGACCGCACGGCTGGCTCTCCTTGCCTCTCTCTCCGCCCGAGACCGGGGTCAGGGTGGCGCTGCTGGGGACACTTTGATTCAGCAGGAACCCTTGAGCAGAGCCCTTGGAAGGGTCGAAATCCACTCCCCACCATGGAGGCTCTGGAGTCTCCTATCTTAACACCCTAAATAGGCTTCTAGCTGGATTTGTTTTTGTGACGCAAGGAAACAGTCTCCTTCACCTTCCAGATGTCCCGGCGAAGCAGCCCCATACGTAGGAGGGCTTTTCCGAGCACTGTGGAGGGAGTTTCTCCTTTGGGGTTCACATCTCTGTCTACATGTCATTTTTAAATACTCTTGAGGTGACATGTCAGGAGCAGCCACAGGGCCAAACCACACAGTGAGGGATTCCAGAAAGCCGCACACGTTCCTGGAGGATCCAGACTGCAGAGCGGCTGGGCTGGTGGGGGGCTTGGGACCTGCGTGTGCTCCCTGATCACGGGGGCTTCTTCCCTCCACTCGGCCGCACCTGCACACACAAGCCTACCCGCCACGGTGTGGCCCCGACCCCGACCTGAATCCCTCGCCCTGAAACACCAGCACCTCTTTCCTCCCCTTATGCAAGTCCTTCAGGCTGGGCTCCTGTCTAACTTTGTCCCCTCCAGCCCATCTTAAAGACTGTTGACGGGTTTATCGAGCCTTCCCTGTCACCCTTCAGGACTGTTTAACCTGTCTGACTTACTGCTTGTCTCCTCAAAGCCTGGATCTCCTACTTCTTTTCTGTCTCCAACAGGAGAAGCAAAGTGAGTTGAAAAAGCTCATAACCAGGAGTTGCACAGTTCAAACTGCAGCTGTGTGACCTTGGGCAAGTCGTGTAACCTCTCTGACCCCAGTCTCTTCTGTGTAATATCGTTTACGAGAGCCGCCTCATGGGGGTGGGCACACAGTTAGTTCTCGCTCCTCATCCCGGAAGTAGACACTAAAGAAGTACTTGGATAAGTGGTTTGACTGTGGATGGATTGCTTGCTTCAGATGTGTCTGGAGAGATCAAAGTGAGAGGAACCAGGGCTGTACTCGTGAAAAAGCCCCATGTGGGGCCACCAAGAGCCTTCCAAAGTGAGTGAGTGTGTGCCGAATTTATTGTGAAAAGCATGTTGCACATGGATCCAAGGTTCATGCACTTGGCCAAGGGGCTCCCTCGGTGGAAATAACAATTTGTTAGAACTAAAGTCCCACCTGAAGGCTTCGCCAGCCCAAACTTGAACTTCTCCTTATGACCTTAGGGGTGAGCAGTGTTTCCAGTGGGACACTGCCATCTCTGAGTCATCCCACTGGGAGAGTGTTTGCTGAGTCCTTGATTTGAGGTTGGAGGAATTGGGTTGGAGGAATGCATTGTCATACAGACGCCGCGGTCCCCCGCGTTCTCCCTGGGAGCCCAGCGCAGTGCTGGGCACGGAGCAGGTGCCGGCTGCATGCCTGCATCGTGGAGATCGGCTGCAGCTGCCCCGCTCCAAGGCATCAGTGACAGGAGGAGCTGTGAGGCCTGGCACGTGAACGGGGCACTGGCCGCCGACCTGCCGGGGCCACCTGCGGGTCCTGGGCTGGCCCCTCGCCAAGGAGGAGCCCATCCTAGGTCCAGCCAGCAGATGCCCAAGCGCCTCTGCGGGTGGGTCCCATGGGCTCCGCGCGGCCAGCTGCACGTATGTCTGAGCACGTGGCGGGAGTGCCGGTGGCCTGGGAAGTGGAGCCCCAGGGGCGTGGCCTCCCCCTCTCAGTGCCCACTGCCAACGACACTGCAGGCCTGTTCAGGGCGCACACGTCATGTTGCTACCTTGCTGGTTTCCACAGCAGGCTTGCTTCACTGCGAGGGGCGTCCTTGTGTGGAGTCAGCAGTCCCCTGGAGGCTGTGCTGAGGGAAGATCCAGGGTTGCTTTCAGGATGTCTGTCTCTCTCTGTCTCTCCCTGTGAGTCTCTCTGTGTCTGTCTCTGTCTCTCTGTCTCCATCTCCCTCTCTCTGTAACTCTGTCTCTGTCTTGCGGTCTCTGTGACTATCTCTGTGTGGGTCTCTATCTCTGTCTCTGTCTTTCTCTGTCTCTCTGTGTATATGTCAGTCTCCTTCTCACTCTGTCTCTGTGTGTCTGTCTCTGTCTCTATCTTTCTCTGTTTCTGTCTCTCTCTTCTCTTTCTCTGTCTCTCCTCTCTGTCTCTCCCTATAAGTGTCCCTCTCTCTGTGTTTGTATATAAGGCCCTGAATCGTTCTGGCAACAGAGAGCACACACTGTCAGATGTCCTTCACCGTGAGCATCTATTTAGACGAGTGGCTGCACCAGCATATCTGGATCCCTGTTAATGAGCCTGAAACCAGAACCACAGCGCTGACCTTGCCCGGGTTTGTACATCTCAGCAATAACAGCTGCTGCCGTGAACGGAGACCTTGCATTTTCCTTGTGTTGGGGAGGTCTGCTGTCCTCCCTGGACGCAGGAAGACTGTCTGATGCGGAAGGAAGAGGGCTGTCAAAGAGCCAGGCCGTGCACCTTGAAATGCGTCTGTTTTTATTCCCATTGAGTCTTTCCAGGTGAACTGAACTCAATCATAAACTACAAAGTGAAAGCAGATTTTTCGTAGCACACCCATACGGAGCCGACGGAGCAAGCTCACCGCCATGCCCACCCTTGTCCCCAGGTGTGGAGGGCAGGCTTGCTGTTCTCTTACTGAGAGGTGGACGGATCCGTGGTGTGCGGGAGAGGCTTCTCTCACGGGCTGCTTGGGGATCCCCTTGTCATTCTCACCATCACACAGTGACTCGACGGGGCTGCAGAGCTGGGGAGCTGGGAACGAGGGTGCGGCTTATTATATCCCGAGGTGCTTTTCAGCAGGATGCAAGCTAGCGTCCTGGGAGGTTTAAGCAGAGCTGGCGACTCACTTGCTGCAGACTGAGAACACCAGGACCAGCAGCATCGCGGGGGGTGGGCTGGGGGCAGATGGGGTCCTGGACAGATGTCTAAGCCTGTCATCAAGGCAACGGCCGGTGTGGTGTGGAGCTTCCAGAAAAGATGCCCGGGCTGATTTCTTAACCGGTCCTGAAAGCAAGCATCAGAGCAGGCACGGCTGGAGGCTGGCGGAGCCCCGCTCAGGACGGCACCCTCCCAACTCACTCTGCTTTGCTCTTCTCACTCTGACACACCCCCTCAGGTCTGAGGCCACTTTCAGCAAGTTCCTATTAGGAAATGCGGGTTCTTTGTACTCTGCGCCACCGCCATCCTCAGTCAACACTTGCTGATTTAAACAAGTGAGGATCAGACATTCGGCCCTCGACTCTGGTCCTCCACGACTGGTAAATGAAGGACCCTCTTTCACCCCCTGTCCCCCAGCAGCAGTGTCCTGATGACAGCATTTAGGCCAAGCTGCAGAACTCGGCAGGCATCTGCTTTCAGTTCCCGTTTTTGGTGTATGAATTAACTCTCGCAGTGGCAGGGAGAAGGGTAGGCACCTTGGCCATGCCCCGCGTTCACAGACCACGTGGCAGGCACAGCCCAGACAGGGACCTCCGGGGAACGCAGGTGCTAACCTGCCGCCAAGCGCACAGGGATGAATTCATGCTCACATACAGGTAGGCCTGGACACTGGCGAGGGGGCCACACCTGTGAGCAAGGGTTACAGAACAAGCGACCCCTTCTGTCCAATTCCGCGTGGCATAAAAATAGTTTAGTGCCCTTCTTCATGTAGTTGTAAAAAATATAATTTTTTAAGAATAGTTGATGTACCTTAAAATTCGATTCAAAGTGGTTGACTTACTGGTTTTCGGTTTTTCTGTTCATAAGGTTGTACAATCATCACTGTTCCCTAATTCCAGAACTTTTTTATCACTCTGGAATAAAAAAGTCCTGTACACGTTAGCAGTCACTCTCCAGTCTTCTCTCTCCCCAGCCCCAGGCAACCACGAATCTACTCCTGTCACTATGGATTTGTCTATTTTGGACATTTCATAGAAATGGCATCATTACAATATATGACCATTTATGCCTGGTTTCTTTCACTCAGCGTAATGTTTTCAAGGTTCACCCATGTTGTAGGTTGTATCAATGCTTCATTCCTTTCTATGGCTGAATAGTATTCCATGGTATGGATGGTACCACCCTTTGTTTATTTGTTCATTAGCTGATAGACATTTGGGTCATTTCCACTTTGGGCTATTATGAATAATGCTGATGTGAATATCTGTGTACAAATGTGAACATATATGTTTGTGTGAACATATATTTTCAGTTACCTTGGGCATATATCTAGGAGTGGAATTGCTGAGTCATGGGATAACTGGTCAACCCTTTGAGGAACCACCACCGTTTTCCACAGAGGCTGCACCGTTTTCTATTCCCACCAGCAACGTGCGCAGTCTCCAGTTTCTCTTCCTCCTCGTCAACACTGGCCATTGTCCACTTTTTACTTTAAAGCCATGCTGGTGGGTGTGAAGTGATATCTCATTGTGGTTTTCATTTGCATTTCCCTAATGATGGATGAATGTCTTTTCTTGAGCTTATTGGCCATTTGTATATCTTCTTTGGTGAAATATCTATTCAAATCTTTGCCCATTCTTTAATTAGGCTACTTGTCTTTTTATTGTTGAGTTGTAATAATTACAACTTTTTTGCTCAATGTACTTTCATCCTAACAAAATATCATAAGGTGATATTTCCCCCCAAACAGTGAAAATAGCATAAGCCCAAAGCAAGAAGAGGTCAAGTGCCAGAAAAGGCAGGGCACTCTAGCCAAAAGAAGGTAGTGGAATGAGGAAGGTCAGGAAGAAAAATGAAGTAACTTTGTTTTAAAGCCAGAACACTGCAAGGCGGTTTCCTGTGGCCTCTGTGCCTGTGAGGTCCTGTGGAAGGCACCCTTCAAACGAGGACAGCAGACTTGGTCTCCCCCCTCCTCCCCAGAGCGCTGCAGGGTATACGCACCTACACACACAAAGTGCTTTGAACGTGTTTAGAGAACTCTCAAGCTCACCAAAGCTGCTGTGAATGCGTGAGAATATCAAGGAGCAATTCTTACAAGGCAGGCCTGTGTCTTATTTAGCTTTAAGACTCCTCAGCACCTTATAAAAAAAATGTTTGGTTCCCGAATGCCTCAGCAAGTCAAAGATGAGATTTCGAGGTCTCATATAGATACGGCTTTATTCTCGTTTTGGTTTGTTATCCGAACCTGATGAACCAAATGACCCAATCACTTAACATAGTTTTTAGCACATTTTGCTATAGATGCATTACTTTTCCCAATTCCACAGACATCTTTTGAAGCTCTGGACTGGTCTCGCCTCCTGGCAGGAGGGACCTAAGCCCACAGGTGGCCAAGTCCCCACTCCCTGCAGTATTTGCATGGCTAGTGCAGCCAGGAATCTGCCACTGTACTTCTCTCCAGATAGCAGTGTGCCCCAGCCCCAGGGTGATTAGACTAGCAGAGCCTCCCGAGACTCCTTCAGCAGGTGGACAGGGCCAGCGGCCTTTGACCTGGCCCTGTGGCTGCAGGGTCCCCAGAGCAACAGACGCCTTTGCAGATTAGTTTCAAAGTGTGCCCTGCTCTAGAAGGGAAGGCACCCTTGGGGTTCTCATTTTTCTGCTCTCCCTCGCTCCCGAGGGCCCCTGCCTGATTTGCATCCTCAGCTCAATTTGCATCACAAAATACACCCAAACTTCCCTGGACCCGCTGTGGTAGGCAGGCAAGTTGTGTTTTTTTGTTTTGTTTGGGTTTTTCATCTCCTGCCATTTCTCTAGCAGGTTTCTGGTTACATCCAGATGACACTTAGATTAGGTTTCATTTTATGTCCTTGGCCTATGATTCAACTAGCCCTTCCCACTGGGCCAGAGTCCCTCCAAGATCAAGCCCCGTTCACTGGAGGGGGCTCAGGGGGCGGCCCCTGCAGTCCTCGTGGAAGCATCACCCTGCTTCTCACGCTCACTGGGCACCTCGATCTGCAGGCCAGGCAGCTGCGCGTCCTTCAGTCATATGCTCTGGGGTTGTTGGGGGTTTTTTTCTCCTTCCTTTTCCCCCAAACCCGGAATCAATATTTTGGGAGTAAAGGGGATGGGGAGGAGGGAGGAAGAGCCCCAGGGGACAGAAGTTTGCAACCGCCCAAAGCAGCTCTGTTCTCCAGACGGAACCCTCCAGACTCATTCAGCACCAAGTGGCTGCAGAGGAAACCCTGCCGGGCCAATGATAAGGGGGAAATGGAGTCACTTCCTTACCAGCTGCTTTATTCAGGTAGAAACAGTCCTCACTTCCTCGCGTGTGCTGTGCTGGCCACCGCTCCCAGCGGCCTGGCCGCCTGCTTCCCCTTTTGATCTCAGCCACAGTGGGCGTCGGCGCATCACCGCCTCCGGGCTTTAGGGAGAGCCCTCCTCTCTGCTGTGTGTGCCCCCCTCTCTCCTGGGGCTTGTATGTCAGTTGGCTCTGGGCGTTGGAAAACCATAGATCGTGTTTACTGGGAATGAGTCTCAGACTCCTTAGTAGAATCCAAGACTAGTGACCACCGGTGGTCTTTTTTTTTTTTTTTAATTTTATTTATTTATTTATTTATTTATGGCTGTGTTGGGTCTTCGTTTCTGTGCGAGGGCTTCCTTTAGTTGCGGCGAGCGGGGGCCACTCTTCATCGCGGTGCGGGGGCCACTCTTCATTGCGGCGCGCGGGCCTCTCACTGTCGCGGCCTCTCTTGTTGCGGAGCACAGGCTCCAGACGCGCAGGCTCAGTAGTTGTGGCTCACGGGCCCAGTTGCTCCGCGGCATGTGGGATCTTCCCAGACCAGGGCTCAAACCCGTGTCCCCTGAATTAGCAGGCAGACTCTCAACCACTGCGCCACCAGGGAAGTCCCACTACCGGCGGTCTTTATGTTTCCATGAAGGTCCAGGATCAACTTGGGGCTGCTGATCATCTCCCCTGTCTTGTACAACGGGCACCAATGCTGCCTTTCTTGTCGTGCCCAGGATTATTTTTTTTCATCTCTAGGCAGCATTTTCAGTCTTCATAACGTAGCTGGAATCTCCCTGACAGAGGGGTAAGTGGTCCAGTGAGTTTGGAAAATGCCCGACAGCTTATCCCCCCCTTGGAGACTCACAGGGCATACGTGTGGGATGATATTCAAAATAGTTAGCGACCGATATGGCACAGACACTGACCAGTGAGAGCCAACGCTGACCATTATGAACCATCTGAACATCACTTCCTCACAGGAAGACACTAGAGGCTGCTGCAAAAAAGAAGGCAGCGGCTTTTGTTTAAGCCCATCATTTATTTGTCCTTTGAACATGCTCCTTTTAAAAAATATCGTCTCTTAAGATACATTTGGAAAACCTGTTCTCTAGTAAAAGAAATCAGTGTATTTCAGTTCCACAGACATTTGCTGAGTGCCGAATATGTGACAGACACATGCTCCAGGGATCCAAAGATAAATAAAACATGGTCCCTGCACCTCCAGGTGCTAATTGTTGAATGGGGGAAGACAGACATGTAAACAGGGACTAGCTGAGGATTATTCAGCTCAACCCAGGGGCTTGGAGAAAGTTGCCTGCAAAACACGATTGCACTGAATTCCTGCATGAACTAAAATGAACTTACACGTGACAGAGCTGAGCAGGAAACTAGGTTGGGGCAGAGCATCGGGAGCCTTGGATGTCATGTTAAAGAATTTGGAGTTAAGCATGGAAGTGACAGATTTGATTCTGAATAGATCACTCTGCCTGCAGTAGCGAGAGGAGATTGAAGGGTAGGGCATTAGACTAAAGGCAGAGAGATCAGATGGGAAATCCTAGCAGTAATCCTGGGGAGATAAATAGTTAGGTGGTGAAGTCAGTGGTACACATACTGTCCTGTGGAATCCCCTTGCCCTTACCACTTCAGAGCTCTCTAGCTTGACCTCCAACTACAGGAGATACAGCATCTGGATCTCTTGCCCCAAGGGCTTTCTCTGGCCTCTAGAGCCCACTTTACCTGTGCACCTGACTGGCCAGAAGTGCTGGGATATTGATACCTCCATAGGAGCAACCCTCAGCCAATGAATGGAAGGAGGTGGTGTATAAATACCCCAGCTCCCTAGCCGCTTACTGGAATAACGAAAGGTGTGTTCTGCACTGACCCCCAGACTTCCCAGCAGGATTTAGTTCCAGTTGCCAGCAGCAGTAACTTGCTTGACAAGGTAACCCATGGCCACTTTCCCTTTTCTGTCTCACTTCCCCACTCTCCTGCTAGTGTTTCCTGGGATCACCTCCCACATAAACTGCTTACACTCCAGTCTTTTTCTTAGGGTCTGCTTCTGGGGGAACCCAACCTAAGACTGTGGGATTTACCTGTGAATGAATGGATGGGGGAGAAGAGGAAACATCTATCTAGGAGACTCTCAGGGTGTGGGTTTACTTGACAGCGTGGACACTGTAAAGGTGGGAAGAGAGGCCGGCTTGCTGGAGGGGCTTTGATGACTACAGTCTGGACAGGCTGTATTGTAACTTCTGGTGGGTCATCTAAGAAGACGATTGGCATAGGAATCTGACTGTCAGAGGAGCAAGTGGGGCTGGATATAAAGGTTTCAGAAACATCATCATGGGGGGGTGTTTAAGACCATGAGAGTGAAGATTAGCCGAAGAGAGAGAAGACAGTCCAGGCTGCTCAGGGAGCATCAGGTACCCATCAGGGCAGACAGAAGAGGAGGTGCCCATGAAGAGATGGAGAAGAAATTCTCCAGGAGGCAAAGATTTACAGTGATCGCAGCATCCAGTGTGTCAAAATGCTCAGTCAGGTATGATCTGAAAAGTATTCAGTGGATTTAGCCACATGGAGGGTATTGGTATTCTCGGGAGAGTGGTTTCAGAAGCGCAGTGGAGGACTTCCCTAGTGGCGCAGTGGTTAAGAATCGCCTGCCAATGCAGGGGACAAAGGTTCAAGCCCTGGTCCGGGAAGATCCCACATGCCGCAGAGCAACTAAGCCCGTGCGCCACAGTTACTGAGCCTATGCTCTAGAGCCCGCGAGCCACAACTACTGAGCCCAGGTGCCACAACTACTGAAGCCCGCGCACCTAGAGCCGGTGCTCTGCAACAAGAGAAGCCACCGCAATGAGAAGCCTGCGCACCGCAATGAAGAGTAGCCCCCGCTCGCTGCAGCTAGAGAAAGGTCACGCGCAGCAACGAAGACCCAACGCAGCTAAAAAAAAAATCAATTAATTAATTAATTAAAAAAAGTTTCTCTCTTTAAAAAAAAAAGAAAAGAAAAGCGCAGTGGAGGAAGTGGCCAGGCTGAGTGGATTAAAATGTGGTGGAAAAGCAGCTGATGAGAGTAGGTTAGCAGTTTGTCTTGGGGGGAAAGAAGAGAAAAGGTAATGTTTAGGGTGGAACCCAGCATCTGCGTGGACATTTTGAGGAAATCTGAATGTTTATATGCCAAGGAAATAAGAGACAGAAGGTGGATGAGGTTGACATCGTAGTTGGGAGCTGGGGCAATTGATGGAGGAAGGTTCCAGAAGCAACAGGAGACAGTGGAATAAGGGAGCGGGGTGTAAAGAACAGGGGAGGACAGATAGGGATGTGAGTTAGTCGGTGCTCCCAGATAGGAAGCTGGGGTGATTCTCACTCAATGGCCCGACTTTCTCAGAGAAGAAAGAGGTGACATCAGCTGTTAAACAGTGAGGGGACCCATGAGAACAGTGGTGGCAGTTTGGAATAGTCATGGAAAGGAGCAGAGCCAAGCTCTGACCCAGGGTAAGGGAGTGCTCAGTGCTTTCTAGAACTCACTGAGTCTGGAGACCATGAATTTAGAGCAGCCCCCATCTGCCTGGCCAGACGACTTTCTTCAGCAACGCTTGGAAGGCCAGAGGTGACTGGGGGGCAGGATGGGGTCAAGGTTGGATGGGAGGAGCAGGGTGAGGGAGGCAGGGAGAAGGGGTGCAGGGAGACAGAGCCGAGTGCCTGCCAGGGTCCTCAGCCACCGAGCACAGGAGGCCAGGGATGCGAACGCAGCCTCTCGTCCTCCTCCGCCTCATAGCAGCTTATCAGCACACACTGTGAGTAATTTACTTTCCCAGTCTACACTTCATTTGCCTCATTTATATAAAGGGCGTTATCATTACTAGGTATTACCACACCAGTGCAGGAGATCTGAACTTACTTGGAGGTAACTGCCCGCTCAGTTTTGAGTTACTATGGTTCACCTTTTCCATTTTCTTTCTTTTTTATAAATTTATTTTATTTACTTATTTTTGGCTGCGTTGGGTCTTCGTTGCTGTGCGTGGGCTTTCTCTAGTTGCGGCGAGCAGGGGCTACTCTTCGTTGCGGTGCGTGGGCTTCTCATTGCGGTGGCTTCTCGTTGCAGTGCATGGGCTCTAGGCGCACGGGCTTCAGTAGTTGTGGCTCGCAGGCTCAGTAGTTGTGGCTCACGGGCTTAGTTGCTCCATGGCATGTGGGATCTTCCCGGACCAGGGATCGAACCCGTGTCCCCTGCATTGGCAGGCGGATTCTTAACCACTGCACCACCAGGGAAGTCCATCGTCTTTTCTATTTTCTAACCCTTGCCCTCAGGTTGTCATGAGGGAGGCGATCCCCATGGAGACAAAATGATAAAGCCATGACAGATAGAAAATATCAAAGGCGTTTGATAGCAGTGTTCAGTTTCCTGCTAGCACCATCTGATTTTCTTTTTGTTCTGCCGACAGGACCTTCCGCTCTGTGCAGGGTAGAAAATGGCAGCACGCCTCGATTTAGTTTAGTTCAATGTGCACACAGAGGCATCCCCTCTCTGGATTGGAAGCTCTTTGAGGGCAGGATGACTTCCCCCCCTTAGGGTCTCCCATGATGATGTAATGTATCCACACAAGTCAGCTCAAAGATTGTGGAACGTAACTGAATTTCTGATTTGTCTACAGCCAACCAAGACCACATTAAGTTTCCCCACAGGTGCAAGGAGCAATGAGAGCCAGGGGCCTGGACTTACAGACGCTGGTTTCATTGTTACCTGTTTCACTCAGTGTTATGTTGGGAACATCTCTCCTTGCCAATAAATATAGGGTATAGTTTTTAGTGACCGACCCATATTCCATTATCATATTTTCATATACTTTTGTTGTTTTCAGGTTTTATTAATTTTTTCAAGATGAATAACTAGAAGTAGAATTACTAACAAAACGACAATATTTTTAAAGCTTTTGCTACGCATTGCCAAATATGAAAGGTCTCTCCATTTACCTCTACCTGGGAGTCTATCAGTTGTGTAAGAGTATCTGGGGCTCCCACCCCCATCCCTACCCCATCCGTTTCAGCAGAACTCAGTATTCTTTTTCAGTTTCTGCCAATCTGATTTGTTTTTAAATCTCGTTTTATTTGGAATCAGGTTTAAACGAAACTTTTTGAAGGATTCTGAAGGGGAAAGGAAAATTTTGGAGGGTGGGCTGCCTTGAGGGACCTGTATGTGTATGTCTGTGTCGGGGAGGGGGGGAGGAGAGAGAGAGAAATAGAGGAAGAGGGGAAAGGAAGGAAGGGAGGGAGGGAGGAAGAGGGAGAAGGGGGTGAGAGTGGTCCCAATGAAGGAGGGATGATACTTTTACCGCCTCCCCCCAACTTTCCCTGGCTTAGGAGTCTTGAGTCTGGTCTGTTCCCATCCGTCTGTCCCGCCCACATCTCCCTGGCTTACTTCCAACCCTGCAGCCAGGGTCCGGGGTTGGGATGTTGGCCGCCCTGCCCCACTGATGCCAGCCCTGGGTGGAACTCAGACTCAGACCATCTGTGGCCTCTGAATTTGTAGTTTGTGGGGAAGCTGTCTGCAAAAGAGCACGCAGAGCTGGGGCACTGCCTGCCTTCTCCATGATGTGAGAGGCCAACAGGAGAAAGGACCCTTCCCTGGGGACTTGCTGTGCCCATCCCTGAGGTCAGGCAGAGCCCTTGCCAGTCCTGACATGAGCAAGGGCTGCCGTGCCTTCTGAATATATAGGCTGGGATTTTGTCCGAATCACATGACAACGGCCCAGGTTTTCTTTTTCCCTCTTTGTTGCTTTTAATACATAAAATGAGCATGTGTTTATTTAAAACAGCTTTCAAACTTAAACAAATAATGACAGACTGTTCAAACAGACTTCGGAAATCACCCTAATCAGGATGTTTGAAAAAGCAAGAAGACGACTCTCCATGAAAGTAGCTTTTAGGATCTTCAGTCCTGAAACAACAGGGTCTGCTCTGCACTTTAGAATCACAGATGGGCAAACCGTAGGAGCCAGATTCCATCTCAGGGGGTTTAAAGAACGCCCCTCAGCCCTACAACCTGACTTAATAATTTACGAGGAAGTAGAGTTGGGCGTGTGTTATCACCAGAACACATGACGGGTACGTTTGAATTCGCAGTTTCTATAGAAATCATCAAGCATCTTCAGAACCAAAAGCTGACACCTTAAGAGGGAGCTAGTAAATTGTTTCTGGAAATTAGCAGGCTCAGTAGACCATCTGGAGGGAAGGGCAGTTTTAGGAGGGATGTAGCAGGTTAGCAAGAGGACAGGCCAGAGAACAAGGTACTGTTTCCACTAGTTCACACTCTGGGCCACATTTACAAATGGCCTCAGTCACCTATGTTTATCTTCACAACAACCAATTTTATGGGTGAAATAAATGAAGCTCAGGGTTGGGTAATTTGTTCAAGGTCATAAGCAATAAAATGGCAAAGCTGGGATTTCACCCAGACCCTCTCCCCCGAGTTCAGAGCTAATTCCCAGATCCCTGGGGCTGCGTCATCGTCTCTGTGCTCATTCTTTGGGTTAAGAGATGCTTCTTTAGCTCATTCCACTTTAGAAATGATTTTTTTCTTTATAGTGCACATCAGAAATGGGCCATGAGGTCCGTTAGAAGCATAGTTATTAATGTGAGGGGCTGGGGCTTGGGAGAGGGAATTATTCTGGCCCCAGAGAGTTGGGGGTATTTGGAGAGGTTGTTTCTTCTCCTGCTGGTACTGTGCACCAGACAAAGCAGCCTGAGTTTGTCGCTGCTTCCTCCACTTTCCCAGGATGGCTCCTGGTCTGGAAAGGTCAGATGGCCTAGGCCTTAGTCTGTTTCATATTCTTCCACAGAAAACTCTGTTGATAACTAAAGGGATGCTGGGTCCAACCACTGACCCTCTCAACATCAAGCCGAATTGCATACTGCCCAGTGCTGGTACTCTGAGGAATTTGGGGTGCCCTTTGGCTGGGCTCTTGTGGGTTCCAGCCTGCCCATCCCTCAGGGAGAACAGCACGGAGGGGAGGGCTGTTTGTTAGACATTTGCTGTTGTGTCTGTGGGATCCTGGGATGTACTTTGCAAGAGGCAGTTTCTCTAAATAGATCCTGACCCCTTTCTGCCCCATTTATGCCACTTACATGTAGGGAAAGTAGGAGGTGTCTTGACAAACAGCCGTGATTGTTAGCTCAGCTTTGCGGTAAGGGCACTAAGCACGTATTTCATTTATGTCTATTGCCTTGCTTGCTAAGGCTCAAACTTAGAAAATGTTAACAATAGATTAAGAAAGAAGAAAACCCTTGCGCCCTCTCCTGGTAAAAGTTAATCCAGTACATCTGAAGGTATAGCTCACTCACTCATGGGGAGCAGTTATCTGTCTAGACTAAGTAATCTTGTACTAATTTGACCAAAGCTATTGACACACTAGATGGACCATTGGGTCTTCCTTGGGCTGTGATTACAGGGTTTCTTCTAAACCTTTCTTCGCAGGGCTCCTCAGCCTCAGCACTATTGGCGCTTTGGGGTGGATAATTCTTTGTGGTGAGGGCTGTCCGGTGCCTTGTGGATACTGAACAGCATCCCTGGCTTCTACCCATTAGATGCCAACAGCACGCCCATCCCAGACCATGACTACCAAAAATGTTTCTAGGCATTGCCAAATGTGCCCTGGGGGACAAGACCAGTGAGCCCTACTGCCCTAAACCCATGTCTGCCTTTTTTTTTTTTCTTTTTTGGCCACACCTTGCAGCTTGCAGGATCTTAGTTCCCCGACCAGGGATTGAACCCACGCCCTCGGCAGTGAAAGTGCCGGGTCCTACCCACTGGACCGCCAGGGAATTCCCTCTTGTTTGCCTTTTGTAAAAGGTGCCACTGGTCACAGGGCAACCAGTGAGAGAGTGAGGATGGCTCAACACAAACCTTTCGTGACTGTGGGGAGCAATTTTGATGATTGGTCAACTGAGTTCACCTCTGGGAATTTGTCTAAAAAAATCCAAACAAGTAGACAAGAGTTTATGTATAAAGCTGTATCATAATGTTGTTTATGAGATCAGAAGTTTAAAACAACCCCAATAAAGAATTGGTTAAATAAAGTACAGCATAGATATAGATATATAAACATATATGGTGGAATACTATGCAGTCATGAAAAAGAATTGTGTAAGTTTATATTCAATAACATGGGACTTTTCCCTAATGATGCCTTAAACTCTCAAGACTACTGCAAGATGTCCAGAGGTTTTTGTATACAAAAGGAATAATTTCAAGAAGGCAGAGTAAGCATCTAGGTGAAGTATTAGGCCAAACACAGAATTCAAACCAATGTTTGACTTCAGAAAACTTTACTCTTTAATTGAACAAACATTTCTCAAAGACCTACATGTACCAAGACCACACATCATAGCACTGGGGAGACAAAGATGATACCTGGTCCCTCTACTGCAATACTTGCTCCAAACAGACAAAAACACGGTAAACGTTGTCAGACCCTCCTCCCTACCGTGATGCTGGACGTCTCCGTATGTTACTGTCTCCCATCATGAAATCGTGTGCTCTAATTCCAGGTTTGGGGGCCTAACCGGAGCTACATCTTGTTTTCCTCTTCATGCCTGATTAATCACACCAAGGGAACAACATTTCATTTACTGCTTTATATATTCAGATATATTTAGAGTTGTCCAAATACCCATTGGGTCCAAACATGGAATCTAATCCTCCCCAACAAATCTAAGAAATGAGCATTCAATGGTCTCAGCTTTTCTCCTACAGCACAGGAACAAAGAAAATGAATCCGTAAGATAGGTATGAAGAATAAATAAAATAATACATGTCAGGCATTTGTTACAAGTTTGTTACAAGTGCCTGGCATATAGCAAGCACTCAATAAAGGAGTAGTTGGGTTTTTTAAAAAATTAGTTTTACAAATGGTCATGCTAGCTAAAATTGCAAAGCCTCCCGTATTTCTAACTGCCTTTGCTGTTTTATCTTTTCCCTTAGCACCTACCACTCTCTAATACACTATATGAAACATGTAGTTTTGTTTACTGTCTATCCTACTCCACTGAGTCAAAGCTTTTGCGCTTTTACCCTATTTCATTCACTGCTGTATCTCTACGGTGTCTGGTACATAAGTAGGGTCTCAAAAAACATTTCCTGAATGAAAGTGAAAAGAGTGGGTCTGAAATCATTGCCCCCAAAGTGCGTTTGACCTTTCCCCTCACCCTCCTGAAGGTGCCCAGGCATTTCAGATGCCTTTCTCCCTGTCATCTGGCATTCCGTCCGTGCCCGCTCTAATATTCTTTTTCTTCCCTCCTCTCCCCACTGCAGGATGCCTTTGTGGAGCTGTATGGTCCCAGCATGCGGCCTCTGTTTGATTTCTCCTGGCTGTCTCTGAAGGCACTGCTCAGTCTGGCCCTGGTGGGAGCTTGCGTCACCCTGGGTGCCTATCTGGGCCATAAGTGAAGTCCACAGGCCTGCCACAAACACATATGCAAAAGGTTCACTAAAGCAGTAGAAATAATATGCATTGTCACTGATGCACCATGAAGCGAAGCTGTGGTCTCTTAAAAACAAAAACAAACCACCACCAACAACGAAAAAACAGCTTTCAGGCTCAACGTCGAATCAGCTACTTACTGCCAAAGGGAAATACAATTTATTTTTTACATTATTAAGAAAAATAAGATTTATTTATTTAAGACAGTCCCATTGAACCTCCTGTCTTTGGAAACCCTACCACTAATTACTAAGCCCCACCTGGATGGCTCCACCTGGTCTCCTGTGCCTATAAACACGGATTTCTGTTCCATGTTGTTGGCCCAACTGACTCACCATCTGAAAAGCAAACAAATTGACAAAGGACTTGACTGTTCCAGAAGCCGGGTTTCTGGCTGCTGGAGGTTAGGAAGAAGGTGTTCGCTTTCTTTGCCTTTTTTTTTTTGTTGCCCTGGAGGCTGTGTTCTTAATAGAGGGAAGGTCCTTGGAGGGGAGACCATTCTTCCCTGGCCTGCAGAACAGGCACTTTGCATATGGTACACACCCGGTTGGAAGAAAACCATCGGGAACTTCAGATGGACTTGGTATTTGCCAAGATCTCCACCCCGAAGGACAGTGTTGGGAAAAATGCCCTTAAACCATAGGAAAGTATTTTTTTAAGCTACCAATTGTGCCGAGAAGCATTTTAGCAATTTATACAATATCATCCAGTACCTTAAGCCCTGACGTGTATATTCATATATTTTGGATACACTCCCCCTCCAAATACTGGCTCTGTGTATGAAACAGAATCCTCTGGAATGCGAGGAAGTGAACGTTTCGGTGACTTCTTCGGCATCAGGAAGCATCAGGCCGCCACAAGTGCCTGCTTTTCCGCAAGAGGCCGCGGTCTGCTCTGCCTTGCTCCAGCTCGGAGACCTCGTCATGTAACCCAGCCTGGGCACTCGCTGGCCTGCTCGAGGGGTTTTAAACAGAGCGGTGTGGTCTGCGAATGTCTGGAAGGTGACGGAGCTCAGAATCGCGCGGGCAAGGAAAGAAGGCAGGAGGCCTGGGCCTGCTACCCTGGGGCCCCCTGGTTAGGCGCCTCTCCACGTGGAGCGTGGAACCCGGGAGCCAAGGCTCTTCGGGCGTTTATCACTGTGGAGGGAAGGAAACAGGCACTGCGCCTTTGCTCGCGGAGGGAGGCGGTGATGGCTGGGGATCCCGCCCCCCAAGGGAGACGCTTGCGTGCGCCTCGGCCACGCAGCTGCCAGCCTGCCCGTGCAGCTTAAAGCAAGATTTTAAAGACTTTGGGGAGGGTCATAAATCCTAAAGGAAGCGTTAAAATGGATTAACTGACCTATGTCTGTGGAATTACGATGTAAAACATTATCTTGTCATTGTAGTTTGGTTTTATTTGAAAAACCTGACAGAGGGGGGGAAAAAAAGTTCCAGGTGTGGAATGTGGGGATTATCTGTACATCCTGGGGCGTTAAAAAAGAAAAAAAGAAAAAAAAAAAAAAATCAGTGCTGGAAAACGCTAGAGAAGTAGCAAAAGAAGTGAAATGTCCAGCTCATAAACTAGAAATATTTTTTCAAGTTTAGAATCAGCCTTGAGACATACGTGGAATAACTGTGGCATTATTGCATTATATACCATTTATCTGTATTAACTTTGGAATGTACTTATGTTCAATGTTTAATGCTGTGGTTGATATTTCGAAAGCTGCTTTAAAAAAAAAAAAGATTACATGCATCTCAGCATCTTTTTAAAAAATTGTATTTAGTTATGGCCTCTACACTATTTGTTAGCAAAAATAATCATTTTTTCCATTTGAGAGTTTTGGCTCTTAATTCTTTAAAAGCATTTCTGAGGAGGTGAGCTAAGCCCTGGGTCTCAGCTACCTGAGAAACCCTGGGGCACGCCGGCCACCCAGCCACTTTGCCTGAACCGAGTTACGTCCACTTCCGTGTCAACAGAATTATTTATTGTGAGGGACGTATCTGTTGTCCCTTTGACCTTGTTGCTTAGGTTTACTTGTCCTTGGCCAAATCAGAATTTAACTCACATCATTTAGGATTGCATACATGTTTGGTTAAACCCATGAGGTTCATTCGGCTGGAAATCCAGATGGAAAATGACCAGGGGATTAAATTCTGGCTCCGATGGTTTGCCCTTTAGAGATGGCTTCCGTGCCTGTTTCCACGGAGACCTGTCTGGAGCCCTCCCACCCTCCTTCCATAGGGCCTTTCTCCGTGGCCGTCCTCAGGTCCTTCCTGAAATGCAGTGGCGCTTACGCCCTAGACGGAGAAAGCAAGAAACCCATGGTATGAAGCCAGACCTCCCTGGCGGGCCTCAGGGAACAGGACGATCAGACCTTTGAATGATTCTAATTTTTAAGCAAAATATTATCTTATGAAAGGTTTACATTGTCAAAAGTGATGAATATGGAATATCAAATTCTGTGCTGCTATCCTGCCAAGATCATTCTAATGGAGTCGGTTTGCAGTACACTCCAAGTGGCGAGATCCTCCAAGCTGCTTTAGAAGTAACCATGAAGAACACGGACATTTTTAATATAAAGCTTGTTTGTCTTTTGTTGTTGTTGTTGTTGTTATTGTTATTGTTCAAGCTGGGATTTGCAGAGGGTTCTAAAAATGTATATATAAAAAAGGTCACAGGGGCTAATTTCTGACTGGTTTCCTTTTGCTGTGGGGTTACATTATCTGGTTTTAACGATAAATGTTCCCGGCCGCCTGACCCCACAACTGTACAGTACTGTGGCTACTCTCTAAGAGTAGTTGAAGTTGCATTTTTCTTGTTGTTAAAAACATGTTAGAAGCAATGAATGTATATAAAAGCCTCGACTAGTCATTTTTTTCTCCTCCTTTTTTGCATTGTCTCAATTATTTTGCAGTTGGACAGCAGAGACCCATTCCTACCTAACAGGTGTGGAGGAGGGATTCACACCTGAATTACCATCAGCGTGGTGCACATGTTGGCCCAGGTCAGGGTTCAATAGAGCACGTGCACTTTCCAAACGGAGGTCGAGGGCTCTAAAAAAAGCCACAAGGAGAAAAGCACCCGAGAACCTCCTGGGTCCTCCCAGGCCCTCGCTGCACAGACAGCCCGAAAGAGAGATCAGAATGACAGCTCGCACCTTCCGCAGCAGACACTCATCTCAGATTCTGCAGGCTTCAGATGTGGCTTAAAGTCACATTTCGAATGAAGGAAGCACTTTGCTATAGTTCAAGCCAAAAACCAACAGCCTCTGCCCCAGCTCACTTACCTCTGTCTATTCCGATATGACCTTCCGTTAAGATGTGACTTTATTTCATTAGTAAATGTTTATGCTTATCATTTAAAGACCTAGTCCTGGCCCAAGGTGGGAAATTAGGAAGTGATCATAAATCAAGAGGAGTTCTAATAATCAGGATTAGACTTAAATACGTAGGACAGTCCCAACACACGTCTGGGTTTTTCGCGTCGAGGATCTATGGGATAAACAGAATTGCAAATTGTCTATATTGTAATTAAACTTATGCTAAAATGATGAACTTTTATTATACATGTGAACTTAAATTCTAATTTCTACTGTACTTCTAAGGCAGCGGCTGTTTTTATACTTCCTTATCACTTATAGTTAGTAATGGACACCTCCTCTATCAGAAAAAAACAGGAAGGGCTTGAAATATAAGCCATTCTAAGGAAATTAGGGAGTCAGTTGAAATTCTATTCTGATCTTATTCTGTGGTGTCTTTTGCAGCCCAGACAAATGTGGTTACACACTTTTAAGAAATACAATTCTACATTGTTAAGCTTATGAAGGTTCCAATCAGATCTTTATGGTTATTCAATTTGAATCTTCCTAGGGATTTTTTTTTTCTTTTTTAATTATTATGGGACAAAGAACATTTGTTGCAGGGTTGGGAGGAAGAATTTTCAAATGAGCAAAACATTCCCAAGATTGGATCAGGGTGTGGAGGCTTTCAGAATAGCCAGGACTGTAGGATGTGAAATGCAAACAAGTGAAAACTTCACTAGGATCAATGTGATGCCTCGGTGAAGGACCTTATGCAACAAACAAGAAACATTTTCAAGTTCTGTGGTATATTTAGCTTCTAGAGACAACAGAACAACTCAAAGTCCAGCTCTGTATGGCAATGCAGATGAACCAAAACTCTTTTAAACATCTGCCATCAATGGTAATGGTATTAATTTCAAGCCTGGACATGTCTAATGGCTATTTAAACAATAAATTTGTAATTTTAACCAACAGGATATTTAATGAAAACCTTCTGGTTGGTAGGGACATCTATTTCTAAATACTTATTACGCACAATACAGGGAGAAAAAAAGTGAGACTGAACTGGGTAAGTAATAATACAAGTTCCTTATCCTTACCCAAAGAATCATTCTGTTCCATGTCTGTGCTCATAGGACTGGCCTTAGACAACCATGAAATATGCATCCCACGGGGCACAAAGAAAACCAGATGGAGTATGAATGGTATTGCCCCAATTCATCATGACTACCCCAGAAAAATAACTGAAAGGCAATATATATCCTATTGATGACAAGGTTGTTTTGGGTCCCAAGGTAAGCTCAGCAGACAGAAACACTTGTGGAAGATGGAAAGGCTTAATCAAAAAATCCCGGGACTGTTACTAAATATGACTAGAGTATATTAGTAATTCCGTGTCCCTAAACCTTTTAGGGAATCTGCAGTGAGCCCTCCAGCCAGCTCATTTCATTAAGTTTTTGACTCTGGGGTGGCATTTAAAGGAATGATAGCCGATCACATTTCTTTGGAGGAAGCTTGTGTTTATTATACTATCTTCTTAAGTTTTCAACCAAGTTTTGCTTTTGTTTTGAGTTACTGGGATTATTTTTGTTTTCAATAAAAATAAGTGTATAAAAAGTGGTTTTGTATTGAAAGCTTTTGTTATCAAGATGTTCACACTTCTCCCTTCCATGGGCTGTTTTTAAGACGGATACTTCTTAGGGGTGGCTGATATCCTGCAACACTGTACACACACAAAAAACTATATGATAAGTGTACTTTAGATAGTTAAGATAAAGTAAGTCTCTGGTTGGCAAGCATTAAATATAATGGCATTTTCTTTGTATTGTTGGGGAAAGCCCCACTGCCATTCAACTTTCTTTGTCTGTCCAGTTAATATTGTGAAGAAAAATAAAGTACAATGTGAGATATTGGTTGTACCCTGGAATTGTTTGTGATGCGGTGATGTGATTTTGCCCTGTCATTCAAAGACCTTCTTAACAAGCCAGTAGAGCCACCCGGAGCCTGACTGGTTATGAAGCCCTGGGGGGGGCCAGGCTATGGGATTGCTCAGCGGGTGAAGCCGCCTTAGAAGGAGGTTTTGTTTCCTCGTTACTAACCCTTCTGGTTTGGTTCAAGGTGGACCAGCCTTGAGTTCTACTCCCATTGTTGCTGCCCGGTGTGATCCCTCATACCAAGTGAAGATCCCAACCTCTGCTCCGTAAGATGAAAGATGGTATAAAAAGGAGAGAAAGAAGCTAAAAATTCTGGTTTGAAGTGAGCGTTTTAAGATAACCAAAGCAGTCACTTGTTTTGGAGCATAGACATCCTAAACAGCCGGGCACCTATGTTTCCCTCTTATACTGCTACCCTAGGAAGGCATCAATCCTCCAAGGCTCTTCACTTCAACTCAATTAAAAGGACTCCGATAGCAGCATCTGCTGGCTGCCAGCCCTGTACACGTAACACCACCAGTTCTTATTACCTTGGAAGGTGGGTACTGGCTTCTCCTGTTTTATAGGCGAAATCTGAGACTCATAAAAGTTAATATGCCCAAGTCCTCAAACCTCGTGAACTGCAGAGGCAGGATCTGAGCTTGTGGTCCGGCTGCTTCCCAGGCCCTTGCTTCTCTTCTATCAGTGGTCTTCAAACGGCTGCACGTGGAGCCCTGGGGCACCACATTTTCAAGGGGTAAGCAAGCTTGGGGTGTTTATAAAGGAATCAACGTTCTTGGCATGCCAGGGATGTTCCGTCCTACACTGTCCTCCGTGAGAACACTCCTGAGGTCAGGCCAGCTCTCATCTCCCACCTTCCCTCTCGCAATCATCTGTCACAGCTCACAAAACAGAGGCGCACACAGCCGTCCCTCCCGGAATCTGGCTGTGATTCCCTTGCCCTGGCCACGGGGGCCAATCACGCCCGTCTCTTCCCAACTCCAGTGAAGTCAAGTTCGGTAGCTTGAAATCGGCCCTGGTGGAAGTATTTACACCATGGAAATGAGCACAAGATACAAAATAGAGCTTTTTTCCCCCTCTTGTTTCTTTTTCTTTTTTTTTTTCCAGAGAGCCATTTTACCTGCACACCTCTGGGCACTGTCCTGGGGATTTAAATCCCTTCAGTTACCAAAAGGTATGATGTGAAATCCTTGGGCTGTATTAGACACTAATGCCTGGGAAACGAATCCTTTTGCAAATCACTTTTCCAATTGGTTGCTTTCAACAAAGGTGAAAGAACACCTAGTCAAGACGGCCACCTGTCAAGCTGGCAGGATGTGGGTTTTTTTTTTTTTTTAATATGATTTCAGAATATAACTCAGAAATCCAGAGTTGTGTAACATTACTATACAAAACTCCTTCCACTCCCTCGTACTTGGTATGTGAACAGCTCTCCTCGAAGCTTACATCCATAAAAACAAAGAATGGGTTTGATGGTGAACCCTAGCTCTTTCTAGTAACAGGTCATTTCTATTTATAGATACTTGTCCTTCTTGGTGGGGAGGGGGAGGATGATAAACCAGCCCCATTTATCTCATTAACACTTGTATTTCCAATAAAATGAAAAATTTAGATTTAATAATGGTTTATCAAAATGTGTAATATATTTGTATATTTTTATTAGTTGGGTAATAATAATAATTGTAATTATTCAATTATTCAACCTAGGAACAAAAATGTAAAGCCTTACAGTCACAAAAATTCAGAGTTTACTTTTGTTGTAGAAAGTTATGACAGGTTAACCAATTTTAAACTTTCAGTTGTAAGACATATCATATTAGGATAAAATGGAGGGTAGAAATATGAATTTTAGGGAAGAAAAGGAAAAACGTAAAACTTCCTGGGGTCCAAAAATAACTTGTTCCTGTTTTTTTCATGTAATTGACACTGAGTATTATGCATGATTATTGTTATGGTATTCAGATTCCACTGTCTATAATGAAAAAGTGATGCAACAAAGTTATCTGTACAATGTCATTTGCTAAAATAACTTCTCAAACTTGTTATTAGTATGTGTCAAAATTCTATTTCAAACTGGCCTCAATTCAGGGATTGTCAGAGACAATCCAGAGGAAAAAAAAAGTGGTCCCACAACCAAAGAATGCCCAGAGTCTGACTGATGTGTCTTAAGACAGTGAATGGGGAAGCCTAACTTCTCAGGATTTCTTAATCCCATTAAAGTCTATCTGGAAATTACTCAAGCGTTTTATCAAGAATCATAATTCACGGAAAGGGTTATAAATTACATCATACAAAAAACGTTCTGCCACAGATAGTTTCGGGACAATTTTCTTTCCCATACTATTCACAATGCATTGGCAAGAAAATCCTTTGCCACTATTTATATTTAAGTTTTAAAAGTTAAATGTCAACTTGAACATGTGGAAGGGTGGTAAATGCCTTTTCAAACTCCTTTTAATGGAACACTCGCCACTGTTGGAAGACTCCTGCCCTGTCTGCCCCTCTAGGCACTCCCCCTGGACTTCATTGGAAGCTCCAAGGTGGATGGGGGAGGGGCAGAGGATACACTCCCTCCCCCCCAGGACCCAGCAGGTAATTGGGTAATGATAATTGTAATAAATATTCATTCCAGGAACAAAATAAATAAATAAATAAAAACAAAGCCTTAGCGTCACAAAAATTCAATTAAATGCACAGGCTCACTTCTGTCACAGAAAAGCGTGAGAGGCTAGTCAATTTTAAATGTATTATTTTTGTTGCAAATCTGTGTTTTAAAATTCCTTTTGTTTTTCTTTCGCATTAAAAAACCACAGACCTGCAGCTCATGGCCCATCTTACCCCACTTGTCATTTGTCTGTCTCTGTGTCCTTGGTTGTATGATCCTGTATCATTCTTAATCTATGCTGCTGAAATATCTGAGCCCACATCTATAAGGAAAGGCAAATCCCAAAGCAATCAGGGCCTGTTCTTTCCTTCTTTCTTTCCTCACCCCCTGGAGAACTCTGACTGGTCTCCCACAAGTTGATGAGTGGATCCAGTGGTCCAACAAATGTTTGTTGAGCTCTGCTCCTAGGACAGGTGTGGGACAGAGCTCTAGGATTTAGGAATTATTAAGACCCAGCCCTTAGCCTCAGGAACTCTCTATCTAGTGTCTTGTCTGTTTGGCTTTTTTTTTTTTCTTTTTTTCTTGATAAAATATTTATCAAGTCCAATTGAATAAGCTCCTTGTTTTCTGGGGTCATCTTACATCAATCAGGCTAACTTGCTATTTATATGACTATACATTCTCTTTCAAAGTGGGTTGTTTAGGTGCAGGTTCCCACCGACAAAAAAACGTAAACATTTCTCTCTTTCTAGCCAAGATTTGGAACTTTCTGTCTGAAACAACTGGCTTAGATGCTACGTAGCTGCGGATTTTTTTTCTGCATTCTCTCTCTGTTTTTCCAAACTTTTGAGCCCACTTCATCTCAGAGGCCAGTAAGCAGGAGGGAGTAGAAGCTGCAAAGACCGTGAGGAGAATTCAACAGCAAATAGACCCAGGGCGGCTTTGATCTCTCCCAAGGGGGACATCATCTCCTGTGTCCATGTGGAACTCCTCAGCCAGGGTACAAAAGAAAGAAAAGGAGGAATAAAATATTTATAGGAAAATTATTTCTCACAAGAAAGCATTTGTTCTAAAAGTTTTTAGAAATATAATTATTTGTCTCCTTCTTGGGTTTTTCTGTTTTTAATATGAGACACTTTCAAGTCCCCTAGTTGAGTTTCCAGGAAGCAATAATCCATGTTGCCTTGGGTGGAGTTTAGGAAAGAAACTAGGTCTCGGGAGTGAAAATGTTTCCATTGAAATTGCCACATGGAACTCTTGCTGCTTCTTTAATGTTCTTGCATAATAAGGCCCCATTCCCCAGGGCAGCGTGGACCAGCTCTCCCCTGGCCCTCTGCTGCAGGGCTCTCTGTCCTCTTTGAGACCCAGCTGGACTCCTGGCCTCACTTACCCTCACCTACCAAGTCTTATCCAAACGGGAAACCTCTGGACCAGTGCCATCCAACAGAAATAAAATGTGAGCCACATTTGTGATTTTTCATCTTCCAGTAGTCACATTAAAAATTAAAAATAGTACATGGAATTAATTTTAATAACATTTTATTTAACCCAATATATCAACATATAATCAATATGAAAATGACTGAGGTCATTTCCATCCTTTTTTATATGAAGTCTTTGAAATCGGTGTGGAATTGACAGTTGGAGCACATCTCAATTCAAATGAGCCAGATTTCAAGGGCTCAATCTCCGCATGGGGCCGGTGGCTACCACGTTGAACCGCACCACTCAAGACTCTGTGTACAGATGTTTTACCGCCCACACACGAACAACATGCCTGTAAAATGCCTTCCTCTGTCTGCCCCCATTTCCCCTACCCCCATGCTAATTAAGTTGGGAAGGCTGAAAAGCATCTTTCTCTCCGACTGCCTCTGTTAGGGGAACCACTGACGGAAACCGCCCGCCCTGGCCAGGCACAAAAGCAACCACTTGCATGAGTTACTTTACAACAGGAGCTCCTGGTAAGGAACGCGGAACTAACAAGCTACCAACAACAGAAGAATTTCAGAAAAGTCAAAAGGAGAGAGGACACGCCAGTCCATATGTCCTACCAACTCCCAGGATCTTCCTCGCTGGAATCCATCTTGGCTGAGCGATGTGCACGCCACCAGGAAGGACCCTGAGTCAAACTATGGGCCAAGCAAGATGACTGGCCAGAGACAGCCCGGAAACGAACCCCACTACCATAAAACCTGAGACCGCGAGCCACGTGGCAGAGCAGTTCTCCTGGGTTCCCTTACCCTGCTGCCCTCCGCCCAGGCGCCCCTTCCCAATAAAGTCTCTTGCTTTGTCAGCACGTGTGTCTCCTTGGACAGTTCATTTCCGAGTGTTAGGCAAGAGCCCACTCTCAGGCAGGCCCTGGAAGGAGTCTCCCTTCCTGCAACACCTCAACCCCTCTTTTCCAGACTTTCCCAAAAGAATTCTTACTTTTGAAACATTTGCTGTTAGGTCAGAAGGGAAACCAGATTGCGGTATGTTCAATGAAAGTATTTCAAGCCCTAATGGTGGGCTTCGAACACTTGCTATCAGAAGATCTGGATTCAAATTGTGGCTGGCTAAAAGTATGAGCTTGGGTAAAGCATTCCACGTCTTTGAATCTTAGGTTTCCCCTCAGTTCAGCAGAACTGTACCATTTGTCCTGTCATGTCCTACCAACCTGCTGAGGCAGTGGTGTGAAGATCCAAATGGTGAATGTGAAGGAGTTGAGGTGCCACCCAAAATAGAAAATCACATTATTTATTATTCCAAACTATTAAAAGCTGTGCAGCCACAGAAAATAACAGCCCGCAATATTTACAAAGACAGAGTAAGGATTTATATTAGGAAGCTGAATCAAAGAAGCAAATTCCTATAATTACCTACAAGGTCAACAATTTTCTTAATTATTTCCAAACCTTGACTTTTCATTTTTATTTACTGAGAGAGACACAGAAAGGGAGAGAACGATAAATGACCCCCAGGATAATAATCAACTGTGCTCCTTGGAGACAGGTACTCATCATGAGAATCCATCTTGATAATGCCTAGCTATAAACTTAGTAACTATCTTGACAATGACACTGCAGAGAACATTGCACATGGACCTTATTTTCAAAGACCAACAATTTGAGACGTCTGTGGAGAGTTCCCGCAATATCTCTACCCCATAACCACCTGGATAGTTCCTTGCCCTGATAGCTTTCAGATTAGTAACATTAGCTTCTAACATTTCCTATGACACCACTTAAAACTTACCTTCTCATTGTTTTCTTTAAAATGAGATCCGTGTGCAGGGGACTAGGGAAATATGTTGTCTTCATTCCTAAATGGTTCTCTGCTCAGTGTTACTTAAAAACAAAATTCCAGTTTTGGACTTTTCCCATTTGCCTTCACTAATTACTTCCCCTGTGTTCCACCCAGCGGTACCACAACTAATTCAAGTTCGAACAGACTTTAGTCATTATGTCATCACACTCATCCCCTACTCGTGGGGAAGTCGTGTACATACGCTCCACAAAGACAGAAACCAAGAAGGGTCTTGGGCTTCCCTCAGCCACAGTTGTTGTCACTCTCATCTGTCCACATGTGACCAAATTCATCCACGTCCATGTCCAGGAGCACAGAGCATGTTCTTACTCTGAAATCCACACCCGCCAGTTGCCTGCTTCACAGCCACACGGCTTGGTGACATTTTTCATTCGCCACTGTCACATTATCTGAGTGCCTTAGGTGCACCTACAGCCATTCAAATGCCACCAAGACCGTGGCTGTGCGGAGCTGGAATGCAGGACTTCAGTCACACGTCTGTGGGGCCCCAAAGCCTTCTGGGATAAAGGACTCAGAAGCATCTCCTTGGGTTCCGGCAATCCTAAAATGCTGTACCATAATTTCTAAGAAGAGATGCAGCCACTTCCAACCACGCCAAGTTGGCTTAGTACAGTGTAGTGGGTGTGCTTTAAGTCAGAAGTGGGATCCAGCCCTGGCTCTCATAATACAACTTTATAAAACACATGATAAAACCATCTACGATTTACTCGACATCCACTTTGTCAAGTACCTTAGATACATTGTCTTATTTAAACTGTCACAGCAGCCCTATGAGGTGGGTACCATTATCGTTGTATTTTATAGGTCCCACTGGGTTAAAATCAAGGTGTCGTCAGAGCCATGTTCCTTCTGGCAGCTCTAGGGGGACTCCACTTCCTTGCCTTCTCCAGCTTCTAGAAGCCTCCCACATCCTTGGCTCATGGCCCCTTCTTTGCATCATTCCAACCTCATCACACCCCTCTCTCACTCTCACTGTGACCTTCTTGCGTTCTTCTCATAAGCACCCTATGATGACACTGGACCCACCCAGACAACCCAGGATTCTCCCCATCTCAAGAGCCTTAACTTAATCACACCTGCAAAGTCCATTTTACCATATAAGGTGACATATTCATACATTCCAGAGATTAGGATGTGGACATCTCGGGAGGGTGGTGGGGGGGTGTCATCATTCAGCCTACCACAGTAGAAACCAGGGTTCAGAGAGGTTAATTTATTTTCACAAAGCCTCACAGCTCGTAGTAGTGGAGCTGAGGTTTGAGTTTTCCAACTACATCAGACTTCCCTTTCTGAGTTCACCACTAATGCCTTTGAGGCCAAACTCAGCACAGTGTCACATGTGTACAGTATAATCTTCACCCCTGCACTTCCCCAGTCATGCTGGTCCCCGTGACCACCAGCCCGCACAGTCAGCTCCCAGTCATCCACACGCCTTGATCCAGAAGCCCCGGCGTTCAGGCAGACCATCATGTGCAGGGTCAAGGTCTGGTGCCAGAGCTGCCCCTCTGCAAAGCTCAGCCTTTACTTCCCAGCCGCCGCCCAGCAGTTTCCTCTGGTTTCATTTCATCTTGCTGCCTGTGCATCTTCCATGCACGTCTCACTCCCACTCCAGAGCCTTTAGGATTCTTCCCATGCTCTGTCCTCAGAGCACACAGGGATAATGCCTTTTCTACAGATGGTTCTCTCTCCATTCCCTCCTTAAAATACATCAGGAGTTAGGAAGAATATCTGGTTTAACTGATAATCATTTCCAAGGAGCACGGGTGCACTAGCCCCTGGCTGGTCAGGGTGCTGCAGACTAGAAGACCTATTCCAAAGACCCCACAGCACATGTCCAGGCTGAGTCTGGGCAGGAGGAGGGCTCACCTTGAGAGGAGGAAGATACTCTTGACACTGCCACCAAGGCCTTGCCTTCTGCGCCACTTTAACCCTCCTTCTTGACTATAAGAGAACTCAGGGAGCCCCTGCTCAGCCATGCCGGGCAGAACTGCAGGAGGCCAGAATACTACTGTTGGGTTTGCTAATCCTCCAACCTCTGGGCTCTGGCCCTTACTTGCCCCGCCCTGTGGTATTTGATGGATGCTCCGCGCCTCATCTGTTCTTCTTGGACGTGGTCGCCTGTTTTCTGGGTCCTCCCCGGTTGGTTTGCTGTCCTGGGATGCACCTTCTTATCGTGTAACTCACCCGGTACACTGGGCAGAAGTTCTTCCACTGCCCCAATACGCAGTGTCTGTTCGATAAAAATCACACCCAAGGGGCACGTCAGCCTTTTACGGTGTCTTCGCCAACCAGTCTAAGCCCCGAGTTAGAGAAACACGACTCACCGTGACAAGAGAAGATGCCTTGCTGCTTTCTTTGGTGCTTCCTTTTTGCACGTGGGCAGGCAAGGGCTCGGTGGAACACAAGGAGAGCTATTCATTACAAAGAGGAAGTTAATAAGAGCCATGGTGAGCCCAGATTCTTTCTTTTATCTTCTCTCTATACCATGGTTTGGTTAGCTTTTGAAATAATTGCAGATCAATTTCACTTAATTAATAACTTAAAACAGTGGTCCAGAATCCCCTTTGATCTCCACTGGGATAAATTCCTTGTATCCAAGGGAGCCTAGCAGGCAAGGTGGATCTCAGAGGAGTTTCTGGGCCCCTCCTCTGGACGGGCCTTCTTCAGGAGTCCCCAAGTCCTGAGTTCCCCATCTCTAGTGCTCTGTGGCTCTTTGCATTTGATTTCTGCACCTGAGCAAGGCTTCAGCCCTGCCACCCAAGGTGAATTCTGGTCCGCAGTGAGATCTCACACCAGGCACTGCATAAATCCTGGACACAGTTGAGTGAGAGAGACATTTATTGTCTGTTTTGGCTCTAAGTGAAGCTAAGAGTCTGCGAAGAACATTTGGGACACACATGTGTGGTAAGTCTCTAGCACTCTCTTCCCACCCTGAGTCTGACCAATGATGCTAACTGACCGTGGATGTTACAGTGATGGGTCCTGTGACTCCCCGGCCTTCTCAGGTAATTGATTCCAGTTTTCCGAGTGTCTTTAGTAGCATAACAATATTACTAACACAATCCAGGATAGGGAATAAATAAAGCAATGTTTCTCCAAAACTTAATCCAGACTTCCTTTTTCTGTGTGAAATTCACAGGTCACTAAAAGCAGGAAAAATAATTTAAACATAATTAACTATAGCAGGTTGAGCATCTCCAAAAAGAATCAGTGTTTTTATACCGCAAGACCATCGTTATATTAGATTCCTTTACTTGCAAAAATCAAATATGCATTTGATGTAGAAATTTTAAAAATCAAGATCGAAATATAGGATATCCTCAGGATTCCAAAACAGCCAAGAAATATATTTTTCATAAATTCCTGGGTATCCTTGGAAAAGTCATTTAACCTCTTTGGGTCTCAGTTTCTTAAAATTCAGCCAAGATGAAGTCCCTGTCTGGCTAATCTCTGAGGCAGCGCCGTTCAACAGAACTTTCTGTGATGACAGAATGTCCTATATCTGAACTGTCTGAAACAACAGCCACCTTGAGCACCTGAAATGCATCTAGTGTGACCAAGGAACTAAATCTTAAATTTCATTTAATTTTATTTCATTTAAATTTAAATAGCCACATGTGGCTAGTAGCTGTGCATTGGACAGGGCAACTCTAAGGGGTCCAGACTGACGTAGGGAAAATTACAAGTGGGGTGAAGGCTGATGTGCTGGGACTGAGTGGCCTTGGGTCTACGATTAGCTATTACGACTACAGGGCGCTATGCCTCTGCTCTCAGACACTTCCAGCTGAGCAAGGATGGGAAGGCTGCAAGGCCCAGTAAACCACACGCTTGCTTTATGACGGGTGAGCCCACTTAGCATCCAGTGGAGAAAGGAGAGAGGAACTGGGTGAGCACTTTTCAGTTACCACTCAGTAGCTCATGACATCAGATGAGAAAGAACAGAGCAACTTCTTCCACAATCCGTTTGGCCTTCCTGGCTGATCTGGGTTTTTGGAGAGAAGGTGGGAACTTAGTCCAGTTAGATAAGAGAGCTGGCTCCCTGCCGCCAATCAATCAGAAAGCTTTTAAGACAGGAGTCTACGAAATATGTATTAGATGCAAAAAGAAAAAAGAAAAAAAAAATCAAATACAGTAAAGTTTTCAACTTAGAAGCACTCCTAAGAGCCAGAGACCTGGTTCTCAAAACATAAAACCTGCATTAAGACCTCATTCCATGTTGGACCCTAATCCACCTTTCCTAAGGGATCAGTGAGGTCCCTCAAGGTATTTCCCTTTTTCAGGGTAGGGGTCTGAAATATGGTACTTTTCTGCCCTCCCCCAGAGCTAATTTCCTTTCTGAAAGAAACAAAAGCAGCAGAAACACTCATTTGTGCCATTGTGTTTTGCACAATCACTCGCCTTTAAATTGCCACATGAAAAACACTTTCCAGGCCCCGTGGAGTTAGGTGATTACGTTTAATATAACCTTCTGGGTTTTGGCTTCATGCAAATCAACAAAGAATATGGAAACATGTAATTCCATACTGCCCAAAGTACTTCTACAGTTTGAGTCTCAATTAAAATGTTTGTTTACTTATCTGCTAATCTCATTATTTTTTCTCAAATCGCCCTCCCGTGCTTGGGAGTTCAGAATCTGAAGTTCAGCCATTTCTGAAATATGACCAAAATGAAACCTGGAGAAAGAGAGTTTTATTCAACGAGGGAAAAGAAATACATAAACCCCAAATGAAAGGCCTGGAGTATCCTTTAACTTTTTCTAACAGAAAACCATTTTCTATGGAGAAGGTATGTGCACAAAGGGGTAACTTTTTAGAAATTTACCAGTGATTTTATCGTGGTAAGTTGAGCCACGATCCCAAGGAGAATACGTGCTATTATTGCTAGAAACGCATAGAGCCTGTATTTATTTTCAGAGGAGTTTGGTATCATTTTTATTAGTTGCTCTTCGCAAAAAAGCAAAACAGAAACCACCCCGAATCTCTGGGAGGTAGATCAGATTTTATCTCTTTTTTTTTTTTCTTTCCAAATGAGGAAACCACACAAAGTGATTTGCCCTGGGGTCAGCCAGCCCATCGGTGGCTGGACTCGGGTTAGAAGATCTGGTCTCTAGATTCCCAACCTGCTGAATCGTCCCTGGAGCCAATCCTTCTGTCCCCAGTGGGGACTCGCCACGGGGCGCTGTGCAACCAGTAAGGATGCCGACAGACACGTCCTTCTTCCTAAATACCCCCCAGTTTCACCATCGTCCAGTCCCCGAGGGCTCAGAACTGCCGCACCAGTGAGACCTTCTCCCGCGGTTCTTCTGGCTCCTTTGTAACTAACACCACCTGGATGGAATCCAAGATCCTTCTTATTCTGAACTCTCTTCTATAGCAAAGAAGTCAGATGATTATTTTTACTGCGATCTGGCCATAGCCCCCAGGCTGTTCTAAAGTCCCTGTTGGTTATCTCCCCCGAGGCAGAATGATATGTGGACAGAGCAGGGCTCTCCCACATCTACCAACACACAGATGTGGTGGGGAGCTGGGGAGGGCCCTTCCCAAGGTTGGCACGGGCTTGCCACGCAGGGTAAGGTCAGCCCCGTCCTCAGGAAGCCTAGAGAAGGGCCGCTGCCCAGGTGAGCCCACTCCTGCCTGCTCTCCAGTCACACGGAGAGCAACCCCATGATCCCAAGGCTCCCTGAGCTGCAGACTCCAGGGAAGAGAATCCCAGCTTCTAGAAGGGGACAAAGCGCGATTAAGAAAACAAAACAAACAAGAAAACTTAACAGGTCAGCGTAACAAGAGCCTTGGCTCTGCACCCGAATTTCCAGGTTGGTATGTTACCCCCGTTTCCCAAAGAGTGTTCTGTGGAACGCCAGCTCCACACTTTGAGAAATAAGTCAAATAAATTCGAGAAATACCACGTTTTACATTCCCCTCTTGTCGAGTCACATCGGCATACCAAAGGCTATGAGAAGTTCCACGATGAAGACCCTTTACTTTGTTCCATCCAGGGCTCCTGAAGTTCAACCAGGGGTAGGTCCTTCCTTGCAGGGGACGCAGAACCCACTTTGGGAGATGCGGCCGTGGTGTCCCAGCCTGAAGTCATTTCTCACCTCCCGGGGGTCTCCCCTCCAGAAAGCTTCCTTTCTGCTCGTGGTGTCACCTCTCCAGGCACTTTCCTCCTCCTGAGGCCTCTTCGATGGCCGAGGTCTGTCTCCTTCTAAGATGCCTTTCTGCTCGGCCCTTGCCTCTCTTTTGCTACCCTCTCCACCTCGGTTTGGGGCCACAGTGCCTTCTAAGTGTTCTCTCTGCCCTCTGGCATCTTCCAGCAACCCCCCCACCCCCCGCCGTTCATGTGTTCTAAACCCACCATTGTCCACATCTCTCTGGTGCTCAAAGACTGGCCACAACTCCCTGCGGCCTCCTGAAGTAAGACTGGGCTCTTCTGTTTCCTCTCCTGTCACCAGTGTCCACACGGACCCCTCCATCCACCCACGTCTCCTCACTCAACTCTACACCCTCCACTTCCAACAGGCAGGTCTCACGAGCGGTGTGATTAAGAACAAAGGTTTGGAGATAGATGTGAACTTGTATTCTATTTCTTTCCCTTAGGAACCCTGTGGCCCAAGCCTCTTTGAACCTTGGTTTTCTCATCTGCAAAACGAACATGATAATCAACTCTCAGGGCTGTTGTAACAACGGGGTGGGATAACGTGGGTAAACGTGTCACCTGGCAGGTGGGAAGCTCAACCAGTGTTAACCACTCTTCTTAGCCAATGTCCCCAGTTGACCCTGCTTCCAAACTTGCATTTGTTCTGACACACGTACACACACTCTCACACACACTGATACGTACATACACCTTCTAGAATTCCTTCCCCCTCCTATCCATTACCCAGACCATCCTCATCCTTCTGGGGCCAAATCACACCCCCCGCCTTGTGAATCCTTCCCTGAAGACACCCGCGCAGCAGTCCTCCCTCCTGGATTTCTCCTGCGCTCGTGGCCTCAGTTGTCCTCTAATGTTTCCAAACACGTTCACCTGGTTCCCCAACAGGACTGCAAATTCTTGAATGCCGGGGCCTCATCCTGCCATCTATGTGGTCCCATGGACCCCTGCTCTACAGAAATGGGGAGCTGACCGGGTCAAGTAGTCACACTAGGATGAATCTAGTATCTTTTCCTCCAGGCCCTTTGAAAGCCCTGTTAGTTCTCAATTTCCTGTAACTTTTGAAACCTGACCTTGGTGGCATATTCCAGGGAAAAAGAAAAAAACCTCAAAAACCTACTCTTTTTTTATATCCCAAATACCAGAAGGAAAAGCAGCGAGTTGATGTGGGGGACCATCATCCACATACACTCGGTGAGCACCGTCTCTGTGCAGAGCGCTCTCTGGGGCTCTGGTCAAACCTGTGCTAGAAGGAGCCTTAACCGTAAGGATCCAGGTTAGGGGACCTGAAATAAGCACCCAGACTTGTTCAACTAACCTGTTCCCACCCCCATGCTCCCAGCAACCCCACCCTCTCCTGCCACACATGGGGAAACAAACAAAGGGAACATGGTCCAGTAATTCCACCTCAGGGGGCACTGGAGGTGCTGGAAAGCAAGGTGTGACCCCCTCAGCCCACTCACTTCTCCCCAGCTAAAGGCTTGTTTCACTGGTCTTGACCTCAGGCATCCCCTGTCTTTTTACTGTGTTGGTCCACTTAGAAAATGCTTCCCAGCTGATATCAAAGGGAAGTAACCCATTGGAAGATTCTCTTCATTTCAGGGGTCCCCCGGGACCTCTCAACCAGCAGCCCTGCCCCTCAGGAGGTGGAGAGACTCCGTTCTTCCCTCGCAGGAGGCTCCCGAAGCCGCCGCCGTGTCTCTGCTGAAGCGCGCCTGCATGTGCCCCACTCAGAGGACTACCTGATTCTTCTGACCCTTTTCACGCAATAGGGGATTTCCTCCAAATTCTATTTTAAAACACAAGGTCTTTTCTAACCCCACTGGGGTCCCAGGGAATCCAAAGGAGCCTTCCTGAACCAGCTTCTAGTCCAAGCCAAAGGGTTTCTCCTTTTTTATTCTTAGCCTTGCGCCCCTGCTCAGAAGAACTTTGTCTCCTGTCTCCTCCAGATCACTAACCAGCGTCTTTCGAAATAATTGGCTCCGGCCCTCTCCAGCCACGTGGGGCTGCTCCCTTCTCCTTCTTCCTGGAGTATTCACATGCGTGCACGCGCACACCTACACGCACACACATGCACGCAGGCACACGCAGTCTCCCGTCACGTCCGCATTCCAATCTGTGACACTGTCCTCCTTCCAGCTTTCGTCATGGGCGCAGACAACTTTGCATGGCATAAACTGCAATGCCCAACAGAAAAGGCTGGGGTTTTCTTATCTGTCTGTCAGCGCCTCTTCATTACCGATGAGCTGATTTGAAACGAGGAGATTCTTTGCCTCCCACCTCCACACCCTAGGAGGATCTGTTTACACAGCAGATGTCCATCCACTTGCCCACCGTGTGGTGACAAGAAGCTGTGCCTTCCCAGGTGGGCACAGGCGAGCAAGCTCTGGGGGTGTCAGGAGCCATGGTGAGGAGTGGAGACGCAGGGCAGGCAAAACACCCCCAGAACAGCCACCAACGCTGGACAGAAAAAGATGTCATGATGATAGAGGGACCCCAGAACGACGAAGAGGTGCTTGGGCTTCGCTTCCAGTCCCAGGGCTTCCAGGGGACCTTGGACAAGTTATCCGTGAACTTTCATGATCAGCCTCTCTCCCTCGACCTTTCCTTCCCACTTGAATTCTTGGAATCATGCACAGCAGATAAACCGCTGGCACTTAGAGTCTCCTCACCAAATTACTGGTGAGCAACTGGTGTGAGGGGAGAGGCGGTGAGACGAGAAAGGTGGATTGGGGGCTGGTGCTAGGGTTTGGATGTGCACAGCGGAGCCCGCGGGGTCAGACTGGGGACGTGCCTTGCTGGACCACATCTGTGTAAATTCGGCAATGGCCAAACACAGAAGGCTCTCCGTACAGTGTGGGAAGAGGGCGGGTCCCTCTGCTCCCCAGGGCTCCAGGCCCAGGAAAGAACGAGAATCAGGTGACCCGTGCAGAGAGGCTGCAGCAGGCAGTCAGGGACACTAGTTGGCTCACCTGTGGCCCCGGGTGAGATGCAGGGACAGCGTGAGTGCAATGTTTAGTTCACACGTGCACGCACCCCACGGAGGCTTGTTTTAAAGCATCCTCCGTTCCTCAGGGCCTTTATTCCAGTCGGGGCTTCAACGTCCTTGAACGTGCCACGTAACTGTCGAACCCAGTTTAGTTAGGGATTTGGAGCTTCAGCGAGCCTCCCCCTGATGTCAGGGGGCAGAGGTGAGGGGACCACGGGCTCAGGCTGCAGGGGTCCCCCTGCCCTATGGCATGGAGCCCGGCTGTCAGTCCCTCATAGCTGAGCACAGAGGAGCAGACAGCAGGGGACTTCGGGTCCCCCGAGCCAGTCATTCCTCTGTGCCCAGTCCCGGGGCAATGCTGGCAGTGCCCTCAGCAGACCTAGTGGAGAAGAGGGCCCCGGGGTCCACGCCCTGGCAGGCCGGCTCTCCTTGGTCTCAGCGTCCTCGGGCTGCCCTGCAGCAGGAGCTGCAGCATCAGGCTGAGCAAGCCCTGGGCTGGGGTCGCCCCTGTGCAAACTTGGGTGGCACCTCCCCATGCTCCCCTCACTCCGGTTTCCCTCTCCTTTTCTCTCTCCTGTTCTCAGTCCCTTGAGGGTTTTTTTTGTCTCTCCTATTCTTTTTTCTTGAGCCCTGGAACTTGTGTGATCACCGCTTTGGCTTATCCTACTTTGGAATTTAGAAAGAAGCTGCCGTGGGAATTCCCTGGCGATCCAGGGGTTAGGACTTGGTGCTTTCACTGCCTTGGGCCAGGGTTCCATCCCTGATCGGGGAACGAAGATCCCCACGAGCTGCATGGCGTGGCCGAAAAAAAGAAAAAGAACCTGCCGTGGATGGTCCTTGGGATGTACAGTCCCTCCACAGGTAAGACAGAAGCCCAGGATGGCATGGCTGAATTGGCTTATAATCAGGTCAAAACACATGTTTGATAGCTTCGCTGCTTCCATGACATCTTACACTGGCTGCCCAGTCAGAGGGCTGTGACGGAGAGGAAATAACTGAAGAGCAATTGCTCAGGAGCGAGGGGCGCTCGTAGAGTTCATCTGAGGGAAGGCTAATCACTCTTCCACGGCGAGAGCTTCAGGGCAGGGTGAGGACCCGACTGGCGAGCTGTTGGGTGGCAGTTTGGGGACGCAGCTGTCAGAAAGACTATTCCTCCCTGATGGAGCAAAAGCCTCTGTGAATCCACCAGACACGCGGCAGCGCCGACCTCACTGTCAGCCACGCGGCCGGGCTCACCCACTCTTCCCAAGTGGGACCTGCGGCCTGAGCCCTTCAGCGACAGCCCCGGACACATCTTGAACCAGGAAAGGAAGCCAGGGGCCCAGGCCAGACCCCAGGCTGATGCCTGAATGAGTGAAAGGGAAATCAGCCACCGTCCTCCCCCCACACAAAAATACAGCCACACCTAATTCAGACCAACTTGGAAACTAAAAATAGGTGATGGAGAGGAGATGGCGGAGAAGACAGCCCTCGAGGAAGTTTGGTTTTGACCAGAGGGGTTGGACAAGCCTCGTCTCTTCCCTCCGTTGGCAGAGCGGTTGATTGTGCAACGTGTGAGGAGCCCGCACCCTTATCTGGGCCGCCAGTTAAACTGGCGGAGGGGCTCTGCTCGCAGCGGGGCCGCTCTGAGCCGGCGGCCTGGGACGGGCCCTTCCGGGTGCCGGCTGTTGGCAGCAGTGCCCGCTGCCCCGGTGCTCCTCCAGTCCGGCTCAGGGCTCCCGCCGCTCCCAGAGGCCCGGGAGGCCTGCTGGTACTCACGCCCGCCACCCTGGCCCTGAACCTGACCCTGACCCTGACCCTGACCCTGACCCTGACCCGAGCGCCCGCGAGACTGCCGTGTAGTCCTTGGCTTCCCAGAGAGAATCAAAAGTCGAGTTAATAAGTTAACCGTTTACAGGCCACCGCGTACCCTTGAAAGATAAGGGAGCCCTCAGCCTGGGGATAAACATTGTCCAAGGTCAGAAGTCTGTGAGGCAGGTGTCTTTGGAAAATGCTGTTTCCTACGGTCAGCGGGGCCTGGGCCTTCCAGGCTTCCCAGACGGAAGCATAAAGAGCGGCCCTGGGCACCCGCTGGACAGCATGGGGCCGCGGGGCGCCCGCTGTGGGGATGCTTGCCCCTCAGGCTGGTCCTGAATCTGTCTCCTGGCCGGCTTCCTGCTGCAGCCCTGCTCCAGGCCATGGCTCTCCCCTCTCTTGGCCCAGTTTCCCATGAACACTGGAAAGATTGTGGTGTCTGCATTCGTGCGCTTAAAAATAAAAATGATTCCACACCATCAGTTTAAGAATCCCAGAGTTCTGATTTTCTCTAACGATTACTTAAATAATAATGTCTTTGCTTCTTCCTCTTCCTTTTCTCTCCTTCTTCAAGTGTCAAATTCTTTCAAAACATTTATAACACTTGGTGTCCCTGCTTGGGACATGGCTAAGCTGAACGTGGGCTTCATCTGCTATTTGGTGCTGGTCCCATCCTGGCTTTCAGCAAACAGCTTCCAGCTGTGAGAAGTGCCCCTTGGTCACCAGGACCCAAACCAGTCACCAGGACGAATTCACCTATTCTAGCGATGCCAACAGTCCTTAAATTAAAGATATGGGTACAACTGGCCTACTTAGAATGAACTTGAGCCAGGAGCCCCGAGACCCAGGGGCCAGTCCAGGCTCTGCCTCTAACGGGCTCTGTCTCTTTGGTCAAAGCACTGTCTGTCCCTGGACTCGGTTTCCTGAGTGGTAAAATGAAGACGCTTCCTCATCTGTACAGTGACTAGAAGATCGCCCAGGTCCCTTCCACCTACTGAACACTGTGCCATCAACTGGATTCGGGCCCAAGCCTGGACAGTACGCAGCCCTCTCTCGGGGACACCTCTGTCTTTCCTGCCTTGCACTTAGTTTTTGTCTAGAAAGCTGTAAGAGTCGAGACCGTGAGAGAAGGCTGAGTAGCCATTCATCCCCCGAATCAGGGGTTTGGATCAAGTTGAAGGGTGGAGGGTAAACTCAATGCCTAGACCTGACACGTTAACCACTGGATGAATTATTTTCACTTCTGTTAAAAAGTCTTCTGCTATCGCTTCACGGAGAAGCCTGCCGCATCTTAAAACCGCCAGTGTCACGAGCTGTCTTATGGAAAGTGGAAATGGGCAGGATGTGGTTTGAACTGACAAAAAAATGAGGCAGCCCATTCCTCATCGGGGAGCTTGAAGGCTCCTCGGTGGGGAGGCGAGAACAAGAGATTGTGTCTTTCTGACTTGGAGCCAACAGTCAAGCCTGGATCAGCCAAACCAGTTGCTTAGTGCCAAGATGGTCAAAACAGCCACAAAACACATACACACACAACCACCACAAAAAACAATCAACTAACAATATTTCTTGTTTTTGGTAGTAAAACTTTGCATCTTTAGAGCAACGTACACACTTCAAGACACGTTCACATACATGTGAGGCTTGCAGTCACTTACAGAGAAACGCACAGCTATGTCGATACTCCTATTTTCCAGATAAGAACACTGAAGTAGGGTCTGGTTATGAAGACCAGTTACAAAGCCGGCTCAGGAATCCAGGACTCCTGACACCTGATCCAAACCTAGTGTCCGGTGCTTCTGAATTTATGGGAACAGAGCCCCGTTTCGGAGAGAAAAGCAGGTTCCCAAGGCACGTGCCACCATAGCTTATACCAGCGGTCCCCAGCCTTTTTGGCACCAGGGACCGGTTTCGTGGAGGACAATGTTTCCACGGATGGAGGCGGGCGGGGGAGGAGGGTTCAGGCGGTAATGCGAGCGATGGGGAGCGATGGGGATCTACATGCTGTCCAGCAGTAGATGCAGCTTCGCTTGCTCGCCTGCCTCTCACCTCCTGCTGTGCAGCCCGCTTCCTAACAGACTGCGGACCAGCAGCGGACCGCCACCCAGGCGCTGGGGACCTGTGCCTTACACCGTATCGCACTGCCCTGGCCGGGGGGCCTCATCCCCGCTTTACCACGTGCTCACGACACCTGTCACCTTACCAGCCCATTGAGTCACTCAGTGAAAGTCTGCAAACCCAACAATTGATTATAAATTATGAAAACACACACTCATAAAGGTCACTAATCTCCAAAGATTTAGATACAGAATTCTCTGAGCTACCACAGGATCTTGTGGTAAAAAGGTCTCTGCCGTGCCCCCCTGAGCCAGTTAGAGAGATGAAAAGCCTTTTTCTTCGCTTTCCTGGAAAGGAAAAGCGTTGATGTGAAAGGAACAGGAGTTCAGTGAGTACCTAGAAATCGATGGCGGTCCACAGTTCCCAGAACCGTACAAGTCACCTGGCTAGATCACTTTCTAACCCAGGACCATTTCCACCAGATAGCACTGCGTCCCAGCTGCAGGGACCTTCCAGGTCAAGTGTTTGTGACACTTGATGTCTTTGTTGAGAGGAACCGTTTTGAAGAACGTGACAATCCCAGCACCTTTGCTGATTGGCTGGTTTAGCCACATTTTAGACTGTTGTCCCTCCAAACGATTTGGTGGGAAGTGACCTGAGGCCTCTGGGTGTGATTCCTCCTCTCTAACACTGGGGTGGATGACAGCACCCATGTCGTGGGTGGTCCTGAGGATGAGCGATGTCGTCCTGTAGGTACTCAGAGTGAGCGCCCTGGTGTCAAGTGAGCGCCCAGTATGGGGCAGCTACGGTCCCTCTCGAAGGGTTCTTGAAGCAGGTAAGCGTTTTTAAACCATAAAACCCCCGCCTGCATTTTTTCTTCCAAGACATTATCCAGAGCAACAGACCTTGTTTAATGTTTTCCTGGCTTCCTTCCCTCTGTTTGCAATCTCTGGGGAGGAAGGGGGGTGGGCAGAGGGAAAAGGAAGGATGTCCACATCTTGCAAACACCACCTCGCAAACGCCTCCGATTCATCCACTGCACTCCACCCAAAGGACTTGTTATTTTTAGCACACGTAAGCATTTAATATAAGATCAAGGTGACACCATGCATTGGTGGGGAAAGAAAGGACCAGGCCATAAATGAAGCTGGAACGACCAGCTAATTATATAGGAAAACGGACAGATCAGAAATTAATGCCCTCCCAAATCCAAAATCAAACAGATGTATTTCAGAATGAGGAATGCCTTGCTAAGCGTAAAAGTGAAAGAAAGACATACAGATTTGACCACATAAAATACAAGCCTGGGAAAGTCACAGAAATAAGGTTAAAGAGTAATTGTCACACCAGATTAGAATATTTATAACATATGTGAAAGCCCATTATTCCATTGGGTTACTTATCTTTTTATTCACTTTTAAGAGCTCTTTGTATATTAAGGAAATAAGCACTCTGCCTCATGTGTGTCATATGCCATTATCTATTTGTTTGTGGTATTTCCTGTCTCCCAGAAATGTTAACTCCTATGCAGTTAAATTTGTAAATCTGCAGAAATTAATTATAAGCTGACTTCACTGTATATATATATCTATATAGTCACACTTGATGTCACCTGAGCTCTGTGCCTTGCCAAGAATAGTATATACAGTGCCAACGAGCTGTTTGTTGCTGTTAGTAGAGAGGGATTATACAGAATTTTGGATCTAGAGTCTCCTGCTGCCTTAAAAAAAAGGGAGGGGGGCAGCTGATAAATATTTTTGTTGGAATTTTGACATGAAGCTGCCATTCTTAAAGCTTTCAAGCCCTGTCTGTTTTCAATCCATGCCCTCATTTCTTTGTCTGAAATACCAAGTTGCCAACTCTCACTGAATGTCTTCAGAGGCAGAAGCCAGAAAAGTTGTCGCATCTGTGAGTGATAACATGTGACAGGCTCCGTGCTGAGCGGCAGACACTGAATGTGCAAGCTCTCCCCCATCTGGGTAGGCTAGATAGCAATATACCCAATTCCTTGACTGGTTTCCATTCTGTTTTTCAAAGCTGGGCATGTGGAATTTCCCAGGAAGAACTAGAACAGGTAGGCATGGAATTCAACACTCCTGGTTTCATTAGGTGTCTCTAAATCTCCATGAAGTTTTTATTAGTTCTGGTAACCCAGAAAGAAAGAAAGAAAAAAAACAGTCATTTGTTAAAGTCATAACGCTGCACTAAATGGATAAGGTCCTCTAACTGACCTCAAGGAAGCTCAGGGACACCACAGATCAGCTGCTAAATGACTCGAGATGTTTCGATTTAGAGAAGATGTCTGGCTCCCTAACAAATTTGTCTGCCCATAAATTTCTTGATTAGGCTAAAGGCCTCTGCCAACATAGCCAGATCTTCAATTCAGTACGTCCTTCACTTGAGTTAATATCGTGACTGAAAGAAAGCATGTTCAATCTGGGTGACACAATATTTAAATTTAAAATTGTGCTCATGGTTCATTTCCAAGAGATCCATTTATTAGTCTAGGTGGGAGATGGAAATCACGAAGGTTGGAGCCATGATGCTCTTGGAGGTTTATTAATGGGAACTGTGGGCCAGAGGCAGAAGCTCCTTCTGACTTCATACTGCCGGCCAAGGACGACTTGTCTCAAGTACATCAGTGCCCCTTGTGGGAAAATACTGTGCAACATTTATTTTTGATGGTCCAATTCAGGCTCCACAAGACACCACTGAAATGCCCAAAGTAAATTAGTATTAATCACTGGCACTGAAGATAATACAAGAACTTCTCACTGTATCTCAGTTGTCTGTTCAAAACCAGACAACTGGTTAAGAAGATGCGTGGAATTTGGGGCTTATTTACCAACTTTTCCACTCTTCAACTGTTGGAAGTAGAGATACATGGACAACATAGTCACTTTTGAATTGCTATGTTTCCCTTTCATTTTTTCTTTTTAACCCCTAATATTCTTTCCATCAAGAAAAACAAGCTGATAATAGTAGAAATGTGAAAACCCCACTTAGAAGTGCTCTTTTAAAAAAGCAAACAAAAAAAACCTCAAAAATTTTTGGTTTTCTAGAACTTTCTTTTCCCAAGAAAATAACCTATTTTCTTCTGGGTAGTTAATTTCCCCTACCAAGTATAACTAAAAGCTCTCTCACCCAGGAAGAGTCAGGACAAAAATAAATAAGTATAACCATGGATCCTGCTTTGGGATAAAACTACTTCTGCAGGTGATTCCTTAACAATGGTAGTCAAAACCATTGACACTGGATCAAATACTCCGAGTGTCTTAAATTAATTGAACATTAAAGATATAAGACCCAGCTACTTGACTTCTACTTTTGTTTCTAAACATGAAATGGTATATTTAGACTCTCTCTTAGATCTTCTTGTGAAACAGTTACTCCCCGGGTGGGCTAGTGCTTGGAAGTATTGTTCTCTGGTAGCCTACAATTTGCAAACGAGTTGGTACTTTGATCTTCTTATCATATTATGAATGTCCTTCCTATTCCTTGCCCTCCCATCATCTTTACAATCCCCTCAATACCATAGACAAAGGAAAGGTTGACCCCTCTTGTAGCCAACTCATAGAAGATCTAGAATTTCACTTCTGTGGGGCAAGCACACCCTATTTCTGCAAAGAACAAGCATACCGATCATCCCTCAGGTGATCTTCCCTGGCATAAATGGAGGAAATCCTTCTTTAAATTCCCCTGAGGTATAGATATTGCTTGTGTAGTGTGGACAATTCTCATTCCACAAACTCAGATATGCAAGAAATAACACGTATCTTTATGTTATTGAAATGAAATTAAACAAGACTCTAAAACACCCTGACAGCAGGCTGGCAGAAAACTTCATCTCATTCTCGATTGGTAAGAGGAGTTCTCCCTTTCCCTAGAAGAATCCAGAAGGTTCTTGCCTAAAAATGGAGGATGAGCCAAGATCTCCAGTTCGTTGTGGCTGACACTGATGTCATTTCTCAGAGCCAAGGTGATCTCTTGAAGGCAAGTTACCCTACTGCTTCTGGGTCAGGCTTGGGCAGGGATCTCTGCCAAGACTGGGAGCCCCAGGGCCCAAGACTGAGCCTCATTTGGTGTCCCACAAGCTGTCTCCCCAGAAGTTCTGTGCTGTCACCAGGCACTGCCAGGGAGACAGAACTGGGTTCTGCTTCTCTCCCTTGAGGGAGACCACCATATTGCCCCCATATGACACAATATGTCTCCTTCCCTGTCTCAGCCTTGTTTTTTGCTTCACTCAGAGCCAAGCTTTAAACGAGCAAGTCTTCTTTTTGTTCTGTCTGGTGGTTTTCTCCAGTTCAAGAGCAGTACTCATCAGAGGACCTAGCTTGTATAGGTATCTCTGGTCTGACATTCCAGCTTGCAGTGGTCCTAGGCTCTACCCACTGCCACCACGGCCGTAGCCTCTTAAAGTCCAAGATCTAGAACACCATGGATGGTGAATGCCTTGGGGTGAATGGCAGCTTTGATTTTCTCTTATATCCTTTCAGGGCTTTAATCCTTTCCCTTTACCTCAGCCATACATTTGTGAAGTTATAAAAGGGAGGTTTCTCCAGAACCTCAGCTGCCATATTACCCACATGATTTCTTACCATAGACTCTCTTTTTTGTTCTTACTATAGTCTCTCCCCATGGAGCACCCTTTTTTTGTTTTGTTTTTGTTCTCTCAGTCCTTCCGGTACTTCTATAACCAAATTTCTGTATTAAATTCTCTCCGTTTGACATACCTACTATAATTTCTGTTTTCCTGACTGGACCTCTGATACATACAGATGCAATTCCTGAGCCTGACTCAGCTCCTTGGCCCTGACCTCCACCTTCCTTCTCATCTCCCCACTTCAGGGACCAGTAACTGGGGCTGAAAAGCAGGCTATGGATAAGAAAATACAAAGCTGGAATAAGCCCGACTAACTTACACACATCAATTGCATAAATTAGTGTACGGGAAAGAAAAGGAGTTTGGGAGTCAGTACGAGGTTCAAATTTTCTCTGCACTTGCAGTGATACCTTAGGCAATATACTTCGCTGCTGTGTTCTACGCTGAACTGTGTCCTCCAAAAAGATATTTGAAGATCTAACCCCCAGAACCTCAGAATGTGACCTTATTTGGAAATAGGGTCATTGAGATGTAATTAGTTGAGATAAGGTCTTACTGGAGTAGGGTGGGTCCTTAATCCGATATGACTTTTACGACAGAGGAGATGACACAGACACCAAGATACGTATGGGGGAATGCATGGGATGACAGAGGCAGAGATCAAAGTGATGCAGCTGAAAAACAAAGCACCCAAGGATGGACAGCCACCAGGAGGAGGCAGAAGGAGGCAAGGAAGGGTTCTATCCAGAATCTCAGAGGGAGCACGGCCCTGCTGTCACCTTGAGCTCAGACTTCCAGCCTCCAGAACTGTGAGAGAATAAATTTCTGTTGGGTTAAGCCACCCAGTTTGTGGTACCTTGTTATAGCAGCCCTAGCAAATGAATACATTATCTGAGTCTAAGTTTTCTCATCTGTAAAAGTGGGATAGTAACACTTTTATAAAGTTGTTTTGAAGATTAAAGATAATGTATGCAAAGCATCTGGATGGTAGAAGGCAAACAAGACATAGTGACTTTTATCATTATTTTGCAACATTGAGTGAGCTAGTTCAGAACCCCTTTCCTGTAAGCAGTGCCTGCTTCCTACACACACACACACACACACTGTTCTGTGCATAGCCCTGTGCTATGTTGTAGCAAAGTCTGATGTGCTTTTGTCCACTTCAAAACCTCCAGGATGTTCCTTTCAGCCAGGCTTGACCTGTATAAAAGGTCTGGCCACGTGTGAAGGGATTTGAATTGGATGATGGCCCTGGACAGAGGTAGGACTGTTGGAGAACATCATATTCTTAGCTTGGCCCCTGCCCCACCTGGAAACATGGCTCCCTGTGGCTTTAACATCTGTGGTCTTAACTTACAACCACAAAGAGCTGAAGTTGAATGGAAAGTGTCCTTGCTTGCCAAGGCGTTTGCCCGTGATTGATAAAAATGGGCATAACTTCCGTTCTTTTGGTGTGCCTTTCATTTAAAAAAGAAAAAGATTGCTGGCAATACCTCGAACTCAGACGGAGGGAGACAGCACAGCTTGGGTTGGGTCTGAACCTGCGTGGGGATCACGGGGAGAAGGGGAGCCTGCGGGACCTGATTCCCCACACAGTACTCCAGGTTGTCGCTTGCCAGTCTTACTGCCACTTAGGGACACTAAAAAATACGTTTTTAAAGGAAGTAGGTAACTTTCCCCAATGTCCATAGTGTGAATGAGTGACAGAGGGGCTTCAGCCTCACACGCATGGGCGAGGAGAGCCCCGCTGCCGAGAGAACGTAACGTGCCGGCTTCGGCGTCCCCTCGGTCCTGGCCACCAGCTGCTCAGAGCGGAAAGCGGAGCAGCTACAGGCCGGAGATGCTGCTGCAGATACGTGCGCGGAACCTCTCGCCAGTGCCAGCGCCCCTCCCTCTTCTCCAGATGCTCAGCAAATCAGGACTCCGGAAACGAAAGCCGAACTCAGGACTGCCCTGCTCTCTACCTGAGTCATCTTTGAGCCGTGGTTGTGGTTGGATGGAGCTTCAGAGCCGTTAACGGCGCAGCTCTCCAACAATCACAGGGCCGCCCAGGAGAAGCAGTGCCTGGGAAAAACGCTGAAGAGCAATTAGGCAAAATCCTAAATTGCAGAGTTCTCACTCCGCAGAGAAATGCAAAGTATAATTTTGCCTCCTCCAAAAGCCCACGGCCTGATTTCGCGCTCCATCTGCAAACTGCTTCCATCCTCCGAAGGGCCCTCCCCAACAAGCTTTCCTGGACAAGCGGGGACTCGCTGGGGGTCGGCTCAGCGTGCGCGTGCAACCTGAGGTTGCCCCAGAAAGACAAGCAGAACGTGAACGGGAGGGATGGGGAGAGGAAGAAGCGGCAGGGGGGAGCGTGTGGGGGGAAGACAGCGAAGTCCCACCCGTGTGGCCACATGCGGCGAGAAGCCACCTTCCCTCGGCCCGGAGCAGCCCTCTGCCCTCCACGCTTCCCCAGGACCCCAGACCTAGACGTATGAACATCACCCGTCCCTCAGGCCTCAGTCCAAACACTTCCCAGGTGGGTGGGCCACAACTCCCTCTGTGCCTCCCTGCGATGGGCCCGGTGTCCCGGAGATCCTGGGGGCAAGGGCTGTCCTTCCCCCTAACAAAGTGCCTGGGACACAAGGTCAAGGAGCTGAGTAAAGGAGGGCAGCACGGACAGAGAGTGGGCTCCTGGTGGGGCATCTGCCCACGTGTCGCCTCATGTTCAGTTCAGTGGGCTCTTGGTGCTGTGACCAGGACCCCAGGGAGTCAGAGAAATGTCAGCTGGGGGGCCGTCCGGGCCCTTCTTCTGCGTGCAGTGGGGTTCCCTGCCTTTATCGCATTTGTCGGGCCCCATCCCACTTGTCCCTGCAGATTTTGCTCCAGACCCAGTGAGCTCTCGACCCAGCAGGACATGGCAGGGTTTGGCGACAACCCTGTGATGTGACCACAGAGCCTGAAGGGTAGCAGCAGGGGGCTGGCCCCTCCTCCTGTGATTCCCCCCAAGGCCAAGCCCTCGGCCAACCTCCCCTTCTCCTCCGGGCTCTTCGGACCCTGTTTTTCACCTTCTGGGTCGCAGGAATTTCTGGGCTCTGACCTACAGGGACCTGACTCTGCCGCAGGCTGGGCTCTGGAGAGGAGCTCCCCGGGCAGGCATATCTGCACCGGGCCTACCAAGCAGGAGCCCGGGGCAGCGGAGGAGGGTGGGTGGCAGGATTGGGGGGTGGGGGGAGGGTGGCAGGACTTGCCTGGACCGCGCAGCCTGCCGGGCCTGCTGGGGGAAACGGGGGAAGGAGTCAGCTCTCAGAGGACCTTGAGAATTTACCCTGTGGTAAAGGAGAGCCATTAATAAGTGTTCAGCAGAAGGGGACACATGGTTAGATCTGTGTTTTGGAAAGATAGCCCCCAGCTTTGAAATTTTTAGCTATAAAGGGTTGCCTAGGTTAATGAATCACTTTTTACAGGCCTTGTTCTGTCTGTCCTCATCCATCAATACCCATCTCTAATCCAATATCCAGACACCCAGGGCACTCAGATTTATGGGGATGTGGGAGAGAGTCAAGTGTACAATGGGAATTGGGGGAGAATTCTCAACAGGGAGACTTTGAGGTCCCCCTGACCTGAGGTGTTCTATCACCCCTGTCCCAGGGTAAAATCTGATTTCCCCATAAGCCATTTGGATTTTTAAAATCTATTTCATAACCCACCAGAACTAGGCTGCTATATACTTGTTCCAGGAGAGGATGTGTATAAATCATTTGATTATTACTGGGTAAATCAAGAGCATCTGTATGGGTAGAGAGTCTGAGGTCCGGTGTTGGTGATTTGCAGCACTATTAATAGTATCTTCACCTGTGCGGCATCACAGAGCCAAGAGGCTCCCACCGACTGCTACCTCACTTGAGCCTTGTGACCACCAGGGCATGAGCTCCAAGGTCACCTGCCTGGATGGACCCCAGCCCTACCATTTACATGCTGTGCAACCTTGGGCAAAATACTCTACTCCTCTGTGCCCTCAGTCATCTCCTTTGTAAAATAGAAATTGTAGCAGAATCTACCCCATGGGGGGCGTTGTAAGGACTTAATGAGTCAATACACGCAAAGTGTTTAGAATAGTGTCTGGCACGAAGGGAGCAGATCCTAATAGAATATTAGATTATTCTTATTATAAGAATATAATATAATAAGAATATAATATTATTCTTATTATCATTCCCCCCGGCCATGAAGACATGACCAGAATTGGACCTATGTTTGTTACTTTCCCATAGACTCGTCCAAGCAAAGAGCCACTGGGTATGGTCCAGTGTCTGTGAATTTCCCATTCGTGCTTTTTTCCAGCTTGATTCCAGATCGCCTGCTTGTCTCCTTGGATTGTGTCAATCCCCATCTAATTAGTAATTAAGATATTTGCAGGGATTTAGGATTGGGTGCCTGGCAGCAAATTACTCTAAGTACCTGTCTGATGGGAATTAAACCCGCAGCATTTGTATTCCAAGTTTCCAGAATATTCTAGGCACTCCATAATGTTTGGTGAATGAATAAGTGACATGAAGGGCAACAACAGAAGGTACCATCTGGGCTAGTGCAGATTCATTATTCCATTGCATACATCACACACTGAGTCAGCCCCTACTGTGAGTAGTTATAAAATGATCTCATTTAATTTACTAAGTGTAAACCTTAAATCATACTGTAAAGCTGAACACAGTCATGAAATCACATCAGTTAATTCTGGTCAACTGACCAGATACTCTGCCACTTGATAAACTTAAAATGCAGTGTTTATTGATGTAGATTAGCCATGACTTAAGAAAACTAAATTTACAGACTTAACACAATTGGCAAATTAGAGGTTATTTGACTTACAAAACCATTCTTCAACTTTACAAAAAAAAATACCCATTGGAAGAATCTATAAATTTCAAACTCTCTGTGAGTAGTCAAAATATAATTCAATTTACTGAAATTCATTTTTTTCAGGAATATATCCACTGTACGAATAAATCCAGCTACAGGATATTGCTGCTGAACTTAATAGAAATGGCCCAAGAGCAAACGTAGATGCTAATGAGTATATAGAACTTGTAAAAGAATAAAATGTAGAAATGTATTAAAGATGAAAGATGGGAAGAAGAACCAAAGATGACCAGGAAGGAAACCTAAGAAGAGGAAGAATGTCAGGAAGGCTAACAGCCAAATGGAATCAAGGCTTGTGGGGTGGTTCTCCTAAGGACAACAGAGGGAGTTTATGTTTTCACGCCTAGCTTAGAAGAACAAAGAAAGACCAGACCCGACGGGGCAGGCAGCAGAGTGTTAGCAGGTAGACAGAAAGAAGCTTCTTAACCCTCAAGCTGTCAAGTCCAGTGTCCACTCAGGCAGAATCTTGGCCCTAAAGGGTAGACCCAGATGCCACAGGACTTTGATTTAAAACTCAGCTGCCACCACTCATGAGCACCACTGACTGTCCTGGCCACCATGCTTGGGCTCTCCTTCTGGATCTTAGCTGGGAATGGGCTCAGCCTTTGATTCAACCTTTGTCTCTCATTCTTCAGCTGAATATTTTGGCCATTTTAAGACCTGAGATCCCAAGTCTCTGAAGTCTCCCAGCCAACATGCACCTTGATTACTCTTGCACTCTTGGGCTCAGTTCTTAACTCTCTCCTCCTTGGACAGAGCTGATAGACTGGTAGCACAGAGGCATGCCGTAGACTTTATCTTGATTATAGCAGAGCACTTGATCAAGACTCTCATTTAAATCCTAGTGGAACCAATCGGAAACGCGCATGCTCATGCTAATAGGATTCAGTCAGTGTTTCCCAAGAGTGTGTTATGAGACTCCACCAGATAATACTCCCCACACAGACACACGTAAAAGGGTATTCCACATTCTTAATGATTCACTGGGCACAATAATAAAAACTCAGAACATTTTCTTTTAAAGTAAACCTTATCAAAAAAAAAAAGTAAACCTTATCAATATTTAAAGAAACAGTTCTTCCATCAGACATACTCTGCAAAACCCTGCATCTGAGCCGATACACAGTTGGTTGAATAACTGTACTCAGAGACCACTGCTCAGTGTCAACTTGTGGAGACATTTCCAATCCAGATTGACAGGCTCTGTACTTGGCCCTGGTCAGTTCAACTTTTTTTTTTTTAAGCAATGACTTGGAGTAAGGGATAAAATCCATGCTTATCAATTGTTGGTGGAAAGACAGTTAATAGAACAGAAGGCAAGGACAAAAGTCAAAATAATCTGAGCAATGACTACTCATTGTTCCTTTTTGGCAGCATTTATGTTTAAAGAATTAATTGCACAAGAGGGTAAGAGGGGAGAGCCGATTTAGCAACAGTTCATGCTTGGACCACAATCACAACCTGAGTCAACACCATAATGGTAATACAATCCAAAGCCACATGAATAGAAGTTTGCTGTCCGGACCATGTCTGGAGTGTATATTCCATCCTAGATACTACATTCTAAGAGGGCCACTTGAGACTAAATTATGTGTAGAAGAGGTTGGACAGGGGGAAAAATGTGAGTATATGATAACTATTTGAAGCCATTAAATATGCTTAGCTAGAATAAGAGAAAGCCAAGAGGCCAGGGTATTGATTTGTCTTCAACATATAAACAATTATCTTGTGTACGTTGTGTAAGACTTGATCTGCGTGTTCAAAGTCTAGATAGTGAACCAAAGGGTAGAAGTCAAATTTCACTCAATATAAGACCTTTTTATATTTCATATGGTCCAATAATGGAATAGGCTGTCCTCATAAGTAGTGTCCCTTCATGGGAAGTGTTTAAACAGATGCCAAATGCCCAGGTGTCAGGGCTAAAGAAGAAGGGGTGACATTAAAGGACGCTTTCAGCTCAGGTTCTAAGATTTTTTTCTGGTCATTTAAATATTTAACTACCTCATTTTGGGGGGATGATAGTTGGGATTACCTAGCCTGTCCTCGACACAGTTCACAAAATCGTATCCCATGCCAAATCCTCTATGATGTTTCTGCCTTTAGTTCTCAGTTCAATCTGAAAAAGAAACACTAGCAACTGAGACCCCCAGCAGCCCTGGTGCAGCCCCTGCCCTTCTTAAACACTGTGTCCAGATCATTCTTTAATGCCACAAGACATCTCCATATCTCTCCAACAAATTCCTCTTGCCCAATCTGGCATGACTTGGTTTCTATTCCTGACACATTAAAGAACTTTAACTATGACCCCTAAAGTCTAAAGTCTAGTGCCTTTTACAGTCTTATCTCACCAGAGGATCATTCAAGTTTATTGAAGCAGGAATTTTGGTCATAGTTTTATAATATACTTATTTCCCATCCTTACACCTTGGGCACCGAACTCCACAAATATTAAAGCAACGGGACAGGGAATCTGTGATTAGCCTTATAGTAATTCACCCTCAAGTGTGTACGGTCTCTGGAAGAACCCAAAGAAGGCTGCCGTGAACAGATTTATTTACATTTTCATTATTAAAAAATACTTGTCCTGCAAGGCACATTTTTATTTGGAAGGCAGCCCTTCATTATGCAAATACCAATTTCTCTCTGAAATGTCTCCCTAATGGTGTAAGTTTTATACCAGTCATTTCTGGCCTGGAACCAAGAAAATGGCACAGCCACTAAAAGTTCACTCGTTACACAGCTGGTCTGACAGTTAATCAATGGGCTTTATTAGGCTGGAGGGCAGCAGGCCTCCCCAAGCCAAGTTTAGGATCCAGTTAGGTCTCAAAGGTTGGGGGCTTCTGACATCATGCTGTTAACCCCCAGGCTCTTGGCAGAGAAGAGGTTTCTGTTTTGAAAGTAATGGCCTCATGTCTCTCGTGAACAAGTCCTGGTAAAGATCAAAGCAATCTTTCATAACCTCATTTTGATGAGTTCAGGGAAAATGAACCAGAAACATGAGGATTAAATGTCCCTTAAAACTCCCCTTGGGATGTAAATACTGAGAAGAATGTGCTGGACCAAACCATGTATGGGATTTTATCAGACCCCAACCATGTGGGGGAAACAGAGCAAGGCTTCTGACAAATTGAGACACATCTGGGTTTGTCTCTACTTAACTGGTCTGTATTATGGTCCTTAAGGGGGGGGTCTCATCATGGAAAGGGCATCTGTGCTCTCCTGGAGGCGCTGCTCCCACCTACAAGGCTTGTTCTCTTCAAATGGACCAATTGTAACTCTCTAACATTTAGGTTGTTACTTTTGCTTTAAATCACTCATTACATGAAGCAATTCCGCCCAGTTAAAGATGTCTGGTAGGGCTCCAAGCTTATAAGGAAAAATGATTTTATGTGTTAATTTCTCACTAAAAACACAGCTCTTTCAAAGGGATTTCTATAACATGTAACCAAAGAGGAATGCTAATTCGATCTGTCTCGTTTTGTTTTGTTTTCAAATATCTTTTTATCTAATCTAAACATTTATCCTGAAATTATTAACAACTCCTAGCCTACATTTAATCTAAAGAATACCCTTAAAAGATAAGAAAAAGGGGATGGTAGAGAAAAGAACATCTGTGAGAGGAAATAAAGGTTGGGAATAATCCCTTGCTTAAATGTTCAAGGGAATGTAAAACCATAGAGGGTTTTATTTGTTCATTTTTATTAAGGTGAAATTCACATAACATAAAAATAACCATTTTGAAGTGAACAACTCAGTAGCATTTACTACAGTCACAATGTCGTATAACCACCACCTCCGTCTACTTGCAAAACATTTTCACTCCCTTAAAAGGAAACCCCGTCCCATTAAGCAGTTGCTCTCCAACCCTTCCTCTTCCCAGCCCCTGGCAACCACCAATCTGCTTTCTGTTTCTGTGAATTTAACTATTCTGGACATTTCATATCAATGGACTCACACAGTAAGTGACCTTTTGTGTCTGGCTTTCTTTCACTTAACATATTGGGTTGGCCAAAAAGTTCGTTCGGGGTTTTCCATAGCCTCGTATGAAAAATCTGAACGAACTTTTTGGCCAACCCAATAATACTTTCGAGGTTCACCCGCCTTGTAACATGTATAGATACTTCATTCCTTTTTATGGCTGAATAATATTCCATTATATGTACCACATTTGTTTATTCATTCACCCATTGATGGACATTTGGGCTCTTTTCACCTTTTGGCTATTGTGAATGGTGCTGCTATGAGCATATGTACACATGTGTGCAGATGTATTTATTTGAACACCTGTTTTCAATTCTCTTGGGTATATACTAGGAGCGGAATTGCTAGATCATTTGATGTTAAGAAAGCACTGTAGCTATACTCTGCATGTCTATTTTTTTTCAACACTGTAACACACACAGGTAACAATCCCCACCGCTCCTTTCATCTTCCACCATCACCAGTGGACCCACCGCCCATTCCCCTGAATTGGAACTAAACTGCTCCCTGGCATTTCAATGTCCGAGGCCACAAAGAGAATAAGAAAGAGGGGAGGTCAGGGTGAGTGCTGCAGGGCTGGCGCTGACTATCCAGGGGAGCTAAGAGAGCTACTACACTAAGAAGGAACAGTGTTCAAAGAAGCTGGGGGCTTCCCCCTAGGGTGTCTATTTGTACTTCCTGCCCCATGGTCAAGGTTAACAAAGGACTACATCAACTCCATATGGGCAGAATCACCAAGGAGTCACACTCCTCAAAACTAAAAGTTTGGATCATGTTATCAAGCAAAGAATCAACCAACTGAGGTGCTGGTAAAAGGCAAGGGAAGTATGGGGGTAGAATGGGTAGTTATTCGACCAACCTTATTCTTATGACCAGCTGCAGAAAAGCAGACTAACATCTTTAATAATGTCCTCCCTTTTTGTGTTTAGATAGAAGTTATACCCCTCAGTATATGCTCTCCAAAATGAAAACCTATGTCTACCAAAACTGGTACACTTATGTTCATAGCAGCATTATTCATAATAGGCAAAAATGGAAACAACCCAAACAGCCGTCAACTGATAATTGAATAGATTGTGGCTCTCCATACAATAGAATATTATTCAGCCACTGAAATAAATGAAGTACACTAGGAATGAAAAAATATGATATATCCCAGATGCCATAGAAATGAAAAAACTCATAAGGGAATCTGCTGCACAATTTTATGTCAATAAATTTGGAAATATAGATAAAATTGCTAATTTTCTAGAAAAATATATAACTTTCTGACACTGAAAAAGAAACAGAAAACTGAAGAAGGCAATTTTAGCATTAAAAAAGTTGATTTGACAAACGTTCCCACCTCCTGACCACCTTCCCCCTACAACACTAGTCTTAGATGATTTTAGTAGTGAATTTTACCAAATCTTCCAGGAAAAGATCATCATTATAAGCTCTTACAGACAATAGGAAAGAATAGCAGGTCACTTGAATTGTAAAGCTAGTATAGGCTTGACGCCAAAATGAAACAAGGGCAGTACAAGAGGAAAAAACCAACAACTATAGGGTAATCTCTCTTATAAATGTAGATTAGAAGTCCTAAATAAATATAATTAACATACAATTCCCTCAAAACGGAAACACTCTTATAACAAAATTTATCGTAAAGTTTGAGATTAAAAAAAGAAGAAACAGGCTTAGAGAAGACAGTTGCACGATCTATAACAACGGACCTGATAAATACATATTTTATTTTATCAGAGAATTTATATTTAATGGAGAAAGAACCTAAATAAATAAATAAACAAATAAGCAAATGAAAGCACTCCAATAGGAAAGTGGGGAAAAAATGAGAACAGGTAATTTTCAAAAGTGGAAATCCAAATACCTTTATTATATATATATGTATGTGTTTGTGTATATATATATTTCTTATTTAAAAGATTACTTAAATAAAATTATGGCATTCATATTTTATTAACTTTTTCACTCAAGGTAGGCATTTATGAGAATTCTACTACATCTTGAGAGTAAAAGTTTATAGAATATGAACACCATATTTCTATTCATAAAAAGTTTTTAAAATAGGATAAAGCAACACTATATCACTTATGAAAATATTTAAAATGTGAAAAAAAAGTGAGAAGATTGAAGCTTGCACAGGGAAGCTACGATAGTGACATCCTTCAAGACAAGGCTGAGGGTGTCAAAGAACACCAAAGATTTAGTTGTATTTTATTCCTGGGAAGAAAAAGATAAAGTGTTGGCAGTTGTTAATGGTTTGGTATGGATTCTTCTACTCCATTTCCCACACTTACACAGGAATTACAATTTTTTAAATGTTCCTCTTTTCTTTCTCTTTTATAAAACATGAGAAAGACAAACTCACCATTTGATCTATACGTTATAAGATGTTGCAATAACAACATGAGAAAAATAATGGAATTTTCTCTGTACAAAAATTAACAGAGGGAAATCCCCATGCTGGATTCCTTCCAAAATAAGCTTTTTAAAAAAATAAGTAAATTCCTTAGTTTTATTTTCAATTCAATTTTAAATCATACATGCACTTCCCTCTCATGAAATAAAGAGAAAAGACCATGAAGATTCACTTATAATGACTTTAGGTCTTAAAAAATAACTAACGGTTGCTTTTTTCTCCTGGCATCGCCATGTTCTTTGCAATGATTCTAGACCTTTGTGTAGCTATGAATCTAAGCCTCCCAAGACCACAATTGTGACACACACTTGTCATTCACAGGCCAAGCCACAGGATGCCACTGTTGGTTTTGTGCTACAATGGACTTTTGCTTAAGCTGAGCTGAATGAAGAAAAAAAAAAAATCTCTTTTTCATAAACAGACACATGACAACCATTTAAGATTTAAGATTCAAATCTTATGAGTTCTAATTTTAAAAATCCCTTTAAGTTGGATTTTGAACATCACATATTGAAATTATATGTCTTTTATTAATTGCATTCCAGAATCAAATCAAAACAAATTATTTTGGAGCAGTTTAAAAATGGAGCACCCACTCACGTTTAGAACAAAGCTCTCTGAGAGTTATACTCTCAAAATCCGTTTCTACACCAGCTGTGTGAAGTCGACTGCTGCATTTATAGACTCAGAAGATCTCTGTGATATATCACTTGCGAAAACTAACAACATATTCACTAGTATTTAAACCTATCTAAAACTGTTTGTTTTTTTAATGGGGCCGATGTATGTTAAAAATCAAAGTGTTGGGTAAATCAAATTGCAGTTTTCCTTTGACTTACCCAAAGATACTTTATTTGCATTTCTGAATTGAACCACGACTTATAGTTACACCTGGCACTTTAAAATTTCTTTCTGACCCTGTTCCAGACTCTAGCAAGTAATTAAAGGTTTATAAGTTAACGATTACAGGTCCCAGAGAAACTGATATTTAAAGGGAAGCATTCCTTTTGTCTTATGAGTAAATAAAATATACAATAAGGCATTCCCAAAGTAGAATACATCCTATTAAAAAGTGACTAGATTTATGAATATCTGGTCTATGCATGTGGGAAATAAACTGTAATCACTAAAAGAGACTGTAGCCTAATGAGGGACACATGACACATCCATATGAAAACACTGTCACTAGGAATATGACATGCCAAGCTATTTTAAAGGGCCCAGCTCAGAAGAGGAGACTCCCCGAGGATTGCAGTGTCCAGGAAGAGCTTTGGAGGGGACAGCACCTGTGGCGAGACTGCAGGGTCAGTGTCACCTCCTTGTACAGTTTCACCATCCTGCACTTGGCCCAGCCAAGCCAGTCCCTTTCCTCTGCTGACTCAGTCAGCCCCTGTCTTCTGAACTTTTTCATAGCTCTTTGAACATGTGTTAAGTTATAACTTCCAAAAATTGTTCATTTATTTAAAATACTAGGCACAAAGCCTACAACCAACATGGTATGGTCCCTGGCCCTGAAGCTTATGGTCTAATCCATGCATTGCAGTTTGCTCACACGTCTCTCTCTTCCATGGGACTAAGAGCTGTGCAGTGTCCCCAGCGTGGAGGACAGAGCAGATTGTGAATAAATGTTGGCTAAATGAATGACGTGGTAGGATGCGGTGGAGGTAGGAAGATAGAATTCAGCACAGTTGTCCAGCCAAGGGGTGCTGGGAGCTGGGATTAGAAGGATGCGGTGGTGACGGGAGAGAAGGGACAGAGAAGAAGATGAAAGAGCAAAGGGACGTGTTCCCCACAAGCAGTAGGGAGAGGGCAAAGCCAACATCCACTGCAAGGCTGGCTTTCCCAAGCGGGTTTGTTTGTGTGCTTGTTTTCTTCACTAACCCTTGGCACTGGCAAACCTTTTAAGTTACAGAATAAACCGTGTGCCCACCTAGTTTTTGTGCATAAGCTTGTCTCTTCGGCAGTAAACTGTCATCCTGCAATAAAGGCAAGGCTCCTTGAAAGGTCAACGTGGAGGTCCCCTGGGTGGGTTCTGGTCGGTGTGCTCAGCCAGGGGAGAGCAGGGCGCTCTGCACACATGAATCGTGGTGCGTTTGTCCCAGCCCTTCACAGGCACCCGAGCCACAGGTCTCAGTTAATGCAGAGTTAGAGGTGACTCTTAAGGGTCAGCGTGACTCACAGGAGTGGGACATGAGCACAGTGATGGGCTGACTGGTTGTAAGGTAATAAATTTTTAAACTTAACTAAAATACCGAGTCTGAATTCAGGATATTGGTTGCCTGAGCAACAGAGACGTTAAAGCAGCAATAAATTATGGCTGGTCTAATCAAATAGAGCTGTTACCGCTTTACAACCGGGCACTAGCGCCCTCGGTGTTGGCTGCCAAACACAATTCAGTGTGGAGAAATGATGGGCAAGCTCAAATCAAAGGAAAAGAGAAGACCATGGTCAAGGTCCAAGGTCCGAGCAGACCCCAATCTCAGTTTAGAGAAGAGAAGACCTAGGTCCTAATGTCTGCCCTTCCTGATCATGCAGCCTGTGGGGCGGCTCAGCTTGCCCCTGGGAACCGCAGACTGCCCGCTTCAAGCGAGAGATGTTGTAAGCCTCCAGGGAACACTCTTTTTTTTTTTCTTGGCCGCACCGCACAGCTTGCAGGATCTTGGTTCCCAACCAGGGATGGAACCCAGGGCCCCTGCAGTAGAAGCACGGAGTCCTAACCACTGGACCACCAGGGAATTCCCCAGGGAACACTCCACAGAAGGAAAAAACACTCTACAGAAAAGGTACTGCTATCTCTCATATGTCTTCCAGAGCACCACTGGGAGAAGTCAAACCCGTGTTAATCACTCGCACGTCTGAATAACCTCATTTACCAACGTTTTTAAAAATTCAGGTATAATAAACACAGAAAAATGCACAGATCTTAAGTGGTCTATTAAGTTTTGACAATTGTATATACCCATGTAACCACCACTTCGATCGAAATATAGAACATTTCCATGACGCAGGAAAGTTTCCTTGTGCTCCTTTCCAGGCAATTCCCACCCTCATCCCCCAGAGGCAATCACTTTCTGATTTTTATCACTTTCTGTTTTTTACATTTCATATGAAAGGAGTCAAAAAATGTGCATTCTTTGGGTTCTGGCTTTTTTTTTAGCTCAACATAATGTTCATCTATTAATATGTTGTTGCATGAATCAGTAGTTTGTTCTTCTTTATTACTGAGTAGAGTTCCATTGTATGAGGTACCAGAATTTGTTTATCCAACCTCCTGTTGATAAACATTTGAGTTGTTTCCCGTTGTTGTCTTTTACTAAAAAAGCTGTTGTGAAGAGTCATGCACAAATCTTTATGTGCCCACGTTTCCATTTCTCCTGCGGAAATACACAGGAATGGAACATCTGTATCATTGGGTTATATATATGTCTAACTTTATAAGAAACTGTCAATTAAGTTCCCCAAAAATATGATATCATTTTACGTTCCCACCAGCAATAGATGAGCGTTCCAGTTGCTTTACATTCTTTCCCAAGTTTGGTATTGTCCATTTTTTGGTTTTGTTTTGTTTTCAGCCAGTCTAGCAGATACAAGATGCTACCTCATTGTGGTTTTGACTTGCATGGTGACTGATGACAGGGGATGCTGAGCCCCTTTTCATGTCTTATAGCCATGAGTGCATCCTCTTCTGTGAAGCGACTGCTCAAGTCTTGCTCATTTTAAAACTGGGTTGTTCATCTTTTTATTGTTGATTTGTAAGTTTTTTATATATCCTGGATTCAAGTCCTTTGTCAGATATTTGTGCTGCAAATATTCTTTCCCAGTCTGTCCAGGATTATCTGTTCATTTTCTTAGCAGTGTCTTTTGATGCATAGAAATTTTTAATTTTGATAAAGACTAAGTTACCAAGTTTTTCTTTGGTGGTTAATGGTTTGGGGGTTCTGTCCAAGAAATCTTTGCCTACCACAGGATTATGAAGACAGAGTCCTATACTTTCTTCTAGAATTTTATGGTTCTGGATTTTATATTTAGGTTTGTAATTCAGCACAAATTAATTTTTATTCATGGAGTGAGGCAGAGATTGCAGTTCATTTTTTTCCATATGAGTATACATTTGTTCAGCAACATTTGTTTAAAAGACTTTCCTTTCCCTATTGGACTGACTTGGTACTTTGGTCAAAAATCAATCGACTATCTATGGGTGGGTCTATATCTGGAGTCACTAGAAATAATTTTTTAAGCAACACACTCACCTGGAGAGTAGGCTTTTCAAGACTTCCTAAATTTCAGTCTTTCCTTTAAAGGGAGTGATAGAGAATCCTTAGTTTTGAGAAAATAAAAGCACGTGCTTGTTAAATTACAGTACTTTGGGGGACAATATTTTCAGACACCAAAAGGAAGCAACGTGTCAGGTATAAACCTTCCTCCACACAAAAAAAGAAGGACACATTTGTTTTATTTTTCTTGAACTAAAATTCAATCTGGGGCTTCCCTGGTGGCGCAGTGATTAAGAATCCACCTGCCAGTGCAGGGGACACGGGTTCGATCCCTGGTCCGGGAAGATCCCACATGACCATGGAGCAACTAAGCCAGTGTGCCACAACTACTGAGCCTGCACTCTACAGCCTGTGAGCCACAACTACTGAAGCCCGCGCACCTAGAGCCCGTGCTCCGCAACAAGAGAAGCCACCGCAATGAGAAACCCGCGCACCACAACGAAGAGTAGCCCCCGCTCGCCGCAACTAGAGAAATCCCGCGTGCAGCAACGAAGACCCAACGCAGCCAAAAATAAATAAAATAAAATAAATACATTTATTAAAAAAAAAATTCAATCTGCCTTTAAGCCCTTATACCTCCGTGCTGGTAGGAAAATCAATCCAAGTCTGTCTTAAGATTTCTCCCTCCCTGGGGTTGCAAGAGAATCTTTCTTTCACCAGGCTGAAAAATTGTGGGGGGAGGGAAGGGCTAGGTGGGAGGTGGGGACTCTATTCTCTGGTCCTTAAAGGGAACAACTGACATCCTTAAGGATCAAGCCTGACCATTTCCTTGAAGGCAAGCTGGAGTGAAACAGAGGTTGAGGTTCATTTTTTTCCTATATGGGTATCCAATTTCCATGCGGTATCCAGGGGCCATGCCAGGTGGGATACAGGGATCCCTGCACAGGCTGGGGGTCTCTGACCTTCCCCAGGCTGCCCCTGTAGCCACTCCCTGCGGATGAGTTTTCAGCTCCTTGAGTGTCACCAGCTTCTATGGAATATGGCAGTGGATATTTGATATTTTTGTCTACCCAATACATTTCCCCTTCTTCCAGCAACAGCACTTCAATTTCTCTTTGGGAAACCATCCTCCCCATTAAGTGACTGACTGAGCTCCTGACCCAAATTCTAAGCCAATCCAAAGCAAGGAAAGTCAGCCCCTGGGATTGCTCTCTGGGAAGCTCTGCCTGCTGGGCTTCAGCTCGGTGTGCTGAGGACTCCCTGCTTAGTGGGATTATCCTACATGGAGAGAATCTGACTAAGAATGAAGCCAGCCCAGAGGGCAGCCAAGCCATGAGAGAGATCAGAAGAGACCAGTCCTCCCAAGCAACAGAATTCACCCATGCCTGAAGCTAGATCCACAATTACGTGAGCCATTAAATTCTCTTTAACAGTCAGCCTAAGTTGGATTCTGCAACTGCAATGAAAGGAGTCCTAATTGTCCATAACTTGGGCAGCCCAACAACCTCTGCCCTTCCCAATCTAGGGATATGTCTCTTCTTTTCCTCACAGCTTCTACATCTACTCCTCACTTCCAGAACAAGTCCCTCAAGAAGAACAGAAGTCAGGAAGAAGGCTGTCTTGAAGGAGCTCCCACTTTCTTACCTGCTTCCTACCTACTGGGAATAAGGGTAAGGAAAAGTCATAGTGAGGATAAACACAACTTAATATCTCAATATTTCAAACCTCTTTCTAGACCTCTTTCTGTCTCCTGCTTTCTTATCACTGACAAATTTTCTCTCCTTCCTTCCCTATCCATGTAATCCTCCTCCCCAGTACTCTTGCTTTTAAGCTGATAAATGCATGAATCACTTACTTTGGGCCCAATACCGTTTGGAATCATAAAACATGGTCTCGCCCCCTTGGAAAGTTCAGCTGTAATGGAGGAGAATTGGGAGCTAGGAGAGAGTAAGTGAATCCATTTTGAATTTGAAGAAACTGATGACACAATTGAGAGACTCATTCCGGGAAGAGGAGGGGCTGGCAGACATGTAAGGTGGGGCTTAGCCGATGGTGGGACAATCAGAGGAGGAGACTGATAAGCATGGTATTCTGAAGGAGGAGATTTGAGAGTCCATTATATTAGACAACATTTCTGTCAAACAATACCTGAGAGATTATCTAATCTGACACAGATAGCTCCTTTTATTTCTTTTAAGTAAAATTAAATCCAACCCTAAGACTCAATTTCACAGTGTAATCAATGAGATAACAAAGCCAATAGTTCCCACAATGTGCTAGAGTCAGGGTGCCACCCGGGCCATGTCCTACAGGGTCTACCAAACAGAGGAACTCAGCTCTTACCTGCTTTATTAGTTTGATTACTCATGTGATCTTATAAAACAATCTCTAAATACATTTGACAACCTAAGAATTAAATTCATTTCCCTGGCAGTGCTAACATAATTTCTTCCTTCTTTTGAGCCCGATCTGCTTCCCCAGATTTCCGCCTTTTATCCTATGGTCTCCTTTGCTGCCTTTAGGACATCAACTCACATTTCTGGGCAAAAAGCATCCAGGTCTGTCAGTTCAGCTGGACCTGTATTCTGCGCTTACGTCCAGAGTCCCTCGCTGCCAGGACACTCCACTTGGGTGCTCTGCTCACAGATCCTCCACTGGAAAGAGAAGAGAAGAAATTCAAATTACTCCACTAAGTGGCAGTGCTACGGTGCTAGTGGCTACGACGAGGCTCTTGGCTTACCTGATTTATGTTTTCCACGTTCCCTGATCCCCTGCATGATGGAGTGAGGGCCACTTCAACAGATGCATGAAATGACTGAGCCGCAGGTAGACAGCACTCCACACCTGCTCAGAAGCTGCAGCCATCAGGCTCACAGCTGTGCACTGGGTGAAGATGGACATCCGCCTTCTGCTTCCCAAGACTCGGTAGAAAGTGGAAACAATCACCATGTGATTCGCGTGCAAGGACGATCCTTTACGGTGGGCCTCAAAACTGGAGCTGCATCACAGCCCCCTGGAGGGCTTGCTAAAACACAGAGTCCTAGGTTTGCCTCCAGAACTTCTGATTCAGGAGGTCTGGGGTGCAGCCAAGAATCTGCATCTCTAGCGAATTCCTGGTGATGCGGCTACTGTTGGTCCAGGCATCCCACTTTGAGACCCACTGCTGCAGACGAGGGTAGCATGACCTTTGCACTGGTTTTTCTTGCTGCCTGGAATACTCTTCTCCCAGGAGGCCCCATAAATCTCTCTCACTTCCGTTAGGTTTTTATTCAAATATTACCTTTGCAACGAGACCTTCCCAAGTACAATTTCAAACCTCCTCCTCTACTGGACATTCTCTCTCCTCCATCCCTACTTTCCCCACAGCACTTCTCACCTGGATGAGTTCCCTAAGGCTGCTGTGATAAATTCCCACAAACTGGGTGGCTCAGAACAACACATCTATTCTCCCGCAGTTCTGGGGGTCAGAAATCCAAAATCAAGTGCTGGCATGGTGAATTCCTTACGGAAATTCTCAGGGAGAACCCTCCCATTCTCTCTCCCAGCTTCTGGTGGTTGCTGGCAGTCCTTGGTGTTCCTTGGCTTGTAGCTGCATCATTTCAACCTCCACTTCCTGGTTCACATGGCCTTCTTCCCTCTGTGTCTGTCTTCACATGGCCTTCTTTTTTTTTTTTTTTTTAAATAAATTTATTTATTTATTTATAATTTATTTATTTATTTATTTATTTTGAGCTGTGTTGGGTCTTCGTTTCTGTGCGAGGGCTTTCTCCAGTTGTGGCGAGTGGGGGCCACTCTTCATTGCGGTGCGCGGGCCTCTCACTATCGCGGCCTCTCTTGTTGCGGAGCACAGGCTCCAGACGCGCAGGCTCAGTAGTTGTGGCTCACGGGCCTAGTTGCTCCGCGGCATGTGGGATCTTCCCAGACCAGGGCCCGAACCCATGTCCCCTGCATTGGCAGACAGACTCTCAACCACTGCACCACCAGGGAAGCCCCCACATGGCCTTCTTATAAGGACACCAATCATTGAATATAGCACCTAATCCAGTATGACCTCTTCTTCAGTTAACTGCAAATACACTATTTCCAAATAACCTCACTTTCTGAAGTTCTGGGTGAGCATGAATTGCGGGGGGACCCTAGTTAATCCAGTACATCACCCTTTAACACAGGATATTTTAAATTTATCTTGCTTATTTTCGAAGCCCTCTTCCCATGCAACTGTTTAAGCACCATGAAGACCGGGGATTTTTTTCCTTTTCTTTTAAAAAAAATCATCAGTGACCAGAACAATGCCTGGCATTTAATAGATACCTAATAAATATGTATTGAATCAATAAATGAATGCATCATAGAAAAACGGTATTTTAAGACAAAGCATGGCGTAAGGGCATCAAGACTAAGAATTCCAGGACCAAGCTCTGGAGAGCTTGGCCGTGGAGAAGTGAGGGAGATGGGGAGGGGCCACCTGGGGAGGAAGAGGAGAACCAGAACACTGCGCTTGCTGTTCTGATAACCAGGTGAAAAAAGTGCTTCAAGGAGGAGAGAGCATCATCCGTGTCTGATGGATCTGTCGAGTGGAATGAGGATTGAGACTTCAGCCACATGCAAGTCATTGTTGACCTTGACAAAAGCCATTTTGGTGGAGCGGTGGAGGAGAAAGATGGATCAATGCACAGAAAATCATCTGGTTGGAATCATACCAAGATAATCATGGTTGTCACCTGAAGGCTAAAAATACTGCTGCCATTATTATCTTCTTTTTGCTTGATTATACCTCTTTTAATCTAGTGAATGTCAGCTGATTTTAGAAAAATAAAATAATCTTAAATCATAGATGATAAAATAGAAAAAAATTATCTGGAATTGTTTAAGGTTTAAATTTTTTCTGATTTACTTTTTTTTTTCTAAGCATACAAGTACATCCTATATTGAGTTCATATCTTGGATATCTAATCAAAGTACTTTAATTTAAATTCCAATGGGAACATTTTAAATTTACTTTATAGCCTTGCTTACTGTTATTATTTCTTTTTTTTCTTTTAACATCTTTATTGGAGTATAATTGCTCTACAATGGTGTGCTAGTTTCTGCTTTATAACAAAGTGAATCAGCCATACATATACATATATCTGATTTACCTTTAACCTGCTTTGCTCATCTGCCAATGTGTTCATGAAATTTTAGAATCGGGCAAAATTGAATATTACCATTTCCAAAGTGTTCTGGCATAATGTAAAACACCTTTTATAATTTATTTAAGCAATCCACTATTGTTAGCCTTTTGAGTTGTTTCCAACTAAACTCCTATTGTTGGACATTTTGGTTGCTTCCAACTTGGCCCTAACAAACCAACACAAAGTCAGAGTAACTGGATGAAAATAAATCGCTAATAGAGGAGGGGGGGAAAGGAGGAAAACAACTGGAGAAATTCTGGAAAGACAGACCAAATTGTTTAAAGAAATAAAGTGTTTTAATAATGCCCCTTGGTGCACACAGTTTGCCCATATTTGTTGAAAGAAAGAAAAAGAGAGAGAGAGAAAAGAAAGAAAAAGGGAAGGAAGGAGGAAAGGAGGAAGGGAGGAAGAGAAGAAGGAAGGAAGAAAGAAAACAACCAACAGTGATTAGTAATTATTCATTTTCAACCAAATTATAATTAATATTTTTAGAAATTATCGACTCAACTAAGTTGCTTTCAACAAAATCGTGTGTGCGCGTCTCCTTCGGGTCAATGCTTATGTAGCCACTTGAAGAGCTGATGAGCATCCATGGTGTAAGCTGAAAGAGTGCTTGTTATCTTAATATTTGCAAGATTGCCTTCTAAAATCCAGGTCTTTCTTTCTTTCTTTTTTTAAAATAAATCTATTTATTTATTTATTCACTTTTGGCTGCGTTGGATCTTCATTGCTGCACACGGGTTTTCTCTGGTTGCACCGAGCGGGGGCTACTCTTTTGTTGCGGTGCGCGGACTTCTCATTGCTGTGGCTTCTCTTGTTGCGGAGCACGGGCTCTAGGCACGTGGGCTTCAGTAGTTGTGGCGCACGGGCTCTCGAGCACAGGCTCAGTCGTTGTGGCGCACGGGCTTAGTTGCTCCGCGGCATGTGGGATCTTCCTGGACCAGGGCTCACACCTGTGTCCCCTGCATTGGCAGGTGGATTCTTAACCACTGCGCCACCAGGGAAGTCCGCAGTGTCTTTCTTTCAAATCTCAAATCTGGTAGTGGCCCTGATATAGTCCTAACACAGTCGACTGGCAAAGCAACCAGAGGGTATTACCTCACACTTAGCACTCAAATCCAATATCTGACTTGGTCTCATTCCCAGTCCCGAGGGAGTGAATTCAATCCTTTCTCCTCCACGTTGATCACAGGTCCCACGGTGGCCTGTGCAGAAAGGGAAGGCGGAGGAGTTGTCTGGGTTCCAGCAACCAAAGCTTGGCTGGTACATAAGAGAAATGGAGAGCCACTCTCAAAATAATTTGTTTCCTCCTGCTCCAAATTTATCCTCAAAATAGTAAGAGGATGCTTCATATTTTTCAAATGGAAGTGGTCTCAAAGCAGTCAGGGGCCACTGTCAAAGCATTCATGACGTTGGTCTTAACTCTGACCAGCCTTAACCTGTCCTCTGAAACAGGTCCGATTCTCAGTTCAGACTAAGAAATAAAAACAAGACTCAGCGGCATATTTGCCCATAAAGCCACAATACGAATTCTTGTTTCTAAGGAAGATGCATTCACTTCTGGCACCTAAAGTTGCTTATCTGGTTCTTCAGAGTTACAGAATTAAATTCATTCCCTGGTATGAATCAAGCCCAAACCATCAAGCATTTTTTATCTCAATCTACTGCCAGGAACCAAGGTGAGAAACCAGCCCAAGTGAATTCCTTAGAATACACTCTATCCCCCAAGAAAACTGCAGCCTATTGTATCTCTTCTCTGGGCAACATATTATTTTTCTTTTATATATGTGTGCTTTAGCTGAACCATCTGATAGTAAGCTTCAGACATCATGACATTTACCCCTAAATACTTCAGCAAACATCCTGCGACTCAACCACAACCCTATTATCACACTGAAGAAAATTAACTTTAATTTAATAAGATCTAATGTACGGTTCATATTCAAATTCCACAAGCGTCTTCAAAATGTCTTTTATGCCTTAAAACGTTTTATCATACCCTTGGGTTCGTCACTTGTTTCTGGTTTTCTTGTCTCTCTTAGTCTCAAAAAATTTTAACTTAGAAGAGTCCCCCAACCTTTTTGTTTTGTCTTATCTGTTTTATATTACTTGGATTTTTTTAAGTTCACACAAACTGTCTTATAGAATCTTCTACCTCTTGGGTTGTCTAATTTTTCCTTGATGATTAGATTCAGGTTAAACATTTGGGGCCAGAATGTTATACAGTTGATGGGTGCACTTATTATATTTCATCAGAAAGCAGGTAACCTCGTGTACATTGTACCAGTGCTGTTTGATTACTCTGTAGCCAACTTATTTTTTAAAAAGAAAATGAACAAACCACACAGTGAACAAATCTATATTTTCGAATTGCCTCTATGTGCAATGAAAGCCCAGTGTATCTTTCAAAACCATCTTCAGGAGCATCAGCTTTTGAGATTTTTTAAAATTCCACCATAAGTAACAAGACTTCTCCATTACTGTAAAGGGGATGTTTAAAAAGCCTATGAACTAATGCTATGTACCTTTTGCAGAATCTGGAATTTCTTCTAACAAGACCAAAACCAAACCAAATGAAACAACACCTTGCAAAAACAGAAAAACCCAATCTTTACAAGCTGTGAGTTTTCAAGCCAAATTCTAAACTGTGCCAGATGGCTAAGGACAGGAGGCCGGGGGGTTGTAATGCTGCCTCTGCCCTTATTGGGGGATGGTGGTTGGTCACCTTGCCCAGGCCCACCTCACTCGCCTAATGGGAGTCCTGCACCCTCTGCCAGTCAAGCCCAACCAGGAGATCCCAGGCTGAGCTGCTGCTTACATTTGGAAACCACATCAACAAACATCATTGCTGCCAACTGGGAAACAAGGTAACCTCCAGCCCGAAAACAGGCTGGGGGCTTGGGCTGAGTATTCTTTATCTTGGGGTTCCTAGCCCAAGGCTAATCACATGGCTCTACACAGAGGCTTGAGATGGATTTGTCGTGACTCCTCCGTCACCCCAACATGACCCTTGTACGAGGTGTGATTTCTGGGGTTGGAAATGGCTTTTCTGTGTTCCCCAGATCTTTCTTGTCTGTTAGAGCTACAGAAAACCCTGATTTTGTGCTTCACCCATTCTTTTGAGAACAGTGATACAATATTTCTGTCCCTGAGAAGCCATTTACCTGATGAGCTAGGTCATAGCAAAGTGTGTAAGGGCCTTGAGGGAACCTTGGGGACAATAAATTCCACGTTGGCTGCCCTTCCTGAGAGCGACATTGGGGCTGGTTTATGGCTGCTTGAGCCATCTCCCTGGCTATTGCCATCTTGTTGTTTTCTGGATGTTTTGTACTTCCTTTGTTCCTTTGTTCCTTTCTTGCTATCTTCCTTTGTAAACTGATGATTTTCCACAGTGGTGTACTTGATTCCCTTCTCTTTATCTTGTGTGTACCTACCAAAGGGAAAGGGTATATATTTTATATATATCAAGGAAGCCTCAAAGCCTCCCTTTGAGGCTTCCTTGATATATATAAAACAGTCTATGTTAAGCTGTTAATAACTGAACTTCCACTGCACACAAAAACTCTACCCATTCACTGACCCCACACACATTTTATGTGTTTGATGTCACAATTTCATCCTTTCATATATGCATTAGCAAATTATTATAACTATAGCTATTTTAGTCCTTTTTTCTTTTAACCTTTATACTAGAGTTAAGTGGTTAACACACTACTATATTACAGTATTAGAGTATTCTGAATCTATCTACTTACTTTTACCAGTGTGTTGTATATTTTCAGATGTTTTCATATTACTAATTAGTGTCCTTTCGTTTTAGCTTGAAGAGCTCCTTTCAGCCTTTCTTGTAAGGCAGGTCTAGTCATGATGAACTCATGACTCAGGAAGGTCTTTATCTCACCTTCATTTCTGAAGGACAAATTGGTTGCGTAAAGTATTCTTGGTTGGCAGTTTTTTTCTTTCAGCACTTTAAATAGACTATCTTCCTCTCTCCTGGCCTGAAGGTTTCTGCTGGGAAATCCACTGATAGCCTTATGGAGTTTCTTTGTATAAGAGAATTTTTTTTTCTCTTGCTGCTTTAAAAATCCCCCTTATCTTTGATTTTAAACAGTTTTATTACAATGTGTCTTGAGAAGATCATTTTGGATTGAAATTATGGGGTGATCTCCTAGTTTCATGAACTTGAATGTCCAACTCTCTCCCCAGGTTTGGGAAATTCTTGGCCATTATTTCTTTAAATAAGTTTTCTGCCTATTTCTCCCTCCCTTCTCATTCTGGGACTCCAGTGATGTGTACATTGTTTCTTTCAATATTGCCCCATTAGTCCCGTAGATTTTCTCATTCCTTTTCATTCTTTTCTATTTGCTCTCTGACAGGATAATTTCAAATGATTTGTCTTTAAGCTCAGTGATTCCTTCTTCTGCTTGGTTCAGTCTACTGTCGAAGCTCTCCACTGAATTCTTCAATTTGGTTATTGTATTCTTCAGTTCCAAAATTTCTGTTTGGTTCTTTTTAGTGTTTTCTATCTCTTAGTTGAACTCCTCACATGGTTATTGTATTGTTTCCCTGATTTCAATAAATTGTTCATTGAGTTGTTTCTTTTGTAGCTCTCTGAGCATCTTTAGAACCATTATTTTGAATTCTTTGCTGGGTAATTCCTGAATCTCCATTTCTTGGGGGTCAGTTACCAGAAGTTTACTGTGTTCCTTTGGTGGATGTCATGTTTCCCTGATTTTTTGTGACGCCTGTAGCCTTGTGCAGGTATCTGCTCGCTTGAAGAATCAGACACCTCCTCCAGCCTTTATGGACTAACTTTGGTAAGCAAAGACCTTCACCTGCTGCAGGTGAAGGCATACTGGAATATGGTGTGCCCCTGGGTCTAGTGGTGCAGGGCACCAACTGCAAGGGTATGTGGTGGCTCTGGGTCCCGGGAGCATGATGTTTTGTTGGCTCAGGCCAACGGAGTCCACAGCACCAAAAACTGTGTGGTCCTTTGTGAGTACTGCAGCAGGTCCACAGTGGCTACAAGGCCTGTTAGGGTCCTCAGTGACACCTCCAGGTCCAGCAGCTAAGGACCAGGGCAGGCAACTATGGTGGCCAGAGTCAGTGGTGTGCACCCACTCAGCTGCAGGGGCCTGTGTAGTGGCAGGGGCTGGCTGAAGACACACACACAGTGCTAGGGGTCAGGTTCAGCAGCAAAGGCCAGGGCCAACTGCAGGCGCACTGGCAGCTGTGAGGGCCCTGGCTGTCAGCATGCACTCCTGTGGCTACAGGGTCTCCCAACAGGTGTGCACAGGGCAGTGGAGGCCAGCGACAGGGATCGGGCCAGCGGGATGCGGGTACACAGCTGGAGGGGCTAGCCTCAAGTATGTACACAATAGTGGGAGTCAGCCATAGGGGTCTACGCTGGCGTCTTGCACTCATGCAGCCCAGACCTGGGCTGGCTGCTGGTGCAGATCCCGGGCTCGGGCAGGGCAGGGCAGGGAGGGAGCAGGGAGGGATTCAGCCTTCTGGCATCTGCGAATGCAAATACCTGTGGGGTGAAAACCTGTGAAATCTGCAAAGGGTTCTTGACAGCTGTGCTGGGCATTGGTTTCTTCAGTGGCAAGTTGCTGGGTCCTCTGCAGAGCCGGTCACTGGGAACTGCAGCCACTCCCTGTAGCCCCTGCTCTTCTCCCTGATCCTAAGCATCTCTGTAAGTCTCAGCTTTGCAGGTTTCTGGCTGGGGTGAAACCAAAGTAGATCATTGGTGCTGTGCCCTGAAAAGCTGGAAAGGCTGCCCACTCACCCACTCTCCTTTCCTGTCGAGGGGAACACTTTCTAGTGGGGAGTTCCCTCTGGGCACTGAGCAGGGCTGGCCTAGAAGATGGGTGATGCAGGCAAAATGAAGCTGTTTTTCTTCCCATTTTGCATGGTTATCCTCAGGTGTTTTTCCTATTGTGTTGCTGAAGTTTCTTAAGTGGACTCCTGAGCTCTCCCAGAGCTGTTTCTGTCCATGGATAGCTGTCTAATTATTGATCTCTGAGAGGGGACCCAGGCTGGGGTCTCCTACTTTGCCATCTTGGTCTTGCTGGGGTTTTCATCTTTGTGTTAGGAAGAATTGTGAGGTAAGGAAGGGAAAGGAGATTTTTTTAACGTGCTTTGAAATGGTTAGAATCCTTTCCCTGCTGAAATTCCAGGCTTACAAAATGGTTTTCAGGAAGAGAAGTAATTTGTCTGAATAAGTTTGAGTGTGTGTCTTAGGATTTGGAATTTGATCAGAGCTTTATTATGATCAACTACATAGAGGAGATGGTTTCTGCTCGGGCGGCCTTTTCCAGACTTATAGCATCTTTCCCTAAATATAGACCTAGTTCCGTCACACTTGATGGATATTTCAGTCCACACAGCTCCTTCTCACCTCTTCTCATTTTGGGGAGATGCACTGCTGATAAGAAAATGGGCTGAACATTCAATCAATGATCGTGTCATAAATATTCTCAAGTTGTATAAATAAAACTGTTTTTAAGTGAACTATTATTTTCAGCTTCTGGCAGCAGCAATCTTAGCAAATGCTCTTTGGGGAAATGCCCTCAATAAATATTAAATTTGAAAAGAGTTTTGTGAACTCGGACTCATACATGAAGTGACAGAAGACAGACCTTCTTTAAAATCTATTTGCATATGCCATTTCTGTTTTCAAGGTAATGAACTGTCGACTCATTGAACTTGAGATTCACCTTTCAGTTATGAATCCAATTGCAGAACCAAAGGATAGGCGGGTAAATGTGAAATGAAGAGCAGTCCTGGTGAAAATGAGACATCCTTTGTTCTGTCATTTGTGGGCCCAAGAGCTTCATGTCCTTTGTAAAAAGCCCCCTGGCAGTGTCTGAGAACATACAAGCCTCAGAACATCTCAGGACTGTGCTTCGGAGAGAGAGAAAGACGAGAGGAAGGGAGGGAGAGAGATTCTTTTTACTGCATTTCCCCTTGTTTTCTCTCCACATGAGAAAAATGGTCTTCATGTGACAGGATGAATTGAAGAGGCCCGTGTTCATTGTCTCCGGTGTTGACTCTGAGGGAGGCTGCATGGAGTGGTGGTAAATAACTACATAACTGAAATCGCCTTGCTCTGTATTACCTTAGGAGTGGCTTGCCTTGTAGATGCTTCAGATTTATGGAGACAGATTACACCTCCGTGTGTAAATCACTTTGTAAAAGTAAATCAGGCAGTTTTCCATAATTCCTTTTGGCCTCTAGGGTACAATTTAATACACTAAGGCAGTAATTTACTATTAAGTGGGACCCTTGGGGCGACTTTTTCCTGAGGAATCATCTTCTCATTGGGAGACTCGTTCATTAGGCTACAGTAAAGAAGCATCCCTATTTTCTCTCTACCCTTGTCATTCTTTGTTTATGTGTCCAAAAGGGGAAAGTCCAGGCTCCAGGTTTGGAAGGTAGATAGTCGGGTTTTGTGTTTCTGGCATGAGGAGGGGTTATCTGTTCTCAGGAAACACGAGGAGGCACCACAGTCAGGACAACGCCATTGGTCTTGGCCTTGGATCCCGCAGGATTTGCTGCCTTCAATCATCCGGGCTTTATTTGTCTGTTTGAAGAAAGGCCAGCCTCGGACCCTGGCACTCAGGTTCATTATAACATCGTGAATATCAAACACTATTTTCTCTAAGACATTTAACTTGCATTTTTGTTTAACTTAGGACGTGGCCGTCTTTTAAATGTTTTAAATCATATTTCCGATTTGCAAAAATATTAACAACCGATTGGTCGCTTAATCCTCAATGGCTAAAACAAAGAAGTAGAATCCGGAGGGATGGTAGTTCAGTATAAAATTGTGCACTGAAATTAAAAAGACCCATTTAAGAATTGGTGGCTTAAGTTTATTTAAAATGTAATTACTGTTGGCCTTTGTAATTCTGCTCCTCTTTCATGGACGAAGAAAAGAATTCCACAAACAATGCCAGTCAGTGGAACCTAATATTCAAGAGAGGATTTGGGTGGTTCAAGACGAAATTAAATCACATGCTTGGGGAGGCTGCATTATAAGCAACCTCCAAGCTTCATTCTCGATTTTCTAGTTCCTCATCTCCTGCAGCAGCATCAGCAGGGGTACCCCTCCTCCCCATCTCTAGCCACTGGTTTAATTGCCCCTCTGGTGACCAGTCTCCTAATAGCTCTGTAACCCTCCTCTTACATCTACATTTTTCTATTTCATTATTAAGTCAACGGGATTTAGACCACCCTTCTCCTCTATAAGGGTCTCTTCTCACAGCTCTACTGTTTTACTTTTGAATTTAATTTCTTCTCTCTGGCCGTTTCTCACTATGTAATTCAAAGACAAAGGGGCAAGAAAAGACTACTCAGGATTGCACAGTCATATTCCCCATGAGATCAAGGTTCACACCCTTATTTCAAAGGGCTGGGGAACACTTCGTTAAGCCGCGGTAGAGAGGAAAGTTGGTTAGAGTTGTAAGTTGTCCTGAGTTGTTTTAGAAAATGAGGTTTGATTACAATGGAGATGTTTAAGAAGTAGCAAAAGGTCCAGAAAATTGTGACACAACCATGTGTATATCAAGCTCTGATTTGCAAAGTTGTCAAAAATCATCCCTCTGCCCAGTTGGACCCGGGAAACCCATCCCCTTTCGGGAGCTGTGCAAACCTGGGACTGGCTATGGACAGAACACCTGGATGGGCTCTTGTCCCACCCCCTGCCCCCCTGGGCAGTTGTCTGCTTCTATTCAGCGTCCTGCAGAGGAGGTAAGAAGCCTGTCCTGTAGGTCTGAGCACCCACCCTACTATGCAGGGGGATTGTCCAAATCGTCCCATAAGTGACTCAAGCTCTTATTTCCCTTTGGCTCCCTGTGCGTGTAGAACCAGCACAAACATGACTTCAGCAGGGCGGACATGCCTGGTGACACCGCTCTGTTCGTTGCTGTCAGCAGAGACTTTAGCTGAAGTTTGGTGGTGTTGCTGCATCAGGAAAATAAACCAGTGCTTTCCCACTTGGAGTACGCAGATCTGTGGACGTCTAAATTGCTTCTAGATCTTTGCAAACAGTTACTGCAAGCCTGGTATTTTTCAAATACCTAATAATACAGTAGTGCTTTACATAATTGTCTTCCCTAACATTCGTAGAAAACTATAAATAGTCCTCTTAATATGCACAGAAGTACTTTTATCCCAGATGTTCCCATGGTGAAAGGACTGGAGCTGTAATTTCCACCTATTTCAGAAGCACTGAGACATGGAAACTTTACAAGCACATTCTTTTCTTTGGCCTCCTACAGATTTCCACACCCCCATCCACCAAGCGAGTTCAAGACAACCTGATCTCCCTTCGCTGTGGTGCTCAAGGGTGCCTAGAGCAATTCTTGGGTATTTTTACTCCCTCTGAAATACACCTCAAGCAAAGTCCTTCTGGGAGAAGTGCTCTAACCTCTGCTCCAGGAAGGATGTGTTTCGTGGGCCCTTTGCATCCTTGTTCTGTTTAAAAGACTGCTGGAGGCCAGTGGAGCTGTCTTCCCAGTGTTACTTTATTGGTTACTTTTCTTTACTGCTGGGTCTTCATGCCTACTTACAAAACCACTGATGTGTGAACCCAGCAAAGAATCTTTCTCCATAATTTGGATTAGAACCTTGACCAATAATTACTTGGAGCTTTTATTAGGCTGAACTAAAATCTGCAGTACCTTGTTTTATTGTACTTCGCAGATACTCCATTTTCTACCAATTGAAGGTTTGCGGCAGCCCTGCATCGAGCAAGTGTCTAAGTGCCATTTTCCCAACAGCATTTGCTCACTTTGTGTCTCTGTGTCACGTTTTGGTAATTCTTGCAATATTTCAAACTTTTTTCATTATCACTGTATTTGTCCTAGTGATCTGAGATTAATGATCTTTGATGTTATCACTACGACTCACGAAGGCTCAGGTGATGGTTTATTTTTTAGCAATGAAGCATTTTTTAATTAAGGTATGTACTTTTTTCTAGCCATAATGCTATTGCACACTTAATAGACAGTATAGTGTAAACATAACTTTCATATGCACTGGGAAACCAAAATATTTGTGTGACTTGCTTTATTTTGATATTCGCTTTTTCTTGCAGTAGCCTGGAACTGAACCCGCAATATCTCCGAGGTTCGCCTGTATTATTTCAGTAGACTCATTTTCTACTAGAATGAAAAATATATTTTAAATCATTTTGGTCCTAACTTGCACCCCTCAGTGCATTCTAAGTGCATCTTTAAAGGCACTACGGATCTGACTGTTGCCAACCCTGGGTGCATGGTTGGAGAGGGTGCAGGCTGAGTGGGCCTGGGGGAGGATCCGCAGCCCCTGGGCTCATCCATGAACTCTGCAGGATGACAGAAGGGCTGCCTTCTAGCCTTCTGGGTGTTAGGGACTCTGTCAGGAGGACCAGCATCAGGAAGACTCCCAAGGAAGCTGGGGATCTGGGGGGTGTATTTTACTAACCCAACTCTTTGTATCTCTCCTGAAAGTCTTTGGGTCCCCGCAGCAGTAGACACTCCAGAGTTGGGTTAATGCAAATAGATTTCCAGATTCCCAACTTCCGGGCACTCTGCCTGGTGCTAATCTTCTCTGAGAAAGGACCTGGTCTCCTTTGACAACCTCCTTTTCCAACTGTTTTTCTTCCTCCTTACAGAAGAAAAGCGTGCTTTTCATAGATGCCCCAGAATAAGAATTAGAGTTCCAAACCAAGGGCAATCTGACACATGGGTGCTTAATCGGGCATCATAAACTTGCCATCTACACATATTTCTGTTCAGGAGAAGCATAGCTTCAGAGGTGAGGTTTTCAGTCCAAGTCAGGTGTTCGGACTACTTTAAAGATCTCTCCTCTCATATCCCCTGACTACTGACAGAGCACTTGCCTCTGGAGGGAAAGCAAAGCAGGAACATAGGCAGTGGGGGCAGGCTCTATGCTTTCTTTCCGCTGCTCTCTGTGAAGTGAGAAGTTATCCTGGAGACGCAGCTTATCACATTCACCCGAATTGAGAAAGGAAGGCAGACTCTTTCTTCTAACAGGAAGCCAAAGTTAATTTGGTTGACTGATTGGACAATAGAAGACTGACTTTGTTAATTCGTTTATATGGCAGCTGATTTCCATAAATTAAATGAACTGATTGCTCCAGTGTCTTGAATAAAATAGATTTTAGGGCTTCCCTGGTGGCGCAGTGGTTGAGAATCTGCCTGCCAATGCAGGGGACACGGGTTTGAACCCTGGTCTGGGAAGATCCCACATGCCGCGGAGCAACTGGGCCCGTGAGCCACAACTACTGAGCCTGCGCGTCTGGAGCCTGTGCTCCGCAACAAGAGAGGCCGCGATAATGAGAGGCCCCGCGCACCGCGATGACGAGTGGCCCCCACTTGCCACAACTAGAGAAAGCCCTCGCACAGAAACGAAGACCCAACACAGCCATAAATAAATAAAATAAATAAAATAGTGTTTAAAAAAAATAGATTTTAAAGTCCTGGATAACTACCATGTTCCTGAGACTGTGCTAGGTACTAGCACAGATGCACCACTTATGGTCCTTGCAATCACAGAAGCTGGAGGCTACGTGGGAAAGAAAGACAACACGATGGTGCTCTAAAGATTACAATAACTTCATCAAACACCGATCTTTAGGTCAAAAAATAAAAGCATACTTTTCTGGGAAAAAAAAAATAAAGTCCTTGATAAGATAATAGCATCTTATCAAAAATATCCTATTAGTAAAGGCATACTGAAATTAACAGAATTTAGATTTTCATAAATCTTTTTGTTAATATTGGGTGGAATAAAATGCCTAAGGGATAGATAATAAGTATAATTAATTGTCATTTACCATGTCTCAATATAGCCTTCCTTTTTGGTTATATTTTCCCAAAATTGAGAAACTAAATAACTCCAATGACTGGATAACAAATCTCTTTGTAAATCAAATGGTTTCCTTGTGGGTTTTTTGTTTTTTGTTTTTGGCTTCTAATAAAATTGAAGGAGGACCTAATTGAGTTGTCAGCTGATAGATTAATAATTTTTGAAGATGGATTAGTATGTGATTTTTGAAATATCTCTTGGAAGAAGTTCAAAGAACTGAGTGCCACTGCTGTAACAAAATGCCTGCTATTTATTTATGGGAACAGAGAGTTGTAGAACTTACAAGTGTAAGAATGAAAACTAGGAAGAGAATTGAAGCTGAACTTTTGTCTTATTCTAGCAATCAGTAATATTCACCTATGGATGAATCCACCTCTTTAAGAGAGGCATCTCCAATAACATTTTACTGTTATATGTAACAATTACATATCAAATCAATATTTGCAATATATTTATATTGTTTTGATCAACTGTGAACTAATAATAATTATAGCAGTAACTCAATTTTATCCAGATAAAAGTGAATGCTTAGTGCCTTATGGTCACTGGAAAATTTAGACAGTTAAAAATTTCAATTCATACACATACATCTGTGGCAGAGAAGCATAATCGGGTAATCAATTACTACTCTGAAGCACAGATTTTACATTGGGATAAAATTCTGTGGGAGAAATAGAATGGAAATGTGAGTTTGAGAAGAAAAAGGGAGGACACAGATGTCCCAAGGGTTAAACAAGAGTGGGGTTCACATCCTTTTTTAAATGAATGATGGAGGTTTTCATCTCTTGTGGTATTTAGACTCCATTATACATGTTTAAGCGTTCTGAGCCAGTTTGTTTTTCAAATGCCAATGTTTACAGCACGCTGGAAAGTACATCTTTTGTGACTATTGTAGCTTATGATGAAAAATTTAAATGTCAAACAAAAAATGTGTGAGGAGTATCTAGTTTTGTTTTGTTTTAATTATTATATAAGCTCCAAGAGAACACTTTGAAATCCACTCCTCCCAGAGACTCAGGTTTCTTGATATAAGACAGGACAGTTTTTCTCTCTCCTCCCCTTAGCTTCTGTTAACAAGCAACCTGCCTCCCAGGGGCCATGTGGGACTAAATGTCCCCTTTCCTGCTTCCTGCTTAAGCTTGAGCAACATTTGGACCCTTTTAAAGGGAAAATATTGTGTGGATCTCTGTGTTGGCTTAAATTATTTCCACAGTAATGTTACTTACTCCATATTTGATCCTTTATACTCATAACCCTTATACACTGATTTATAATGACAAATTTACAATAAAAAACAAACGTCAAAACCAACAAAATTAAAACTTTAGTTAACACAACTGAAGCTAAACTGCTGCTCTCCATGAGCATATAGCACTGATTGCTGGGGTCGCCAGTTTTGTTGTTGTGGCTTTCGTTCTGACGTTCCCTTATTCCTGGGGTCTGTAAAATGACTCATTGGCTGTCTCCCTTCTTCTCTGTTCGACTACTATGAAACCCTTGTGGACAGTCAGCACAGGTGATGTCAGTAAGTGGTGTCCCTGGGCCTCACCCAGTAAGATCCCTCCTCTACCAGATCCCACTGTCCTGATCCAATAGCCCAGGACAATTCTATGCTCCTGGGTGACAAAAAGATTTTAAACACGAATGCAGGCACCTCAGCACTAGAGCAGGATTTATTTTTTAAAGTGGTCATCAAATGACCCTGGGTTTACTTCCATTAAGATTTTTTTTTTAAAGTTAGCAACCAAATGAAAATGTGAAATTAATAAAATACCTGTGGTAGAGAACTTATGGGCCCCTATCACATCCTCCGACCCTCAGAGTTCCATAGATCTCGGTTTGAGACACGAACACCGCAATCTCAGCTCTTACCTACAACCTGAACGGGTACAAATCTTACTAATTTAGGCAGATCCAACAAGACATGTAGGGAAGAAAGGTCATGGAAAGTTCTTTCCATCTAATCCACTGTAAACAACCCAGAGCAAAAACATCTCCCAATTGCTCACCGTGCCTGGCAAAGTGCCCGGCCCTCGTGATAAGACTCCGTCATTTGTTAAAGTGATTTGAATAGAAGATCCAAGTTATTAAGTCATCCAGGATGGACCTCTGATGATTGGCTTTGTTTCTAAAGACCTCAAGCATAGGTTACCTGGGCTTATGGCCTCTATCGATCCCAACTGGACCCACTACAACTAGATTGCTGTTGTTCCTATAAATATAAAATAATAGAAATAGTCTATGAGTTATATATAGTGTATGTTACATGTTATGCAACACATAAAATTATACTATAATATATAATAAATGTAAAATAAAAATATGAAGAGACACTGGGGAGGGGTGGAGCTCTGGTAAACTCATCCTGAAGACTTGGAAACCCATCAGGAACACTTAGGTTGTGTGCTTCTGCTGAGTGCTTTCGGAGGGAGCCTATGGAGCCTGGAGTCACCACTACTAACCCTGATGGGATCCTAAATCTTTAGACGTTTTGCATGTTATTCTCTACCTTGTTCTTAAAACAGCAGCTTCCAGGACCAGGTTTTCCTTGGAGAAAGGAGTTTTCTCAGTCTCTTCTCCAAGTTTTTGATTAGTACGTATTTTCCTTGTTAATAGAGGGTTTTCTCTTCAAGATGCATGATGCCATCTAATTCCAACTGAGTGAGAGGTTTTGTGGGTTTTTTTTTTATAATTTCACCTTTATCTATTTTTATATTTCTTTACAGTTGCCATGAGAGCATTTTTTTTTAAATTTTATAGCTACTTTACTTATTTATTTATTTATTTTTGGCTGTGTTGGGTCTTCGGTTCGTGCGAGGGTTTTCTCTGGTTACGGCAAGTGGGGGCCACTCTTCATCGCGCTGCGGGGACCGCTCTTCATCGCGGTGCGCGGGCCTCTCACTATCACGGCCCCCCCTGTTGCGGGGCACAGGCTCCAGACGCGCAGGCTCAGTAGTTGTGGCTCACGGGCCCAGCCGCTCCGTGGCATGTGGGATCTTCCCAGACCAGGGCTCGAACCCGTGTCCCCTGCATTAGGAGGCAGATTCTCAACCACTGCGCCACCAGGGAAGCCCCTGTGGGGTTTTTTTAAAGTAAACTCACGTCTGCCCTATAATTTTTCAGCCCTATAAAAATCTTAATTACTTTACCCTTGGGATTATAAGTGGAATTTGCCTATTACTTTTATTTATTTATTTTAAAAACATCTTTATTGGAGTATAATTGCTTTACAATGGTGTGTTAGTTTCTGCTTTATAACAAAGTGAGTCAGCTATACATATACATACATGTCCATATCTCCTCCCTCTAGAGTCTCCGTCACACCCTCCCTATCCCACCCCTCTAGGTGGTCACAAAGCACCGAGCTGATCTCCCTGTGCTATGCGGCTGCTTCCCACTAGCTAGCTATTTTATATTTGGTAGTGTATATGTGTCCATGACACTCTCTCACTTCGTCCCAGCTTACCCTTCCCCCCACCCCCGTGTCCTCAAGTCCATTCTCTATGTCTGCGTCTTTATTCCTGTCCTGCCCCTAGGTCTCTCATAACCTTTTTTTTTTTTTAAGATTCCATATATATATGTGTTAGCACACGGTATTTGTTTTTCTCTTTGTGACTTACTTCACTCTGTATGACAGACTCTAGGTCCATCCACCTCACTACAAATAACTAAATTTCATTTCTATTTATGGCTGAGTAATATTCCATTGTATACATGTGCCACATCTTCTTTATCCATTCATCTGTCGATGGACACTTAATTTGCTTCCACGTCCTGGCTATTGTAAATAGAGCTGCAATGAACATTGTGATACATGACTCTTTTTGAATTATGGTTTACTCAGGGTATGTGCCCAGTAGTGGGATTGCTGTTTCTTATGGTAGTTCTATTTTTAGTTTTTTAAGGAACCTCCATACTGTTCTCCATAGTGGCTGTATCAATTTACATTCTCACCAACAGTGCAAGAGGGTTCCCTTTATCCACACCCTCTCCAGCATTTATTGCTTGTAGATTTTTTGATGATGGCCATTCTGACCAGTGTGAGGTGATACCTCATTGTAGTTTTGATTTGCATTTCTCTAATGATTAGTGATGCTGAGCATCTTTTCATGTGTTTGTTGGCAATCTGTATGTCTTCTTTGGAGAAATGTCAATTCAGGTCTTCTGCCCATTTTTGGATTGGGTTCTTTTGTGATACTGAGCTGCATGAGCTGCTTGTAAATTTTGGAGATTAATCCTTTGTCAGTTGCTTTGTTTGCAAATATTTTCTCCCATTCTGAGGGTTGTCTTTCGTCTTGTTTATGGTTTCCTTTGCTGTGCAAAAGCTTTTGAGTTTCATTAGGTCCCATTTGTTTATTTTTGTTTTTATTTCCATTTCTCTAGGAAGTGGGTCAAAAAGAATCTTGCTGTAATTTATGTCATAGAGTGTTCTGCCTACGTTCTCCTCAAAGAGTTTTATAGTGTCTGGCCTTACATTTAGGTCTTTAATCCATTTTGAGTTTATTTTTGTGTATGGTATTAGGGAGTGTTCTAATTTTATTCTTTTACATGTAGCTGTCCAGTTTTCCCAGCACCACTTATTGAAGAGGCTGCCTTTTCTCTGTTGTATATTCGTGCCTCCTTTATCAAAAATAAAGTGACCATATGTGCGTGGCTTTATCTCTGGGCTTTCTATCCTGTTCCATTGGTCTATATTTCTGTTTTTGTGCCAGTACCATACTGTCTTGATTACTGTAGCTTTGTAGTATAGTCTGAACCAGGGAGCCTGATTCCTCCAGCTCTGTTTATCTTTCTCAAGATTGTTTTGGCTATTCGGGGACTTTTGTGTTTCCACACAAATTGCGAAATTTTTTGTTCTAGTTCTGTGAAAAATGCCATTGGTAGTTTGATAGGGATTGCATTGAATCTGTAGATTGCTTTGGGTAGTATAGTCATTTTCACAATGTTGATTCTTCCAATCCAAGAACATGGTATATCTCTCCATCTGTTTGTATCACCTTTAATTTCTTTCATCAGTGTCTTATAGTTTTCTGCATTCAGGTCTTTTGTCTCCTTAGGTCGGTTTATTCCTATGTATTTTATTCTTTTCGTTGCAATGGTAAATGGGAGTGTTTCCTTAATTTCTTTTTCAAATTTTTCATCATTAGTGTATAGGAATGCAAGATATTTCTGTGCATTAATTTTGTCTCCTGCTACTTTACCAAATTCATTGATTAGCTCTAGTAGTTTTCTGGTAGCGTCTTTAGGATTCTCTATGTATAGTATCAGGTCATCTGCAAGCAGTGACAGCTTTACTACTTCTTTTCCGATTTGGACTCCTTTTATTTCTTTTTCTTCTCCGATTGCTGTGGCTAAAACTTCCAAAACTATGTTAAATAATAATGGTGAGAATGGGCAACCTTGTCTTGTTACTGATTTTAGTGGAAATGGTTTCAGTTTTTCACCACTGAGGATGATGTTGGTTCTGGGTTTGTCATATATGGCCTTATTATGTTCAGGTAAGTTCCCTCTATGCCTACTTCCTGGAGTGTTTTTATCATAAATGGGTGTTGAATTTTGTCAGAAGCTTTTTCTGCATCAATTGAGATGATCACATGGTTTTTATACTTCAATTTGTTAATATGGTGTATCACATTGATTGATTTGCATGTATTGAAGAATCCTTGCATTCCTGGGATAAACCCCACTTGATCATGGTGTATGATCCTTTTAATGTGCTGTTGGATTCTGTTTGCTAGTATTTTGTTGAGGATTTCTGCATCTATGTTCATCAGTGATATTGGCTTGTAGTTTTCTTTCTTTGTGATATCTTTGGTTTTGGTATCAGGGTGATGGTGGCCTCGTAGAATGAGTTTGGGAGTGTTCCTCCCTCTGCTATATTTTGGAAGAGTTTGAGAAGGATAGGTGTTAGCTCTTCTCTAAATGTTTGATAGAATTCGCCTGTGAAGCCATCTGGTTCTGGGCTTTTGTTTGTTGCAAGACTTTTAATCACAGTCACAACTTCAGTGCTTGTGATTGGTCTGTTTATATTTTCTCTTTCTTCCTGGTTCAGTCTCGGCAGGTTGTGCTTTTCTAAGAATTTGTCCATTTCTTCCAGGTTGTCCATTTTATTGGCATAGAGTTGCTTGTAGTAATCTCTCATGATCCTTTGTATTTCTGCAGTGTCAGTTGTTTGTTCTCATTTTTCGTTTCTAATTCTATTGATTTGAGTCTCCTCCCTTTTTTTCTTGATAAGTCTGGCTAATGGTTTATCCATTTTGTTTATCTTCTCAAAGAACCAGCTTTTAGTTTTATTGATCTTTGCTATCGTTTCCTTCATTTCTTTTTCATTTATTTCTGATCTGATCTTTATGATTTCTTTCCTCCTGCTAACTCTGGGGTTTTTTTGTTCTTCTTTTTCTAATTGCTTTAGGTGTAAGGTTAGGTTGTTATTTGAGATGTTTCTTGTTTCTTGAGGTAGGATTGTATTGCTATAAACTTCCCTCTGAGAACTGCTTTTGCTGCATCCCATAGGTTTTGGGTCGTCGTGTTTTCATTGTCCTTTGTTTCTAGGTTTTTTATGATTTCCTCTTTGATTTCTTCAGTGATCTCTTGGTTATTAAGTAGTGTATTGCTTAGCCTCCATGTATTTGTATGTTTTACAGATTTTTTCCTGTAATTGATATCCAGTCTCATAGCATTGTGGTCGGAAAAGATACTTGATACGATTTCAATTTTCTTAAATTTACCAAGGCTTGATTTGTGACCCAAGATATGATCTATCCTGGAGAATGTTCCATGAGCACTTGAGAAGAAAGTGTATTCTGTTGTTTTTGGATGGAATGTCCTATAAATAGCAATTAAGTCCATCTTGTTTAATGTATCATTTAAAGCTTGTGTTTCCTTATTTATTTTCATTTTGGATGATCTGTCCATTGGTGAAAGTGGGGTGTTAAAGTCCCCTACTATGATTGTGTTACTGTCACTTTCCCCTTTTATGGCTGTTAGCATTTGCCTTATGTATTGAGGTGCTCCTATGTTGTGTGCATAAATATTTACAATTGTTATATCTTCTTTTTGGATTGATCCATTGATCATTATGTAGCATCCTTCTTTGTCTCTTGTAATAGTCTTTATTTTAAAGTCTATTTTGGATGTACATGGATGACCACAACAAAAGCAACAATGATTGCAATTACCAAACATGAAACACACTCATACTATGTCATAATATTGACATTCAGTCCAGTAATCCTCCACTGTAACAGCTCCTTTACTTTGCAGTGAAAATTGATTTGTATATTCTTTGCCTCTGAGTCCTTGTGGGATTTTTTTTTTTTAATTCAGACAGAAAGTCACAAAAATTATACTCATCCTCATCAGTTCACTCAGTCCCATGTAATTAATTTTTTTTTCATCTTGATCTTTTGTTAGCACTTTCATGAGTCCATCATATTTTGTCTGATATGAGAATTGCTACTCCAGCTTTCTTTTGATTTCCATTTGTATGGAATATCTTTTTCCAACCCCTCACTTTCAGTCTGTATGTGTCCCCATGTCTGAAATGGGCCTCTTGTAGACAGCATATATATGGGTCTTGTTTTTGTATCCATTCAGCCAGGCTATGTCTTTTGGTTGGGGCATTTAATCCATTTACATTTAAGATAATTATCGATATGTATGTTCCTATTACCATTTTCTTAATTGTTTTGGGTTCGTTATTGTAGGTCTTTTCCTTCTCTTGAGTTTCCTGCCTAGAGAAGTTCCTTTAGCATTTGTTGTAAAGCTGGTTTGGTGGTGCTGAATTCTCTTAGCTCTTAATTTCTCCATTGAATCTGAATGAAATCCTTGCTGGGTAGAGTAATCTTGGTTGTAGGTTTTTCCCTTTCATCACTTGAAATATGTCTTGCCACTCCCTTCTAGCTTGCAGAGTTTCTGGTGAAAGATCAGCTGTTAACCTTATGGGTATTCCCTTGTATGTTATTTGTTGTTTTTCTCTTGCTGCTTTTAATATTTTTTCTTTGTATTTAAATTTTGATAGTTTGATTAACATGTGTCTTGGCATGTTTCTCCTTGGATTTATGCTGTATGGGACTCTCTGCGCTTCCTGGACTTGATTGACTCTTTCCTTTCCCTTATTAAGGAAGTTTTCAACTATAATCTCTTCAAATATTTTCTCAGTCCCTTTATTTTTCTCTTCTTCTTCTGGGACCCCTATAATTTGAATGTTGGTGCGTTTAATGTTGTCCCAGAAGTCTCTGAGACTGTCCTCAATTCTTTTCATTCTTTTTTCTTTATTTTGCTCTGCAGTAATTATTTCCACTATTTTATCTTCCAGGTCACTTATCCGTTCTTCTGCCTCAGTTATTGTGCTATTGATTCCTTCTAGAGAATTTTTAATTTCATTTACTGTGTTGTTCATCATTGTTTGTTTGCTCTTTAGTTCTTCTAGGTCCTTGTTAAACGTTTCTTGTATCTTCTCCCTTCTCTTCACAAGATTTTGGATCATCTTTACTATCATTACTCTGAATTCTTTTTCAGGTAGACTGCCTATTTCCTCTTCATTTGTTTGGTCTGGTGGATTTTTGCCTTGCTCCTTTACCTGCTGTGTGTTTCTCTGTCTTCTCATTTTGCTTAACTTACTGTGTTTGGAGTCTCCTTTTTTGCAGGCTGCAGTTCCTGTTGTTTTTGGTGTCTGCCCCCCAGTGGGTAAGGTTGGTTCAGTGGGTTGTGTAGGCTTCCTGGTGGAGGGGACTGGTGCCTGTGTTCTGGTGCTTGAGGCTGGATCTTGTCTTTCTGGTGGGCAGGACCACGTCCGGTGATGTGTTTTGGGGTGTCTGTGACCTTACTATGATTTTAGGCAGCCTTTCAGCTAATGGGTGGGGTTGTGCTCCTGTCTTGCTAGTTGTTTGGCATTGGGTGTCTAGCACTGAAGCTTGCTGGTCGTTGAGTGGAGCTGGGTCTTAGCACTGAGATGGAGATCTCTGGGAGAGCTTTTGTCATTTGAAATTATGTGGAGCCGGGAGATCTCTGGTGGACCAATGTCCTGAACTCGGCTCTCCCACCTCAGAGGCACAGGCCTGACACCCAGCCGGAGCACCAAGACCCTGTCTGCCACATGGCTCAGAAGAAAAGAGAGAAAACAAGAAAGAAAGAAAATAAATAAATAAAATAGCTATTAAAATTAAAAAATAATTATTAAAAATAAAAAAAATTAAAACTCATAAAAGAAAAAGAAAGAAAGAAGAGAGCAGCCAAGCCAAAAAACAAAACCACCAATGATAACAAGTGCTAAAAACTATACAAAAAAAAAAAAAAAAAAAAAACGGACAGACAGAACCCTAGGACAAATGGTAAAAGCAAAGCTGTACAGACAAAATCACACAAAGGAGCATATACATACACACTCACAAAAAGAGAAAAAGGAAAAATATATATATATTGTTGCTCCCAAAGTCCACTGCCTCAATTTTGGGATGATTCATTGTCTATTCAGGTATTCCACAGATGCAGGTACATCAAATTGACTGTGGAGATTTAATCCGCTGCTTCTGAGGCTGCTGGGAGAGATTTCCCTTTCTCTTCTTTGTTTGCACAGCTCCCGGGGTTCAGCTTTGGGTTTGGCCCGCCTCTGCGTGTAGGTCGCCTGAGGGCATCTGTTCTTCACTCAGACAGGACGGGGTTAAAGGAGCAGCTGATTCGGGGGCTCTGGCTCACTCAGGCTTGGGGGAGGGAGGGGTACGGATGCGGGGCGAGCCTGCGGCGGCAGAGGCCAGCGTGACGTTGCACCAGCCTGAGGCGCGCCGTGCGTTCTCCCGGGGAAGTTGCCCCTGGATCACGGGACCCTGGCAGTGGCGGGCTGCACAGGCTCCCAGGAGGGGAGGTGTGGATGGTGACCTGTGCTTGCTCACCAGCTTCTTGGCGGCGGCGGCAGCAGCCTTAGCGTTTCATGCCCGTCTCTGGTATCCACGCTGATAGCCGTGGCTCGTGCGCATCTCTGGAGCTCGTTTAGGCGGTGCTCCAAATACCCTCTCCTCGTGCACCCTGAAACAATGGTCTCTTGCCTCTTAGGCAGGTCCAGAATTTTTCCCGGACTCCCTCCCGGCTAGCTGTGGCGCACGAGTCCCCTTCAGGCTGTGATCACGCAGCCAGCCCCAGTCCTCTCCCTGGGATCCACGGAAGCCCGAGCCTCAGCTCCCAGCCCCCACCCGCCCCGGTGGGTGAGCAGACAAGCCTCCCGGGCTGGTGAGTGCTAGTCGGCACCGATCCTCTGTGCAGGAATCTCTCCGCTTTGCCCTCCGCACCCATGTGGCTGCGCTCTCTTCCGTGGCTCCGAAGCTTCCCCCCTCCGCCACCTGCAGTCTCCGCCCGCGAAGGGGCTTCCTAGTGTGTGGAGACCTTTCCTCCTTCACAGCTCCCTCCCAGTGGTGCAGGTCCCATCCCTATTCTTTTGTCTCTGTTTTTTCTTTTGTCCTACCCAGGTACGTGGGGAGCTTCTTGCCTTTTGGGAAGTCTGAGGTCTTCTGCCAGCGTTCAGTAGGTGTTCTGCAGGAGTTGTTCCACATGTAAGTGTATTTCTGATGTATTTGTGGGGAGGAAGGTGATCTCCACGTCTTACTCCTCTGTCATCTTGAAGGTCTGGTCGCCTATCACTTTTAGAATAATGGGGAGTTAGAACCTTGGAGTTCATGGAATCCATGCTCACATTTGATAGAAGAGGAAACTGAGGGCCAGAGTGGGGCAGTGGATTACCCAAGATCACACAGCCAGGTTGTGCAATGTTGAGGCACCCGTGTCTCCTGAGTTCAGTGCTCCTTCCTGTTCAACCCAGTTAGTATATTTTGAGCTTTCAATATCCCAACAACCTTAGTTTTCTTCCAGCTACATTATCAAGGTCCAACTCAAGTGCATCAGCAGCAAGCTTTCTTCTATGCCACATGGTCTAAGGACTAAACACACAGGCTTCAGAACTACATTAGCTTGGTTTACACCTCACCCTTACAACTTATTTGCTCTCTGGCTTGAGAAAGTCACCTAACCTTTCTGAGCCTTAGCTTTCTCATTTTCAAAATGGTTGTTAAGGGGATTAAGTGAGCCAACATGCATAAGTTTTTTTTTTTTAATAAATTTATTTTATTTTTGTCTGCATTGGGTCTTTGTTGCTTCACGTGGGCTTTCTCTAGTTGCGGCGAGCAGCTACTCTTTGTTGCAGTGCACGGGCTTCTCATTGTGGTGGCTTTTCTTGTTGCAGAGCACGGGGTCTAGGCGCGCAGGCTTCAGTAGTTGTGGCATGCGGGCTCAGCAGTTGTGGCACACGGGCTTAGTTGCTCTGCGGCATGTGATATCTTCCCGGACCAGGGCTCGAACCCATGTCCCCTGCATTGGCAGGCGGATTCTTAACCACTATGCCACCAGGGAAGCCTGCATAAGGTTTTTAGCACAATATCTGGCACAAAAGAAGCACTCAATAAATAATGGCTGTTCTTTTGTCATTACCTTCTAAAATATAAATTCACTCATGGCTTTGGGAATAAAGTTCTTTGAATGAGAATTCCAAAGCCATTATAAGATGTAATCCCTTTTCTGTAACTTAACTTCTTCCTGAATCCTTCCAGAACGCAGCATGGTATCAAATACACACATCCATGCATAGTCTCCTGAAACCAGAGCAGCAGGCTTCCCATCCTACAGTAATTCATAAAGCAGTCATGTTTTTGGTGTCACTTCTGCTCTTAAGAAATAAGGGATGGACACATCATTTGAAATAAGACGGAAGATTCTCTTGGAGTCAAGAGCTAACCTTACTCATTTGGGCTTTAGGACTTTCTGATATGCAGAACCTTGAGTTCTTTCATGCTTGACTAGTTTTTTCTTTCTTTTTCACTCTTAAGTGACAGAATTCTACTTCTAAATTACAGCACTTCCAAATGATTCTGAATTGAAATCTCTGAACCCAAAGGGGACAAACTGGGTAGAACAAGGAGCACTGAACTCAGGAGACATGGGTGTCTGAACACTGCACAGCCTGGCTGTGTGATCTTGGGAAACCCACTGCCCTACTCTGGCCCTCAGTTTCCTCTTCTAATAAAATGAGAGGATAGATTCCATGAACTCCAAGGTTCTAACTTCCCGTTATTCTAAAAGTAATAGGCAAAGTCTACTAAAAATCCCCAGGGTAAAGCAATTCAAATGTTTATAGTGTTCTACAGTTTACAAAGCACTATCTCAACTGGTTCCTATAATAATGCTATGGGGTATTACCATTATTCCCATTTTATGGATGAGACTTTTGTAATATTGAGAAATGTAGTGACAACAAAGGCTACACAGTTACTGAGATAAGTGGGGACCCACGACCTTCCTGCCTGGGATATTGGATTTCTAAATTTTCTCTAAACATGTTGCCATTTGATTAGAGGAGAAATTTCTTTACACTTCAAGTCCAGAAAATGCTCTTTATCCTCATGGCTACTTGCCCATTCACATGGCTGTGGATTTTACAGGTTACACCATTCATTCATTCGTTAACTCATTCAACCAGGATTCATTGGCCGTGTCACTCCGGCACTATTCAAAGTGCTATGTGGGGATTAGAAGCGAACGCATGAGTGTCAGTTGCTCACTGGCAGCTGGGAAAATGGCATACACTCTCCAGGTCTCTTTGTTCACTGCTCTAGTCCCAGAACTTAGAGCAGTGTCTAGAGCACGGTATAGGAGTGAATGAATGAATGAAACTCACAGGTCCGACTCTGGCATCACGTAACCGTGACTAGCCTCTTCTAAGGTTTCCTTTCAATGCACCACTGCAGACTCAAAGCTTCCTCTTCTCCACTCCCGCTCTGGTAGCACTTACCACATTGTGCTTGTTTTCCTTTAGTTTAAAATTTTTTACCAAACTCGTGTTTACATAGAGTTAAGAATCAAATAGTGCCCCAAGGCTGGTAATAAATCACAGCAACCCTTCACCCCTCCTTGCTGCTTCCCCCCCCACTCTAGATCTAATACCTAGAGGAACCACTTTGAACTCTTTTAGCTACTGCTTCTGGCAATTGCCTTCACGTTATTATATAACATGCTTATATGGCTTGCTCTTGATTTATCCGTTTTTGATGGTATCTATTATCTGTTATGATGGATCACTATTTTAAATTAAATCATATTATTATGACTATGTGAATTTACGTATTTTCTTTCAAGTACTCCATCAGTTCTGCCATCTGTCCGTCTTTCATCTTACCCTAGTGATCTGTTATCTCAGGTATTCTAGGGAGCCCCTGTTTCTTTCAGGGTCTCCTTCCCCTGAACCCTCTGTCCTCCTGCTCCAGGTGAGTCTGCTGCTCTGCTGTCTTTCTGAAACTTCTCTTCACCCTTTTCCTGGGTTACATCCACTCTTTCCAGGGTCCTAGTTCATTGCCTTTCTTGCTTTACTCCATCTGACTAGAGCATGAACATCACTCACTTTCTATGACAAAATGAATGGAAGGTAGAGATTCTGAGTCCTAGGATGACTGAAAATCTATTTTGCCTCACACTCGAGTGAGTTTATCAGAGAGCCAAGCTCTAGATTGAGTTCATTTTTCTGAGGATTTAAAAGACATTGCTCCCCTGTTTTCTGCATATAATGTTGAGAGGCCTGATGCTTTTTTTTTCTCTCCTTAGGAGGGTTTTAGGAACATTCATTTATCTCTGTTGTCCACAGCAGCTACCTGGGTATGAATCATTTCCCCATGGTCAGCTATTCAATCTGGAGACCTGAGTCCCAGCTCTAGAAAATGCTCAATAAATTTTTTCTTGTCCATTTTCTCTGTTCTTTCATTCTGGAACGCCTATTAGTCAGATGTTGGACATTCAGGAATAACCTTCCATGTCTCATCTTTTCTATCATACTTTCCATCTTTTTATCATTTGTATTAATTTATTCAACTTTACCTACTAACCCCCATGTTGAATATTTTTATTTTGGCTGTTGTATATGTTTTAATTTTCCAAGAGTTTATTCTTAATCTCTAATTGTTACCATTTTATAGAATTTTACTCTTTGCTTTAAAGCTGCAGTGTTTTCTTGTTTCTAAGGATATTATTTGGGGTTATTTACATTTTTTCTCTCTTCCCTGATTCATCCCATTTCCTCCAGCTTCTTTTTTGCAGTTGTTTGCTTGGGGCTTCTTTGTGTTAGTGGTTCTCCTTGTGTGTTTGAGGATCCTTGGTTGTCCAGGATTAAAGGCCCATAAAAGGCTGATTTGAAGATCTGTATGCAAGGGTGAGATTTGTCAATAGTTCCTCAGAAAGAACCAACTCTGCCAACACCTTGATCTTGAACTTCTAGCCCTAAGAACTGTGAGGCAATGAATTTCTGTTGTTTAAGCCACCCAGTTTATCTGGTATCCTATTACAGCATCCCTAGAAAATGAATACAGTGATTGTACATTTTAATCTTATATATATATATTCTATCATGTCTGTATTATATTAAATATTCAGAAGGGTGGAGTCCAAGAACTAGGCTTATGTCATAATCCAAATCCTTTGGATGACCTCATAGATGACCTTTCTGTCCTTTCCTGAACTCATTAATGAATTCTTTCAACAGGTAGTTCTTATGCTGTCAGTCACAGATATTTGTTGAACACAAACTATGTGCTAAGAATTGTCTGGCCATAGCATTTAGCTGTGAATAAGAGAGACAGAATCTCCCCTCTTATGGACCTTGGAGAAAGAAACAAATGATTATGTCTAAAAGGCTTCAGTGACTAAATTGTTTAATACATAAGGACGATACTTCAGGGGAAGAACAGACTTATTCCCTAGATGTGATTATTGAAAGTATGATTCTATGATTTTTATTCAGAGCTTCCTGGCACTTGTAAGGAGCAGATCCATCTCTGAGCTGCGTGTTATGTTATTGTAAGATGGGCAGCATAGTGGAGCAGAAACACTCTGGAGTTTGAAAGCCCTGGGCTTGAATGGAGGAGCTAACCCAACCCCTGGGCCTTGATCTGTCACCTAACTTGTCTGGGCCTCAGGGTGCTCACCTGAAGAAAGGTGGGAGCATTCCAACCTCATGAATAGTCAGGAGAGTCTCATGAGGGAACGCTTTTGTATGGCCATTTTTCTGGGCCACAATTCTTAAACCAGATATGGAAAAAGTCCCTGATATTAGCTATTAGATTAGATTTCTGTGGGAAAGCCTATTGAGAGGTCTGAAACCTGTGCTAGGTTTTTAGAAACACAGTTTTGAGAAATGATTTGTCTTGTTTCCCACTTACCCTGTGTCCACCCAGGGTTTCATCACAAATGTCTCTGTTGGGATTCCATGACCAAGAAGGAGGCTGCCACAAAATTGTGCTCTCAGTGGCTGCGGGCTTTGTGGTCTAGGCCCTGGGTCTTTCACTCATATTATCTAGTGCTTGGTGTTTTAGAATCATACTCAAAATATAGCGTAAATTGATTACCCTGGGTGCTTGTGTTCTGGAATTTGTAAATGGCCTACTTGGTTCTAGGTCAAGCTTTATGTTGAGGTGCAGCTAATTAGAACTGAGCTGAAGATGGCATGAATAACTGGACACTCACTCCTGCAGGCCTGTTGCCTGTAATGCTCCAGTGACAGGCCTGACATCTATCAAATATTTCCTCCTGCTCATTCAGCACTGGCCCAAGGTGGAAATGAGGACACTGTGGAGAGTGTCAGCAGCAACAAGAAGAGGGACACCCAGGGTGGCAGTCACACCAAAGACTATGTCATACTTTATCTAAAACCTTACACATTTTCTGGGATGGCCGGAGCACCCTGTTTTATTTTTCTGCTTGGTTCCAGGTATCTGGGGACAAATGACTAATATCTGCTAGGTTGTACATATATGTGCATAAATATCTTTTCCCCTCCAGCCTTGAGCTTAAATATTAAAGATGACAACCTTATTATCGTCAGAAACTATAAGTAAAATTCTCATTTTGTGCACTCAAGCAAAATGACTTCATCAATTTCTCCTTGACTTACACAAAGGGAATTTGAAGTTAAAGTTCATGCTTTAGAAGGCATTATGTAGAAGACTTTTTTTAATCCCACATTGCACATCAAACTGACTTTTTATTCAACCGTGAATGATATGGGGATAATTAAGATAAGCCTCTAAAACATTTTATGAAGACCAACAGAAATTTCCCTTATATAATTAAAAGAGAAATCTTCATAGTGTTTATTGTCAATGAATGGATTATATAATTGTATGTCATTATAATTATTGGCAGGCATTATGTCTATATAGCACTTTTCAATTCACCCATTTCCCATAATACAGAGAAAATTGGTTCATCTAAACAGAAAACAAAAAACAAAAGAAAGAAAAAAGGGCTTGACTGTAGGTGTTCTCTTTTAGGAATGATGTCTTTTTAGTTGCAACTTGTAGTAAAATTAGAGGGTACTCATCTTGTTTTATGTTTTTTGTTCTGCTTCTTTCAAGGTTATTTCAGGTTTCGACTGATGAAACTTAGCTTTACTATATCTGGGTGGAATGGGAAGGATTTGGGAGTTTGGGAGTAACTGAAAAAAGGCAGCACAGACTGCAGGACAGAATCGGCCTAAAAAGATAGTAATGCTGGTGTATGAGACAATGATGCCTAAGGCCTTGCTACTCAAATATCGACCAGCACATCTACACCACTCAAGGGGTCTTGTTAGAAATGCAGATTCTCTGGCCAACAGGCACGTGAAAAGATGCTCAACATTGGTAATCATCAGAGAAATGCAGATCAAAACCACAACGAGATATCACCGCACACCTGTCAGAATGGCCATCATCAAAAAGACCACAAATAACAAATGTTGGCAAGAATGTAGAGAAAAGGGAACCCTCTGTTGGTGGGAATGTAGATTGGTGCAGCCACTGTGGAAAATAGTATGGAGATTCCTCAAGAAACTAAAAGTAGAACTACCATATGATCCAGCAATTCCACTCCTGGGTATATATCCAAAGAAAACAAAAACACTAATTCAAAGAGATACATGCACCCCAATGTTCACAGCAGGATTATTTACAATAGCCAAGATATGGAAGCAACCTAAGTGTCCATCAACAGATGAATGGATAAAGAAGATGTGGTGTATACATATAATGAAATACTGTCAGAAAAAAGAATGAAATTTTGCCATTTACAACAACATGGATGGACTTGCAAGATATTATGCTTAGTGAAATAAGTCACACAGAGAAAGACAAATACTGTATGATATCACTTATATGTGGAATCTAAAAAATAAACTAGTGAATATAACAAAAAAGAAACAGACTCACAGATACAGAGAACAAACTTTGGTTACCAGTGGGGAGAGGGAAAGGAGGAGGGGCAAGATAGGGGTAGAGAATTAAGAGGTACAAACTACTGTTTATAAAATAAATAAGCTACAAGGATATATTGTACAGCACAGGGAAAATCACCAATATTTTACGACTATAAATGGAGTATAACCTTTAAAAATTGTGAAACACTGCATTGTACACTTGAAACTTATAATATTGTACATCAATTATACAGCCAAAAAAAAAAGTTTGAGAAGCACTGGTTTAGATCAGAAGTCAACAAACAATAGCCCATGGGCCAAACCCAGCCCATCCCCTATTTCTGTATGGCTCATGTGCTAAAATGCTTTTTACATTTTTTAAACGGTTGAAAATTTCTTCAAAAAAAGAATATTATTTTATGACATGTGAAAATTGTATGAAATTCACCTTTCAATATCCATAAATAAAGTTTAATTGAAACATGTTTAAAAAAAAGACTGCCATAAAGGCCAAAGCAATAGTTAAATAAATGATAAAATTTTTTTAAAAAAAGAATTCTTATGTAAATGCCATGGACTATGTCTTCAAATATAATTTTGTTATTTAAAAAACACCCTAAGAATAGACTCACAGACATAGAAAACAAACTTATGGCTACCAAAGGGGAAAGGATGAGTATAAATTAGGAGTTTGGGACCAACAGGTACACACAACTATATATAAAATAAATAAACACAGAAGGACCTACTGTATAGTACAGGGAACTATATTCAATATCTTGTAATAACCTACAATGGAAAACAATCTGAAAAGAATATATATATATTAAAAACTGAATCACTTTGCTGTACACCTGAAGCTAACACAGCATTGTAAATCAACTACACTTCAATAAAAATAAATAAGCAAATAAAACAAAACTCAGGAATAGGAAAAAAAGAAATGCAGATTTTCAGGCACCACCCAGACCTACTGAGTCAGAATCTGTATTTTCACAATATAGTCACTAACTAATGAGCAGCGCTGCTTTATGTTTGAGATCAGCTAGTTCAAACATTTTATCAAAGAAGGAACGGCCTAGCTAAGTCACTGACTGGTAACACGACCACTCACTGTTGCTTATAATATCCTCCAGTTATCTGTTTAAGGTCTGCATCACCTGTAGTTGTAATCCCCTTTTAAATTCTTATTGATGTTTATTCATGTTTGTTTTCTTTTTTCTTGATTAATATTGCTAGATATTTATTTTTTCCCCTCCCCCAAAACAACTTTGTCTTTGTTGATCCTCTCTAATATATATGTCCTATTTCATTAATTTCTGCATTACCTTCATTATCTTTCTTATTTCTTTGGGCTTATGCTGCTATTTTTCCCCTAATTCTTAAGTTGGCTCTTTGGCTTATTAAGTTATTAGATTTTCTTATTTCCTAACATAAACATCTAAAGTTATAAGTTATTCTCTAAGTACCACTTTAGCTGCATCTGGAACATTTTGGTACATAATTTTTAGTTACTGTTTAGTTCTGAATATTTTCATTTCTATTGTGATTTTGTTTTTAATACATGATTACATTTAAAGTGTTTTATGTATGTTTCCAAAGACATGGGGTTTGGATTAAAAAGTTATCTTTTTATTTTTAATTTAATTGAATTGTGATTAAAGATTATGTCCTGTATGACATCAATCCTTTGAAATAGCTACCGGGCTTCCCCGGTGGTGCAGTGGTTGGGAGTCCGCCTGCCAGTGCAGGGGACACGGGTTCGATCCCTGGTCCAGGAGGATCCCACATGCCACGGAGCAACTAAGTTCGTGTGCCACAACTGCTGAGCCTGTGCTCTAGAGCCCGTGAGCCACAACTACTGAGCCCGCATGCCGCAACTACTGAGGCCCGCACGCCTGGAGCCCGTGCTCCGCAATGGGGGAGGCCGCTGCAGTGGGAGGCCTGTGCACCGCGGCGGGGAGTGGCCTCCGCTCGCCACAGCTGGAGAGGGCCCACGTGCAGCGGCGAAGACCCAGCGCAGCCAAAGGTAAATAAATAAATAAATAAAATTAAACAAACAAACAAAAAAAGAAATAGCTACCAAAATAGGTGTTAAAACTTCCCAGAGATATGGTGAATTTGGTAGTTTCTCCTGTAAAGCTGTCAATTTTTGTTTTATGTATATTTGAGGTTCTGTTATTCGTTACATTCAGATTTAGAACTGATATATTTCTGGAAAATTGGACCTTTTATCATTTATTATGTCATGACCTTTATGTTTAGTAACACTTTTTATCTCAAAGCTTACTTAGCCTGATGTTAATATTACTACTTGATTTCTCTTTTGGTTAGTGTTTTCTTAGTATATGATTTTTTTCATCTTGACTTTCCATCCTGTGCCCTGTCCTGCACCCCTCCTATGCCCACCTGCCACCTGCACCCTCCCCATCAGGGCTGTCACAGTGTATTCTGCAAGTGCAATTTTTTTTTGTCTTTCTTTATGAAAACTCACATCCAGGAAGGACATGAGATCTGCAACAGAAATGAGTTCTATTATAAACAGTTGCCCTTAGAAGTTTTGAAATGCACTGGAAACTCTAAGTACCAGATATTCCTGGAAGCGCCATTGTCATAATGAAAAGTCTGAAATAATTCTCAATGTCAAACAATAGGGAGTTGTGGAAAAGATGAAAGAGGTCACTACAAACGATGGCATGGATTGCTTTCAACTCTTTTCAAGCTCAAAACCAGTTTTTTATAGTAATAAATATTTTGTAATACCCCCCTTTTTATACTGAAATTGAATTCACAGGCAATATACCTACCCAAGTGCATAATTTTTTTCAAAAAGGGATATAATGGCCTGACTATAATATTAAACAAGTCAAACAGAATACAGTTCTAAGCCTTTTTTATCCTTTCGTATCTAATCAGGAAAACAAACCATTCTAGGTATTTCAAACAGAAGTAAGTTAATCTAGGGAACTGGTTATAAAGGTTTGGGAAGGGCTGGAAGAGCACAGAGAGGAAGGTAGGGTTGTCCAGGGTTAGGAACTACAAGGCGTCACTGCTCCCTAGAACTGGAGAAGCAACAGGGAAAATAGAGTGACCGGGAGCCTCCGACGGTCAGGCTGCTGCAGCTGCCGCTGTGCACACTACGCAACCCAGAAGCCCCGGGATAATAGCGTCTCCCTGATCTCCTCTTCCAACCTCCCCCAGTGCCTCCCATTGGCAGACGCTCAAAGAAGCCAGATGGGAAGGAATCTGGAAGATATAACTTGGAGGTTTCCGACCTCAGAGATGGAGAGCAGGGCTTAGAAGGGGGTACAGAGCTGACAGATAACAGTTGCAATTTGCAAATTTTTAGGCGCAACTACATTTGAAGATATAATGAAGAAACCAGATGTTTGAATCTGCTTTTAAATAAGTTGGACTTAATAGAAGTAAGACAATTGTACCACAAGACGTTTGCAGATACTTTCTGCATCTGACGTTTGGAAACAAAAGGCTGGTAAGTGTATTCCCATGTATGTACACTCATTCTAAATGCAATGACTACAATACAGATAGATCCAGGTGGCTATAACCTTGACTCAGAGGCTGGGAGTGGCTTTGCCGTTGCTGATGAGATTTTCCAAATGGCTGAGCTGACAATTCATAGTAAAAAGTGTAAACAAAACAAAACTCATTAGTTGCATTGTTATAAAATTCTGTGTATACTAAAACCATGCCAAAAAGCTTTGTGTTTATATGTAAAAAGGAGTTAGGCCTTAGGCTGAAGTTATTATAAATTTTTTTCCCACTGTTGTAAATATCCATCAGGATATTCAAAATCTGAGCTGGACTAAGCTTTGCAGAACACTTAACTTCCTGGTCCCTTGCCTTCTAAGTGCCAGCTGCACAGCTCCCACCCACCCTCTCCTACTCTGCCATGGTTGTGACAACTGAAAATGCCTTCATAGATCTTCAGTCCTCCCCTAAGTGGCAGTACTGCTCCTCTTAAGACCGCTGATGTAGTTGTATATTTTTGACATGGAAATATTATGAGATATTGAAAGAAAAGCAGGTTCTAGAACAGTATTATGGGATGATTGTCTTTCATTATTTTAGAAACTATTTATACATACATATGAGAAAAGATTTGGCATATAGAAACCGAAGTGTTAATGTTAATGATGTTGGGATTTGAGGAATAATTTTTTTCTTTTGTTTTACTGTATGTTTAAAATTTTCTAGTTGGGAAATTGTAAAATGCATTCGACGAAAAAAAACCAAAAACCAATAGGTCAGGCCAGGCAGACACATCAGTGAGGATCCTTCTTGGCCCAGAGGGTCAGTCAGACCTCAAATCTGTCAATAGCAGCCGGCAGCTTGACACGAGTACCTGATACAAGCATTTGCGCAAACTCTGGTCCTACCAGAAATGCCACCTCCTTCCTGCACGTAAACCACTCTTTGGTGCTCACTGTTCCTTACGGATGGTGGGCAGGGCATTTCCCTGGACAGGCACCACTGGTCTAAAGTGGGTCATGCTGTATTACTGGCTTTAGAGCACAGGGTTTTCTTTAAGCATTGGAGCCCCCTCTGAACTAAGCACTTTGTGATGTACAAACAATTCACCCTCGTGCCTGCACCATAAATCTCAGGTATAAATTCTCAAGCTGGGAGACCCAGTTCCAGGCTCAGACAACCACTTCCATCCACGGGCCAAGCCATGGTGGCAGCATCAGTGAGATGCCTCAAGGTAGGTGGGTTGCATGCTGGATGTCTGTGGCAGGCCTGGCACTGTGGGCCCTGCCAGAGAATCAAGGAAGGATGGTAGGATGGGAACACGAATGTGGTGCTGTTGGCAGGTAGCCCATTGGGATTTAACCCAACACACGGTCTCCAAACCCAGCCGCCAGTCCCCAAGACCTCTGCCCTACACGGGGCCTTGTGTGTGGATCACCAGGCAGGGCGGGGTTGTACCTGACACACACACATCTCCTAAGCCTGAAGGCCTGGGCCAAGACTAGGGATAGTTTCCAGATGTGGGCCTCACATCTGGGCCAGCCATCGGGAGGCTGCTTATTTGAACAAAGGCTGTAAGTACTCAAGGAGCCCCAAGGTCCAGAGAAGGCTGCCAAGACCTGGCGAGCAGATGAGTGCAGAACAGACCTTAATTTATGGTTCCAGGAGAGGAAGAAAGCCATGCTTTGTGGTCCACATCAATTCGTGTGAAGCAAGATCATCTGCTCTTACAGGATAGGCAATGGCTTCATTCACAGCATTAAAATGAGGAGCTTAGACTCCAGGAAGAGGAGAATTCTGGACTGAGGATGGGCTTCTGATTACAGCATCCCAGCTCTTGACCCCGCACCCCTTTCCACGTCATCTCATAACCCGCATTCTCTGGAAATATTTTTGAAACACAGAATTTCACAACTTTATAGCGTGGCAGACCCCTTTAGCCCATCATATCCAGCAGACACATTTTCTTCTACACATAACCATGTGGCTGGAGAACCTCCCTGCTTGATAGGAAAAACCGAAATGAATAGGTGCTGTTAGCAGTCGTCTTTGGAAGAGGCCAAGGAGATGGCTGCGACTTGGAGCAAAATCTTACACTCCTAGGAAAGAGGAGAAACGTGCTTCTCTGGCTGAGCTGTCGTGGGCTGAATTGTCCCTTCCCAAATCCATATGTTGAAGTCCTAACCCCCAGCACCTCAGAATGAGACTGTATTTGGAAAGAGGTAATTATGTTAAAATGAGGTGACGAGGGTGGCCCTGATCCAATCCAACTAGTGTCCACCTTAGAAGAGATGAGGACACAGACACACACAGAGGGAAGAACCTGTGAGGGCGCAGGGAGAAGACAGCATCAGCGGGCCAAGGAGAGGGGCCCCAGGAGGAACCAATGATGCCACACCTTGACCTGGGCCTTCCAGCCTCCAGGGATGCGAGATAATAAATTTCTGGTTTTTAAGCCACCCAGTCTGCAGTATTTTTGGCAGCACTAGCAAACTACGACAGCAGGGGTGGGGGGATGCCTGGAGAGCACTGATGGCCGTGAACTTCCTGGCTCATGGCCAGGATGGTAGCGAGGCCGGGCGGTGCCGTGAGGAGCCCTGGGTGAGGGTCTGAGCCTGAGGACTTCGTAGTTCATTTCCCGCGCGTGCCTTCATTATCCTTGCACTGTCAGTAAAGTTCCAGTCGACGTCACTGCCTGGCCTCCGCTCTGTGTGGGACCTTAAGGACAAGGTCCTCACTGAGGAGAGAGCAGTTGGGGGTGAGGGCGCCTTCCTGGGGCCCCTGAGGTCAGTTATGCCCCAGGACGAGGGTCTTCAAGTCCAGACCCCGGAAAGGGCAGGAGCGTGCCCACTGGCAGGCGCAGCATCCCTGGGGACTCAAGAATGGCTCGTGGGTAGCTGGAGGAGTACTGGTTTCCTTCAGCCACGCTGGTGCATGTCTGTTGCACTCCCATGTAGATCACACATCGAACATATATTTTACTAGCTGTGCTACATTAGAGAAGTTACTTAAACTATCTGGTCCTGTTTTTGGAGGGTGAAGCAGGGGATACAAGTTGTTATAAGGATTAAATGAGGCAATGTATACAAAGGCTTGGCATTTTCTCTTACTTCTGGAGTACCTACTATGTGCCAGCTACCATCTTATAATTCGACGATATAATAGAAAACAAGAGAAAAAAATGTCTTCACCGCCACAGAACTTGTATTGTGGAGAGGGAGAAACTATGAAGGAAACGAACGTGGAAAGTGACCCTAGAAGGAAGAGGTGGTCCACAGGGTGCCAAGTGAGGAGACGGGAGGACCCACATGCAGGTGCCGAGCATTTAATTCACGGGGCCTGTGGCCTTCGGCCTGTGTGAGCCACACACACACTAGACGTCGTAGGGCTGATGCTTCAGGGAGACGGGGCTGGAAAAATTCTGCTCATTGGCCCAGGGAAATGATTAGGAAGCTTATGCCCAGGGTCATGAGGGAAAAAATCTCCTCTTTGAAAATAAAATGAGTTTGGCAGTCCCTCAAAATGTTAAACACAGAATTCCCATATTACCCAGCAACTCCACTCTGAGGTATAGACTCCAAAGAACTGAAAACAGGGTCTCAGGCCCAATGTTCACAGCAGCACTATTCACAACACCCAGAGGTGGAAACAACCCAACTGCCCATCAACAGATGAATGGATAAACAAAAGGTGGAATATGTATACAATGGAACATTACTGAACCTTCACAAGGAATGAAATTCTGATACACGTTAAACGGGATGAACCTTGAACACATTATGCTATATGAAATACGCCAGACATGAAAGGACACCTACTGTACGATTCCACTTACACGAGGTACGCAGAATAGTCAAATTCACGGACACCAAGTAGGCAGTGGTTACCAGGATCTGGGGGAAGGAGGAATGGAGAGTTCTTGTTTAATGAGAATGGAGTTTCTGTTTGAGATGATGAAAATGTTCTGGAAATGGATCATGGTGATGGTTGCACAATATTGTGAATACACTGAATGCCGCTGAACTGTACACTTGAAAATAGAACAAAGTGGTAAATTTTATGTTATGTATATTTTACCATAACAAAAACAAGAGAAATAAATAAAAATAAAGTGATTTACCCCAGGTCATAGAGCTACAGGAGTTGAGGTGCTGGGCCCTGAGGTCCGCTTCCCGGGCCCAGCTTTCTCCATAAATAGAAACCACACTGCTAACAGTGGGCGGGCAGTTACAGCAGGAGCAGGGGTGCCGGGAACCACTCATACAGGTTTCTTCCTTTATTTTTTTTTAACTATCTTTCCCATCTTCCTTCTAAATGGTATTTTTTCCTCTTAGGTTTGGAGTTGTAATTAATTGAGGATACTCTGTGTACTGTCTAGGAGCCTGTGCCCTGGAGTCAGGCTGCCTGGGTTCAAAGCCCAGCTCTGCCACATACTAGGTGGGTAGTTTGGGGCAAGTTTCTTAAACTCTCTGTTCCTCCGTGTTCCCACCTGTGAGAAGCAGGCTAATGGCAGTGTCTCCAAGCCTGGCACCGCAGTGCTAAGTGGGTGTTTTCACTGTTAACGTTACAGGGCTGAAAGAGCTGCCTCAGAGGGAGGCTCTCTGGCTGGCACTGAAGCTTGCTGGACTCTTACAATCCTTTTGCACAATTCTTAAAGCCCCAGTACTCTTCTAGAATGTTGCATCAGAGGCAGGAGGAACGGCAAAGATGCACGTGAAACATGTTGACCGTGCACACCCTTACTTACTCAGGGATGTCCAGTGATTTCCCAGTTTCCGTAGAACATGGTTTATAATCTACTGGGCTGTTGGGCTGTGATGAGTGCAGTTTAAAAACACGTGAAGTGTGCACGGGAACGGTCTACACACACCATAAAGCGCATCTCCTTCCACTATCAGTGCTGCCCCTCTGGGCAGTCTGCGAACTGCAGCCCAAGTCACCCATTCAGGAGGGCTTGGGGGATGGGGGCAGGCACAGGCCTGACGGTATGATGTTTCCCAGACATAAGCCCACTCCCGATTCTGTTCCCTCTGTTCTCTCTAAATGGATTTATGAGATATTTACACCGCTCCTGTTCCCATGAAACGAGGTTTAACAAAAAGAAAAGAAAAAGGCAGCTTGCTTCTGAGAACCCAAGGAGCTGCAGTGCCATCTGGGACTTGGGCGCTGGCCGTGGGCTCCTGGAGGCCTAAGATGTGCTCTCACCCACCCTCTTCCAACATGTGACTCAAAATCCAGAGGCACAGAGGATGAGACTAACATGTTCTACTACACTGTTTAAACCTTTTGCACGGAAAGGAAAAAAACCACCACTGTAGGCTAAATTTTTTTAAATGACAAATGTTAAAAAAAAAAAAATTCTTGCAATTCATATGACAAAACAGGGCTAAAAGTTCCTAATACAAAAAGAGCACCTAGAAATAGTAACAAAAAGAGAGAGAGAACCCAATAGAAAATGTGGGCAGCATTGACAGAAAACACCCCTGAAATACACTTTCATCCACTGAATTGGCAAAAATCCTAATGTTTAATACCACACTCTGTTGGATAGGCTGTGGAGAGACAGGCACTGTGGAACATGGCTGGTGGGGATGTAAACTGGTATTTCCATTAGGGAGGGGAATGTGGCCTATCCATCAAAAATTACAAATACGTGGGGAATTCCCTGGGGGTCCAGTGGTTAGGACTCCATGCTTTCACTGCCGAGGGGCCCGGGTTCAAACCCTGGTCAGGGAACTAAGATTCCACAAGCCGCACGGCACAGCGAAAAAAAAAAAAAAAAATTACAAATACATGATCCCACTTCTGAGAATGTATTCTGTGGCATCGGGCATGCACAGAAGAGGACATATGCAGGAGATTGTTCACTGCAACCATGTTTGTGATAAAAAACAGTGGAAACAGCAGGTGGCTCTTTCCGGATCTGATGCTTCCCTGGGATGGACCACTTCACTGCTGAAACAGAGAGCAGGCTGTGCTCTCAGTACTGGTGTGGAAAGTGCTCTACTGTATCCCTTGAGAAAAATAAGCAAGGGGCAGGACAGTGCATATAATTTGCTACCTTTTGTATAAAAAGGGGCAGAAGATAAGAATTTATATTTGTATTTTCTTGGTTTTGCAAGACAAATCCGAATGGATACAGGAAAAAACTACCTAAAGAGGTTACTTGCCAGGTGGGGCACCTGGACGGACAGGGTAAGGCTTGGAGACACACTTTCCATGTTCCCCTTTCTGTATTGACTGTTGAAAGGAAGAAGGGGTTACCAATTCAGACTTAAATAAATATATTCTTTTTTCTTTTTTTGGCCATGCCACGTGAGATCCTAGTTCCCTGACCAGGGATTGAACCCATGCCCCCTGCAGTGGAAGCACGGAGCCCTAACCACTGGACCTCCAGGGAATTCCCTAAATAAATATATTCTAATGGGACTGGGGGTAGGGAAGATACTCATACATCACAATGGGAGAATAAATAGTCCAACATTTCTGAAATGCAATTCAGCAAATTCAGCAATATGCATGCACACAAAAATTTCACTGGAAGGATCCTGATTATATGTTGTTCATAGGGAAAAATTCCAAATTTTTGGAAGGTGGACATGTTAAATATCCAACATCAGTTCCCTCACCTGCAGCCCAGCGTCCCCTCCCCTCACCTGTCGGGCTCCTCGGCAGCTACTGCAGAGGATTCAGAGCCCAGTCGCCGAGGAGGAGGAGGAGGTTCCCAGTGCCTGCACACCATCCGCCACCTGGCTGGACACGTGCGAAGGAACCAGAGTGTCGCCTCTGTAGCCTTCAGAGAAGACAAGGGCATTGCCGCTTCAGCTGCCACCGCCACCGTTTTCATCTGCAGCAGCTCACTGCCGTGAGGCTGACAGAGTCTTGGTGCTCTGGCCAGTGGTCAGGCCTGAGCCTCTGAGGTGGGAGACCCGAGCTCAGGACACAGGCCCACCAGAGGCCTCCCGGCCCCATGCAATATCAAATGGCAAAAGCTCTCCCAGAGATCTCCATCTCAACACTAAGACCCAGCTCCACTCAACAACCAGCAAGCTGCAGTGCAGGACACCCCATGCCAAACAACTAGCAAGACAGGAACACAACCCCACCCATTAGCAGTGAGGCTGCCTAAAATCATAGTAAGGTCACAGACACCCCAAAACACACCACCGGACGCAGTCCTGCCCACCAGAAAGACAAGATCCAGCCTCATCCACCAGAACACAGGCACCAGTCCCCTCCACCAGGAAGCCTACACAACCCACTGAACCAACCTTACCCACTGGGGGCAGACACCAAAAACAATGGGAACTACGAACCTGCAGCCTGCGAAAGGAGACACCCAAACACAGTAAGTTAAGCAAAATGATAAGACAGAAAAACACACAGCAGATAAAGGAGCAAGGTAAAAACCCACCAGACCAAACAAATGAAGAGGAAATAGGCAGTCTACCTGAAAAAGAATTCAGAATAATGATAGTAAAGGTGATCCAAAATCTTGGAAATAGAATGGAGAAAATACAAGAAATGTTTAACAAGAACCTAGAAGAACTAAAGAGCAAACAAACAATGATGAACAATACAATAAATGAAATTAAAAATTCTCTAGACGGAATCAACAGCAGAATAACTGAGGCAGAAGAACGGATAAGTAACCTGGAAGATAAAATAGTGGAAATAACTACTGCAGAGCAGAATAAAGAAAAAAGAATGAAAAGAATTGTGGACAGTCTCAGAGACCTCTGGGACAACATTAAATGCACCAACATTCAAATTACAGGGGTCTCAGAACAAGAAGAGAAAAATAAAGAGACTGAGAAAATATTTGAAGAGATTACAGTTGAAAACTTCCTTAACAAGGGAAAGGAAAGAGTCAGTCAAGTCCAGGAAGCGCAGAGAGTCCAATACAGGATAACTCCAAGGAGAAACATGCCAAGACACATATTAATCAAAGTAGCAAAAATTAAATACAAAGAAAAAATTTAAAAGCAGCAAGGGAAAAGAAACAAATAACATAAAAGGAAATCCTCATAAGGTTAACAGCTGATTTCTCAGCAGAAACTCTGCAAGCCAGAAGGGTGTGGCAGGACATATTTCAAGTGATGAAAGGGAAAAACCTACAACCAAGATTACTCTACCCAGCAAGGATCTCATTCAGATTCAATAGAGAAATCAAAAGCTTTACAGACAAGCAAAAGCTAAGAGAATTCAGCACCACCAAACCAGCTTTACAACAAATGCTAAAGAAACTTCTCTAGGCAGGAAACACAAGAGAAGGAAAAGACCTACAATAACAAACCCAAATCAATTAAGAAAACGGTAATAGGAACATAAATACCGATAATTACCTTAAATGTAAATGGTTTAAATGCCCCAACCAAAAGACATAGCCTGGCTGAATGGATACAAAAACAAGACCCATATATATGCTGTCTACAAGAGACCCACTTCAGACATAGGGACACATACAGACTGAAAGTGAGGGGATAGAAAAAGATATTCCATACAAATGGAAATCAAAAGAAAGCTGGAGTAGCAATTCTCATATCAGGCAAAATAGACTTTAAAATAAAGACTATTACAAGAGACAAAGGAGAACACTACATAATGATCAAGTGATCAATCCAAGAAGAAGATATAACAATTGTAAATATTTATGCACCCAACACAGGAGCACCTCAATACATAAGGCAAATGCTAACAGCCATAAAAGAGGAAATCAACAGTAACATAATCATAGTGGGGAACTTTAACACCCCACTTTCACCAATGGACAGATCATCCAAAATGAAAATAAATAAGGAAACACAAGCTTTAAATGATACATTAAACAAGATGGACTTAATTGCTATTTATAGGACATTCCATCCAAAAACAACAGAATACACTTTCTTCTCAAGTGCTCATGGAAGATTCTCCAGGATAGATCATATCTTGGGTCACAAATCAACCCTTGGTAAATTTAAGGAAATTGAAACTGTATCAAGTATCCTTTCTGTCCACAACACTATGAGACTAGATATCAATAACAGGAAAAATCTGTAAAAATACAAACACATGGAGGCTAAACAATACACTACTAAATAACCAGGAGATTACTGAAGAAATAAAAGAGGAAATTTAAAAATACCTAGAAACAAATGACAATGAAAACACGACGACCCAAAACCTATGGGAGGCAGCAAAAGCAGTTCTAGGAGGGAAGTTTATAGCAATACAATGCAATACAATCCTACCTCAAGAAACAAGAAACATCTCAAATAAACAACCTAACCTTACACCTAAAGCAATTAGAGAAAGAAGAATAAAAAAACCCCAAAGTTAGCAGGAGGAAAGAAATCATAAAGATCAGATCAGAAATAAATGAAAAAGAAATGAAGGAAACGATAGCAAAGATCAATAAAACTAAAAGCTGGTTCTTTGAGAAGATAAACAAAATGGATAAACCATTAGCCAGACTCATCAAGAAAAAAAGGGAGAAGACTCAAATCAACAGAATTAGAGATGAAAAAGGAGAAGTAACAACTGACACTGCAGAAATACAAAGGATCATGAGAGATTACTACAAGCAACTCTATGCCAATAAAATGGACAACCTGGAAGAAATGGACAAATTCTTAGAAAAGCACAACCTTCCAAGACTGAACCAGGAAGAAACAGAAAATATAAACAGACCAATCACAAGCACTGAAATTGTGACTGTGATTAGAAGTCTTGCAACAAACAAAAGCCCAGGACCAGATGGTTTCACAGGTGAATTCTATCAAACATTTAGAGAAGAGCTAACACCCATCCTTCTCAAACTCTTCCAAAATATAGCAGAGGGAGGAACACTCCCAAACTCATTCTACGAGGCCACCATCACCCTGATACCAAAACCAGACAAAGATGTCACAAAGAAAGAAAACTACAGGCCAATATCACTGATGAACATAGATGCAGAAATCCTCAACAAAATACTAGCAAACAGAATCCAACAGCACATTAAAAGGATCATACACCATGATCAAGTGCGGTTTATCCCAGGAACGCAAGGATTCTTCAACATATGCAAATCAATCAATGTGATAAACCATATTAACAAATTGAAGGAGAAAAACCATATGATCATCTCAATAGATGCAGAAGAAGCTTTTGACAAAATTCAACATCCATTTATGATAAAAACCCTCCAGAAAGTAGGCATAGAGGGAACTTAGCTCAACATAATAAAGGCCATATATGACAAACCAACAGCCAACATCATTCTCAATGGTGAAAAACTGAAACCATTTCCACTAAGATCAGGAACAAGACAAGGTTGCCCAAGGTTGCCCACTCTCACCACTATTATTCAACATAGTTTTGGAAGTTTTAGCCACAGCAGTCAGAGAAGAAAAAGAAATAAAAGGAATACAAATTGGAAAGAAGAAGTAAAACTGTCACTGTTTGCAGATGACATGATACTATACATAGAGAATCCTAAAGATGCTACCAGAAAACTACTAGAGCTAATCAATGAATTTGGTAAAGTAGCAGTATACAAAATTAATGCACAGAAATCTCTTGCATTCCTATATGCTAGTGATGAAAAATCTGAAAGAGAAATTAAGGAAACACTCCCATTTACCACTGCAACAAAAAGAATAAAATACCTAGGAATAAACCTACCTAAGGAGACAACAGACCTGAATGCAGAAAACTATAAGACACTGATGAAAGAAATTAAAGATGATACAAACAGATGGAGAGATATACCATGTTCTTGGATTGGAAGAATCAACATTGTGAAAATGACTATACTACCCAAAGCAATCTACAGATTCAATGCAATCCCTATCAAACTACCAATGTCATTTTTCAGAACTAGAACAAAAAATTTCACAATTTGTTTGGAAACACAAAAGTCCCCGAATAGCCAAAGCAATCTTGAGAAAGAAAAACGGAGCTGGAATAATCAGGTTCCCTGACTTCAGACTATACTACAAAGCTACAGTAAGCTACAGTAATCAAGACAGTATGTTACTGGCACAAAAAGAGAAATATAGATCAATGGAACAGGATAGAAAGCCCAGAGATAAACCCACGCACATATGGTCACCTTATTTTTGATAAAGGAGGGAAGAATATACAATGGAGAAAAGACAGCCTCTTCAATAAGTGGTGCTGGGAAAACTGGACAGCTACATGTAAAAGAATGAAATTAGAACACTCCCTAACACTATACACAAAAATAAACTCAAAATGGATTAAAGACCTAAATGTAAGGCCAGACACTATCAAACTCTTAGAGGAAAACTTAGGCAGAACATTCTATGACATAAATCACAGCAAGATCCTTTTTGACCCACCTCCTAGAGAAATGGAAATAAAAACAAAAATAAACAAATGGGACCTAATGAAACTTAAAAGCTTTTGCACAGCAAAGGAAACCATAAACAAGACGAAAAGACAACCCTCAGAACGGGAGAAAATATTTGCAAACAAAGCAACTGACAAAGGATTAATCTCTAAAATTTACAAGCAGCTCATGCAGCTCAATATGAAAAAAACAAACCCAATCCAAAAATGGGCAGAAGACGTGAATTGACATTTCTCCAAAGAAGACATACAGATTGCCAACAAACACTTGAAAGGATGCCTAACATCACTAATCATTAGAGAAATGCAAATCAAAATTACAATGAGGGGGGCTTCCCTGGTGGCGCAGTGGTTGAGAATCTGCCTGCCAATGCAGGGGACACGGGTTCGAGCCCTGGTCTGGGAAGATCCCACATGCCGTGGAGCAACTAGGCCTGTGAGCCACAATTACTGAGCCTGCGCGTCTGGAGCCTGTGCTCTGTAACAAGAGAGGCCGCGATAATGAGAGGCCCGTGCACCGCGATGTAGAGTGGCCCCCACTTGCCGCAACTCGAGAAAGCCCTCGCACAGAAACGAAGACCCAACACAGCCATAAATAAATAAATAAATAAATTTAAAAATTAAAAAAAAAAAATTACAAAGAGGTATCACCTCACACGAGTCAGAATGGCCATCATCAAAAAATCTACAAACAATAAATGCTGGAGAGGATGTGGAGAAAAGGGAACCCTCTTGCACTGTTGGTGGGAATGTAAATTGATACAGCCCCTATGGAGAACAGTATGGAGGTTCCTTAAAAAACTAAAAATAGAACTACCATACGAAACAGCAATCCCACTACTGGGCACATACCCTGAGAAAACCATAATTCAAAAAGAGTCATGTATCACAATGTTCACTGCAGCTCTATTTACAATAGCCAGGACATGGAAGCAACCTAAGTGTCCATCAACAGATGAATGGATAAAGAAGATGTGGCACATATATATGATGGAATATTACTCATCCATAAAAAAAAAACGAAATTGAATTATTTGTAGTGAGGTGGATGAACCTAGAGACTGTCAAACAGAGTGAAGTAAGTCAGAAAGAGAAAAACAAATACCATATGCTAACACATATATATGGAATCTAAAAAAAAAAAAAAGGTTCTGAGGAACCTAGGGGCAGGACAGGAATAAAGACGCAGACGTAGAGAATGGACTTGAGGACACAGGGAGGGGGAAGGGTAAGCTGGGACGAAGTGAGAGAGTGGCATGGACACATATACACTACCAAATGTAAAACAGATAGCTAGTGGGAAGCAGCCGCATAGCACAGGGAGATCAGCTCGGTGCTTTGTGTCCACCTAGAGGGGTGGGATAGGGAGGGTGGGAGGGAGACACAAGAGGGAGGGGATATGGGGATATATGTACACATATAGCCGATTCACTTTGTTATACAACAGAAACTAACACACCATTGTAAAGCATTATACTCAAATAAAGATGTTAAAAAAAAAAGAGGGAGAGAAAAAATATATACATATCCAACAGCAGAGGATGGGTTGAATAAACTGTGATACAGTCATAGGACCGGACACTAAAAGCTAATTAAAACAGCATATAGTACAGCTGACCTTTAACAGTTGGGGGTTAGGGGCACTACCCCACATCCTGCAGTGAAAAATCTGCTTATAACTTCATAGTCGGCCCTCCTATTTGTGGTTCTGCATCCAAGGATTCAACCAACTGTGGATCTTGTAATACTGTACTACCTATGTTTTGAAAAAATTCCGTGCAGTTCGAACCCGTGTTGTTCAAGGGTCAACTGTATATATATTGATATGGAGAGTTAGTCATATTATATCATGGAATGGAAAAGCAGGTTACATATTTGTTTGTATGCTCTGGTACAATATTTGTAAAAATGTAGATATAGATATAAATAAACCCTGTGAGGATAATACACCAAAATGTCATCAGTGGTTACAGCTACATAGTAGGTAATGATCAATTTAAATTATCTTTTACTTATCTGACTTTTTTGATATTATGTATCAATATTGTAATTAAAGTTAATTTAAAATAATCTTCCAGATATATGTGTATATTTGAAAATACAGTTTTAAATGATGGACTCATTAGCATATATCCAGTTATACAATCTGCTTTTTTTCAGCTTGAGCATTCATTGATCAATACCTTTTCCTGTCAGTAAACATATCTTGGGGAAAATGAGAGGTGGGACTAAAAGGTTTTTATGTCTGTTTGTTTTAGTTTTTTCTCATTTGGATCTTCTGATTTTTCTACTCTCAACAGTCAGCAATTCATGTAATTAAGAAATAATAAACAATTTTAAAAAGAAATAGTAGGTGGTTTTCAAAGCTCTTTTTGGACTATTTGCACACAATTTATGCAAAAGCAGGCAGGGCAATGATGACTCCATATGGAGAAACAGAGACTCGTGAGGTTAGGAGGTTTGCTGGGAGTTTCCGAGCCATTAAAGTGAAGCTGCGTCTGGACCACGTTTTCTAACACATGGCCCAGGGAAGCTCATTCTGCCTGTTGTGCACATTCCCAGAATCCTCCCAGACATCTGGAAGGCTTCGTCTCAATTCCTACTCCACTAGGAAAGTGTACAAGGTTGTCTGCAACGCCCAATAAAAATCCACAAAAGGAAGGGCTCACCAACATGAAGAAGCATCCCTCAGGAGACACTTGCTTCAGGGCCCCATGTTAAACTGTAATGAAATTCTCAAGAATTCTCTTTCCACTTTTCCCTGAATATGATTACCACTGAATGTGGGCAGACTCACAAATACTTCTAGAGGAAATGATTTCCATTAAAAGAAAAAGAAAAAAAAGATTATCCCCAGTTACAGATTTTTAAAAATGTTATTAAAGGGTAAATGTGTTGAGGGTAAACTCTTTATACCTCTGCATTTCAATGCTTAGTTTGCCCAGAAGCACTCAATCTTGGATGGTTGTGATAAATGAATGGATGGATGGAAGAATGATTGTTTGAGATGCATTAATTGAAAGAGGGAAGAAAGGAAAAGAAGGAAGGCAGGAAGGCAGGAAGGCAGGAAGGGAGGGAGGGAGGGGAGAGGGAGGGAAGGAGGCTGCTAGGCTTGGTTGGAAAGATGAATGGAAGAATGGTCGGGATGGAAGAAAGGATGGTTGGCTCCCTAGCTCGGTGGATGTGACAGAATAATGGGTGGGTGGACGTTAAGGCTAGACTGATGGATGGATGGAATAAATGGATAAAGCTGAAGTTGGTATTAAAGTATAACAAGACTCTCATTCAAGTACTGTGGCCTGTTCCAGCTTAGGGACAGAGGAGTTGCTGACATAATTCTCTTCTAGGAAGGATGGAAATTTCACAGCTTCATATACTAGCCTCGTTAACAGCTGCCGAGACCGAAGCAGGGATCTCCACTGCGATCCTTCCTTTTCACAACCAGAAAATGGCCAAGAGAGTAAGAGTCTGAAATGAGGAGGTGCAAGAGGTAGCATCTTTATTTTACAGGTGAGGTCACTAACTGAAACCCTCTTGCAAATAATGAATATCCAAGCTATTAGAGGCTTTATAAGATACCAGGCATTTAAAATAAAATTGTAGACCATAGAAACAAACAAAAGAAGAGAACAGTCATTAAAACCATTCAAAGGGATGGGGCAGGTCATCCCACTGTGGTTACCGCCAAGGCTAAATTGCAGTGTGTAATGCCATCTGCCTTGGTGTTCTTCCTGTCACTCCCAAAAACTTTTCATTCCACTTTATTTTAAGAGTGCCAAAAGGTGTGTTTCTAATTTTATTCCCCTCTAGTTCTTTTTATAGTACCCAAACCTGGGAAAATATCAGTAATATAAAAATGTGTCCTCTTTTTTTATTTTAAGTCAGCCAGAAGTTCAAGTACCCTGAATTTCCTGCTCTTTTGGAATGCATCACCTGCTGTTTGCAGTGCCAGCTGCACCTGCACGGTTTTCCGAGCACACATCTACCTGCTGGACTGCCTGCCAGGCTATTAGCAAAGCTGGTGGACAAAGCACACACTTGGGTGTTTTTAGATTCTGTCACTGTAATGAGAGTGAAAAGTTCCAGGCTTCCTGCAAGCCTTCCCAAAGTGTGCAAGAGAACTAGGAGCTGAAGGCAGCGTTCATTTAGAAAATGCCAGTGAGCAGCAGGAAGTTCCAAAGCACCTTTTACCTGGCCATGGCATTGAATTTGTTGGGGTCTTTTTATTTTCACCTATGAAAGAAGTGCATTCTCCAAAAGGCTTTGAATCAAGGTGCTACAGCAGATGCTGCCTGAGCCCTGTCCATACCCTTTTCTTTCCCCTTCAGCGCTGACAGGCTTGATTCCAACTGCCAGCGCCTCATTTTGTGACCTGAAGACTTTCTCTTGCCCTGCAGCCACCCCTTTGCCACCTGCGCAGCAGGCCCAAGTGCCAGGGAATTGATACCCCTGGAGCAGCCTCCCAACAACGGTGGACAGGAGTTGGTGTATACATACCCCAGCTCCCCAGTCCCTCAGGCAGGACAACACTGAGGTGTGTGTTCTACATCGGCTTCCAGAGCTTTCTGAGCAGATATAAGCTTCAGTCGCCCACAGTGGTAGCCAGCTTGATATCACATGCCTTATGCTTTCTTGGCTGTCCTCCCTTCCCTGTCTTTCTTCTCCATGCCCCTGCCAGCATCTCCTGGCATCTTCTCCCAGATAAACTACTCCATCTGGAATCTTTGCCTTAGAGTCAGATTCAGAGAGAACCCAAACAAAGACAGGTGCCTACCTCTGCCAATGGGATATTGTTGTGGAGGAACAGTTACTGGCCAGCTGGGAGGTTCCCTCCCAAAATCAAAAAGTGCGGCTCCTTCTATATAGCCTGAGCTGTAGTATACAGTTTGGGGGCCCTCTGATGCACTTTGGGGTCCCTTGGGCTGCTGCCTTCTGTCCCAGGAGTGATGAGTTGATAGGGAACCCCGGCCAGAGGTGTTCAGAACACACGTGTAGGTAGACGGAGACGGTGTGATGCTGGAACGGCAGTGTATTAGGAGGGCCTCTTACGTTCTCCTGCCATCGCCGTCTGTGAGCGTCCTCCTCGCCAGGCCCTCCTAACTGGGAAGTAGGAGGTGGAGGAATAATGACAGAGGAATGAGAATGGAGGGAGAAGGATGGCAGGGGAAAAGCAGAAGGCTTTCCTGCAGCCTACTCATTTCCTTTAGATTCAATTTATTTTGTTCCCTCTGAAGTATATTTCTTAGAGTTTCTTTTAGGGAGGATCTGCTAGGGGTAAACTTTCCATTTTTATTTGATTGAAGATGTCTTTATTGTATCCTTGCTCTTGAATAACTGTTTACCTAGATTTTGAAGCCCACCTTGGTACTTATTTTCTGTCAGCATGTGCCTCGTCTTCCGACTTCTCTTGTTGATATTGAGAAGGCGGTTTTCAGTTGGACTGTCGTTGCTTTGTAAGCAAGTCTGTTTGTTTTTTAATCTCTGGTTTCTTAATCCAGAGAGATTAAATCTCTTTTCCCTCTCTGGTGTTCTGCAGTTTCATTTTCATCTGCTAAGTATGCCTTTATTTTTATTTATATTGCTCAGGACTCCCTACCACTTGAATCTGAAGAATCATGTTTTCTACTAATTCTTAAAAAAAAAAAATCTCAGCCAGTATCTCTTTGAGGATTGCCACTCTCTCATTCTTTCTATTCTTGCCTGACATTCCTATCAAGGATATGACAGCTCTTGTTATTCTATCCTCCATGCCTCTTAAGCTTTCTTTAATATTTTCTACCTCCCCTTGGCTCCATCTTCCAATTTACAAACTCTCTTTAGCTGTGTCTAAGCTGCTGCTTAACTCCATCCACTCAGTGTTTCATTTAAATAATCCTATTTTTCCATTTCTAGAAGTTCTATTTGGCTCTTCTTCAAGTCCATCTGGTCATATTTAGTCTCTCTTCTGTGGTTTTTATGTTAAACATATTATTTTATACTCTCTACCTGAACATTCTATTATCTGAAAGCTACAATGTTTGGTATGGACACTTACTTTTATTCTTGGTGACTGTGTCCTTTAGCGTTTTATAAGTTTTCATTTTTACTGTAAGGCTGTCTTCCCCAGGGATGGATGATCTTGTTTTGTTCTGTTTTTGTTTTCTGTGGGAATCCTGTGCAATTTGGAAAACAGAAGTGTCCCTCCATAGTGGTTTTGGTTTCGCTATTGCCAAGTGCCTTGGGGAGAGTCAAGGCAGCTAAAAAATGACCACCTCTAAACAGCCTCCTTGGGTCCCTTTTCCTCAGCTGAGCCTTGGAACCTCTCCCTTCTGCTCGCATAGCTCCCTGTACACACTCCTATGGCATCTCAGACAACACTCTGTTTTCATGCCATGTGTCTGTTTCCTCAGTTCCTCTACAAGCCCCTCAACATTCATCAGATCTGGCACAGAGCTCATAAATGTTTGTTGACTGAATGAACTTGGAGAAATAAGCCTCAGAGCCTCAGCTTCTTTGAATGGGATGTTATCTTTCATCCTTACCTCACAGGATTTGGGGGATAGACCCTCAGGATCAAAGGGTGCTTTAATTAAACCCATAAGACCACTGCATCAAATGCTTAATTCCCTGCATATGATAATTAACTAAAGGTCCCTTACAAGGTATGAGACACCAACAGAGGTACATCACTGTGCTTTTCCACTGTGCCTGGCAATGGGGTCACCATACGTTATTATCTGCCTTCCTTGTGCTTTGTGAGTCAGAAATAGTTCCAATGTTAAAGATCCATCATGTAGTAACAATTTCAGACTTTTCTGAGACCAAGGCTGTACCTGAGACAGATTTCCTTCAAAATCAAATGGCAGCAGCCAAAAAAAAGCAGCTCTAAATGTCCTCCTTTTTACCAGCTTGATCAAACACTCTTTAAGGACAGTGATCACTGCATATATGTACTTGTACACAAGCTGTAAGCGTGGAGCTGAATAGTAGGTGTGACTGAATTTTGACTCACTGAATTCCAGTTAAAGGTAGTGTTCCATTTGATACTCAACACTCTAGCTATAAAATATAAACTACCTCCGAATACTAGAAACTCTTGATAATGGTAAAGCCATTTCTGGCTTGTGCTATACTTTTTCTTTTTGTTACTCAAGCATTTTGTGGTGCGGAAAAAGGATTGGGATTGCAGTGGTTTTTAGTGGCTCCAAAGAGCTGTCTTCCTCTGCCCCCTAGTGGCCTCATGACAAATTGGAGGCCCCTCCGCGTTGCCCTCAATCTATTCTGTTTTTATTATTGCTCATGAAAAAAGATTTTCTTAAACTTGCTGCAACCTCAGTTTCCTATGCTAAAAGTGAAATGAATGAAGTGCACTTTTAATAGAAACTACGCGTGCAGTCAGAGGCATCGTCCTAGACATGGAGAACCTAGAATTTAGGAAGTGATCCCCTCTCCTCCCCTTGCAGGCTGCATCCTCGGCCATCCACCCTTGGTGTAAATATTTTCTGGGACAGTTGTTTGCCACTCTGGGACCCCCCTGCTCGACAGCTCCATCGAACGTGAAATGTTCACCTCCTTCCCAGCTGCATTGTACGAGTCGGCACATCCCACATCAGACCTAAGCCTGCCTTCACGAGATGCGGTCATTCCACGGACACCCTGGTCTCCTGTCCAGACCAAGAACAGCTCCCTCCTTCATTTGCCTTGGCTGCCAGCGCCCAACTCCTGCCTGTGCTCTGACGTCACATCAGTGTAGTGGAGCCCCCAGGGAACCGGATCCTAGACTTGAACGTGATGTTCACAGTGTGGTCAGACCCGCACCAACCGCTGTTACTTCTGGTGAGGTATGACCATGCAAATGACGTCATTATTCATGCCACCGAGTCTGCACTAGTTCCCTTATCAAACGCGGCATCCAACTGGCTCCTACTGAGCTTGGATCACCCTCACATCTCCATTGACCAAGCCAGCCCTCTCTCATTCTGACCTCCTAACTGTGGCTTTTTTCAATATAATCATGGGAATTTTCTTTTCATCCCTGTTTTTTGCCAGGGGACTGGATCATAATGTGACCATAGAGGGAAATTCCAACCTGAGGGATTTTGACCATAGAGGAGAGAACTTCCTGACAGCAAAGAGTGATGGGACGTCCCAGGGGCCAAGAATCAAAAGTGCGGTCTTGGCCTCAACCCCCTCTGGCTCAACGGTGATGTGGAATCTACCTCATCACACGCTTGGAAGGATTAAAGGAGGGGAAAGGGCTTTCCAGAGAGGAGATAGTATAACCTTGAATGGACAGCTGAAGGAGACTATACAATCTTGGGAACTTCTTCCAAAAAATCACATGGATTTTCAGGAAATTAGCTCTCCTATTGCCAGCTAGTGGGAAACTTGGTTGACAAATGCAGGTGTGTAAGAAATATTGCCTTTCTCTATTCTCCTTAAATCCAATTCCGAATCTCTATATTAGTTTCCTAAGGCTGCTGTGACAATGTACCACAAGCCGGTACATTAAACAGAAATGTATTGTCTTAACACAACATTGTAAATCAACTATACTTGAAAAGAAAAGAAAAAGAAATGTATTGTCTCACAGCTCTGGAGTTCATGGTGTTCTCCCTGTGTGTATGTCTCTTTGTCCAAATTTCCCCTCTTATAAGACACCAGTCATAATGGATTAGGGCCTACCCTAGTGACCTCATTTTAACTTGATTACCTTTGTAAAGACCCTATTTCCAAATAAGGTCACGTTCTAAAGTACTAGGTTAGAACTTCAAAATATCTTTTGTGGGGACACAATTCAACCCACAATAATCTCCATCCTGCCAAATTAACAGGAAATCCCACCTTGACTACCATTAGCTACACACACACACACACACACACACACACACACACACACACACACACACACACACACACACACACACACACACACACACACACACACACACACACACACACACACACACACACACACACACACACACACACCATATCCTCTATCCCAGGACTGAGCTTCTGAAAACCAATGGCCAGCCACCCATGCTTTGCTTGAGGGCTCCAAACTCTTTGTCATTGTTGGCAACTCCAGTATCCAGGGCCCAGACAATATTGCACCCTACACAGGCATCCTTTTGGAGCGTTGCTACTTCACCAGGGACCTGGGTCTTGCTAGTCTTGACCCTACTAACTTTTTTCCTCTTCCCTCTTGAAGCCCCTAAAGGCAACTCCTCAAGCAATCCCGAAAGAAACAGAGCCACTGACATTAAGCAGACTTATCTTGAAACCTTCCCTGAGGAGAGGCCACTCAGAGCCTTTCTGAGTACATGAGATGGAGGGAGGGAAAAATATAAGATGAATAACAAAGTTTGTATATGAATGGATTACCCCACTAGGTTTCTAACTGTGCACCCAAGGAATGAGCCATAAGCCTCTGACCAAAGCCAAGCTGGCTGGGGACCAGAAACCTGAACACAGCGTCCCTCTTCTCTTGCACACTCAGCTCCAGGACACTCGCCTGCCTGAGCAGATGTTGCTGGGACCTGCAGGTGACCAAGTATGAGTGAGTACTGCTGGGGTCCCTAAACTCAGTCATCTACTAGGAGTTGGACACAGAGCCCAGAGCAAGAACCAGAAGGAGACACTTTAAGAGATGGGTGTTGAGGGGCCCATAGTGTCTCCTGAAGAAGAAAAAAGTGACCACATGTTTGGGCAGGGTCACTGTAGTATGATAAGAAATACAATCATCACTTGGTATCCCTGGGGATTAGTTTCAGGATGCCCCCCTACTCCCCATGGATACCCAACTCTGTGGATGTTCAAGTCCCTTATATAAAATAGCACAGTATTTGCATGTAACCTGTGCACATCCCCTTGTATTTTTTTTAGTTGTTTTGTTTGTTTTTTTATACTGCAGGTTCTTATTAGGCATCAATTTTATACACATCAGTGTATACATGTCACTCCCAATCGCCCAATTCAGCACACCACCATCCCCACCTCACCGCAGTTTTCCCCCCTTGGTGTCCATATGTCCATTCTCTACATCTGTGTCTCAACTTCTGCCCTGCAAACTGGCTCATCTGTACCATTTTTCTAGGTTCCACATACATGCATTAATATACAATATTTGTTTTTCTCTTTCTGACTTACTTCACTCTGTATGACAGACTCTAGGCCCATCCACGTCTCAACAAATGACTCAATTTCGTTCCTTTTTATGGCTGAGTAATATTCCATTGTATATATGTACCACAACTTCTTTATCCATTCGTCTGTTGACGGGCATTTAGGTTGCTTCCATGACCTGGCTATTGTAAATAGTGCTGCAATGAACATTGGGGTGCATGTGTCTTTTTGAATTATGCTTTTCTCCAGGTATATGCCCAGTAGTGGGATTGCTGGGTCATATAGTAATTCTATTTTTAGTTTTTTAAGGAACCTCCATATTGTTCTCCATAGTGGCTGTATCAATTTACATTCCCACCAACAGTGCAAGAGGTTTCCCTTTTCTCCACACCCTCTCCAGCATTTGTTGTTTGTAGATTTTCTGATGATGCCCATTCTAACAGGAGTGAGGTGATACCTCATTGTAGTTTTGATTTGCATTTCTCTAATAATTAGTGATGTTGAGCATCTTTTCATGTGCTTCGTGTCCGTCTGTATGTCTTCTTTGGAGAAATGTCTATTTAGGTCTTCTGCCCATTTTTGGATTGGGGTGTTTATTTCTTTGATATTGAGCTGAATGAGCTGTTTATATATTTTGGAGATTAATCCTTTGTCCGTTGATTCATTTGCAAATATTTTCTCCCATTCTGAGGGTTGTCTTTTCATCTTGTTTATGGTTTCCTTTGCTGTGCAAAAGCTTTGAAGTTTCATTAGGTCCCACTTGTTTATTTTTGTTTTTATTTCCATTACTCTAGGAGGTGGATCAAAAAAGATCTTGCTGTGATTTATGTCAAAGAGTGTTCTTCCTATGTTTTCCTCTAAGAGTTTTATAGTGTCCAGTCTTATATTTAGGTCTCAAATCCATTTTGAGTTTATTTTTGTGTATGGTGTTAGGGAGTATTCTAATTTCATTCTTTTACATGTAGCTGTCCAGTTTTCCCAGCACCACTTATTGAAGAGACTGTCTTTTCTCCATTGTATATCTTTGCCTCCTTTGTCATAGATTAGTTGACCATAGGTGCGTGGGTTAATCTCTGGGCTTTCTATCTTGTTCCATTGATCTATGTTTCTGTTTTTGTGCCTGTACCATATTGTCTTGATTACTGTAGCTTTGTAGTATAGTCTGAAGTCAGGGAGTCTGATTCCTCCCGCTCCATTTTTTTGCCTCAAGACTGCTTTGGCTATTCGGGGTCTTTTGTGTCTCCATACAAATTTTAAGATGATTTGTTCTAGCTCCGTAAAAAATGCCATTGGTAATTTGATAGGGATTGCATTGAATCTGTAGATTGCTTTGGGTAGTATAGTCATTTTCACAATGTTGATTCTTCCAATCCAAGAACATGGTATATATCTCCATCTGTTGGTATCATCTTTAATTTCTTTCATCAGTGTCTTATAGTTTTCTGCATACAGGTCTTTTGTCTCCCTAGGTAGGTTTATTCCTAGGTATTTTATTCTTTTTGTTGCAATGGTAAATGGGAGTGTTTCCATAATTTCTCTTTCAGATTTTTTATCATTAGTGTATAGGAATGCAAGAGATTTCTGTGCATTAATTTTGTATCCTGCAACTTTACCATATTCATTAATTAGCTCTAGCAGTTTTCTGGTGGCAGTTTTAGGATTCTCTATGTATAGTATCATGTCATCCGCAAACAGTGACAGTTTTACTTCTTCGTTTCCAATTTGTATTCCTTGTATTTCTTTTTCTTCTCTGATTGCCATGCCTAGGACCTCCAGAACTATGTTGAATAATAGTGGTGAGAGTGGACATCCTTGTCTCGTTCCTGATCTTAGAGGAAATACTTTCAGTTTCTCACCATTGAGAATGATGTTTGCTGTGGGTTTGTCATATATGGCCTTTATTATGTTGAGGTAGGTTCCCTCTGTGCCCACTTTCTGGAGAGTTTTTATCAGAAATGGGTGTTGAATTTTGTCAAAAGCTTTTTCTGCATCTATTGAGATGATCATATGGTTTTTATTCTTCAATTTGTTAATATGGTGTATCACATTGATTGATTTGCGTATATTGAAGAATCCTTGCATCCCTGGGATAAATCCCACTTGATCGTGGTGTATGATCCTTTTAATGTGTTGTTGGATTCTGTTTGCTAGTATTTTGTTGAGGATTTTTGCATCTATATTCATCAGTGATATTGGTCTGTAATTTTCTTTTTTTGTAGTGTCTTTGTCTGGTTTTGGTATCAGGGTGATGGTGGCCTCATAGAATGAGTTTGGGAGTGTTCTTTCCTCTGCAATTTTTTGGAAGAGTTTGAGAAGGATGGGTGTTAGCTCTTCTCTAAATGTTTGATAGAATTCACCTGTGAAGCCATCTGGTCCTGGACTTTTGTTTGTTGGAAGATTTTTAATCACAGTTTCAATTTTATTACTTGTGATTGGTCTGTTCATATTTTCTGTTTCTTCCTGATTCAGTCCTGGAAGGTTATACCTTTCTAAGAATTTGTCCATTTCTTCCAAGTTGTCCATTTTATTGGCATAAAGTTGCTTGTAGTAGTCTCTTAGGATACTTTGTATTTCTGCAGTGTCTGTTGTAACTTCTCCTTTTTCATTTCTGATTTTCTTGATTTGAGTCCTCTCCCTCTTTTTCTTGATGAGTCTGGCTAATGGCTTTTCAATTTTGTTTATTTTCTCAAAGAACCAACTTTTAGTTTTATTGACCTTTGCTATTGTTTTCTTTGTTTCTATTTCATTTATTTCTGCTCTGATCTTTATGATTTCTTTCCTTCTGCTAACTTTGGGTTTTGTTTGTTCTTCTCTCTAGTTTCTTTAGGTGTAAGGTTAGATTGTTTACTTGAGATTTTTCTTGTTTCTTTAGGTAGGCTTGTATAGCTATAAACTTCCCTCTTAAAACCGCTTTTGCTGCATCCCATAGGTTTTGGGTCGTCGTGTTTTCATTGTCATTTGTCTCTAGGTATTTTTTTATTTCCTCTTTGATTTCTTCAGTGATCTCTTGGTTATTTAGTAACGTATTGTTTAGCCTCCATGTGTTTGTCTTTTTTACGTTTTTTTCCCTGTAATTCATTTCTAATCTCATTGCATTGTGGTCAGAAAAGATGCTTGATATGATTTCAATTTTCTTAAATTTACTGAGGCTTGATTTGTGACCCAAGATGTGATCTATCCTGGAGAATGTTTCGTGCGCACTTGAGAAGAACGTGTAATCTGCTGTTTTTGGATGGAATGTCCTATATATATCAATTAAATCTATCTGGTCTATTGTGTCATTTAAAGCTTCTGTTTCCTTATTTATTTTCATTTTGGATGATCTGTCCATTGGTGTAAGTGAGGTGTTAAAGTCCCCCACTATTATTGTGTTACTGTCGATTTCCTCTTTTATAGCTGTTAGCAGTTGCCTTATGTATTGAGGTGCTCCTATGTTGGGTGCATATATATTTATAATTGTTATATCTTCTTCTTGGATTGATCCCTGGATCATTATGTAGTGTCCTTCCTTGTCTCTTGTAACATTCTTTATTTTAAAGTCTATTTTATCTGATAATGAGTATAGCTACTCCAGCTTTCTTTTGATTTCCATTTGCATGGAATATTTTTTTCCATCCCCTCACTTTCAGTCTGTATGTGTCCCTAGGTCTAAAGTGGGTCTCTTGTAGACAGCATATATATGGGTCTTGTTTTTGTATCCATTCAGCCAGTCTATGTCTTTTGGTTGGGGCATTTAATCCATTCACGTTTAAGGTAATTATCGATATGTATGTTCCTATGACCATTTTCTTAATTGTTTTGGGTTTGTTTTTGTAGGTCCTTTTCTTCTCTTGTGTTTCCCACTTAGAGAAGTTCCTTTAGCATTTGTTGTAGAGCTGGTTTGGTGGTGCTGAATTCTCTTAGCTTTTGCTTGTCTGTAAAGCTTTTGATTTCTCCATCAAATCTAAATGAGATCCTTGCTGGGTAGAGTAATCTTGGTTGTAGGTTCTTCTCTTTCATCACTTTAAGTATATCATGCCACTCCCTTCTGGCTTGCAGAGTTTCTGCTGAGAAATCAGCTGTTAACCTTATGGGAGTTCCCTTGTATGTTATTTGTCATTTTTCCCTTGCTGCTTTCAATAATTTTTCTTTGTCTTTAATTTTTGCCACTTTGATTACTATGTGTCTCGGCGTGTTTCTCCTTGGGTTTATTCTGTATGGGACTTTCTGCGCTTCCTGGACTTGGGTGGCTATTTCCTTTCCCATGTTAGGGAAGTTTTGGATGATAATCCCTTCAAATATTTTCTCTGGTCCTTTCTCTCTCTCTTCTCCTTCTGGGACCCCTATAATGCGAATGTTGTTGCGTTTAATGTTGTCCCAGAGGTCTCTTAGGCTGTCTTCATTTCTTTTCATTCTTTTTTCTTTAGTCTGTTCCGCAGCAGTGAATTCCACCATTCTGTCTTCCAGGTCACTTTTCCGTTCTTCTGCCTCAGTTATTCTGCTATTGATTCCTTCTAGTGTAGTTTTCATTTCAGTTATTGTATTGGTCATCTCTGTTTGTTTGTTCTTTAATTCTTCTAGGTCTTTGTTAATCATTTCTTGCATCTTCTCAATCTTTGCCTCCATTCTTATTCTGAGGTCCTGGGTCATCTTCACTATCATTATTCTGAATTCTTTTTCTGGAAGGTTGCCTATCTCCACTTCATTTAGTTGTTTTTCTGGGGTTTTTTCTTGTTCCTTCATCTGGTACATAGCCCTCTGCCTTTTCATCTTCTCTATCTTTCTGTAACTGTGGTTTTTGGTCCACAGGCTGCAGGATTGTAGTTTTTCTTGCTTCTGCTGTCTGCCCTCTGGTGGTTGAGGCTATCTAAGAGGCTTGATGGGAGGCTCTGGTGGTGGGTAGAGCTGACTGTTGCTGTGGGGGTCAGAGCTCAGTAAAACCTTAATCCACTTGACTGTTGATGGGTGGGGCTGGGTTCCCTCCCTGTTGCTGTGGCGGTCAGAGCTCAGTAAAACCTTAATCCACTTGACTGTTGATGGGTGGGGCTGGGTTCCCTCCCTGTTGGTTGTTTTGCCTGAGGCAACCCAACACTGGAGCCTACCCGTGCTCTTTGGTGGGGTTAATGGCAGACTCTGGGAGGGCTCACGCCAAGGAGAACTTCCCAGAACCTCTGCTGCCAGTGTCCTTATCCCCACGGTGAAACAGAGCCACCACTCGCCTCTGCAGGAGACCCCCCAATACCAGCAGGTAGGTCTGGTTCAGTCTCCCCCAGGGTCACTGCTCCTTCCCCTGGGTCCCGATGCACATATTACTTTGTGTGTGCCCTCCAAGAGTGGGGTCTCTGCTTCCCCCAGTCCTGTCAAAGTCCTGCAATCAATTCCCACTAGGCTTCAAAGTCTGATTCTCTAGGAATTCCTCCTCCCGTTGCTGGACCCCCAGGTTGGGAAGCCTGACGTGGGGCTCAGAACCTTCACTCCAGTGGGTGGACTTCTGTGGTATAAGTGTTCGCCAGTCTGTGAGTCACCCACCCAGCAGTTATGGTATTTGATTTTACTCTGATTGCGCCCCTCCTACCGTCTCACTGTGGTTTCTCCTCTGTCCTTGGACGTGGGGTATCCTCCTTGGTGAAGTCCAGGGTCTTCCTGTCAATGATTGTCCAGCAGCCAGTTGTGATTCTGGTGCTCTCGCAAGAGGGAGTGAGAGCACGTCCTTCTACTCCGCCATCTTGGTTAATCCTCCCCTTGTATTTTTTAAATCATCTCTAGGTTACTTATAACACCTAGTGCTATGTAAATAGTTGTTGGTGCATGGAAAATTCAGGTTTTGCTTTTTGGAACTTTCTGGAAAAAAAATTTTTTTTTTGATCTATGATTGGTTGAATCCGTGGATGCAAAACCCACAGAGATGGAGGGCTGACTGTGGATATGGCCCTTGTCTCCAGTTCCTGGCACAGAGCTCCTAAAACCCTTGGCATTTCCTGAGTGCTCGGTGTGTCTTTCGTTATTCATAAAGAGCCCCTTAGATCACACCTGACTTTTGCTAATAAGGTAACTTAGGGTGGGGTCCCTGGATAGACTGAGGATGGGGACTGTCACTAGAAAGACCAAGTAATTAGAGAGTTGGGACTTCCAGCCCCACCCACACCCACCAGGAAGGGTAGGAGGGGCTGGAGTTTACGCTCTATAAAACCTCTTGATTTGAGAGATGTGATGAGCTTCTGGGTTGGTGAACACATCAAAGTACTCAGAGGGTGACACCCAGAGACCTCCGCACCCTCCACCCCCATACCTTGTCCTGTACATCTCTTCCTTCTGGCGTTCCTGAGTTTCATCCTTTCTAATAAACTTAGTAAACCTAAGTAAAGTGTATCCCTGAGTTCTGTGAGCCACTCTAGCAAATTATGGAACCTGAGGAGGGATCGTGGGAACTCCTGACCTATAGCTGGTTGGTCAGAAGTACAGGTGGCCTGGGACTTGTGACAGGTGTCTGAAGTGGGGCTTTGTAGGACTGAGCCCTTAGATCTGCGGAATCTGACACTAACTCCAGGTGGTTAGTGTTAGACCTGAATTCAACTGTAGGCCACTCAGTTGGTGTCCAGAGAGTTGGAGAAATCATTGTTAGGGTGGAAAAAACCTTTGTTATCAGAGTGTTCTGAGTAAAAATAGCCCAGAGCCACCCTGACCCACGAAGGCCAAGAGGAGTTGACCCTGCCCTTGAGGTAGAATATGAGGTAAGACCTGAGGGCAGGGAGGGTCCTTCTGGGGCCCCTCAGGGTCTGACAGCCCCGTCACTGAGGTCCACAGGGCCAGAGACTCCTTTTCCTTCATCAGCTGTGAATCTAACAAAGGATGTTCAAGACTTCGCACTGAAAACTACAAAACATTATTGAAAAAAATTAAAGGAGACCTAAGTAATGGAGGGTTATGCAAAGGTCACAGAAAGGATACTTCAATATTGTAAAAATGTTGATCATTCAAAATTGGTTTATAGATTTAAAGTTATCCCAATCAAAATGTCAGGATTTTTTTTAAACTGGCAAACTGATTATAAAAATTCATTGGGAGATGAACAAGCTCAAGAAGAGCCAAAATAGTATTTAAGGAAAAGAACAAAGCAAAAGGATCAACATCACCAGATATCAAGACTTGCTATATAACTCCACCTCTGTGTATCTACCCCAAAGAATCAAAAGTAGAGATTCAAGCAGATATTTGTATGTTCACGTTCATAGCAGTATTACTGACAATAGCCAAAAGATGGAAGCAACCCAGTGTCCATCAATGGATAAATGGATAAACAAAATGTGGTCTATACATACGATATTATTCAGCCTTGCAAAGGAAGGAAATTCCGACACCTGCTACAACATAAAGCAGCCTTAAGGACATTATGCTAAGTGAAATAAGCCAGACACAAAAGGACAAACATTGTATGATTCCACTTATGTGAGGTGTTTAGCATAGTCAAATTAATAGAGATAAAAAGTAGAATAGAAGTTTCCAGGAACTGGGAACAAGGGAAAACAAGGAGCTGTTGTTTAATGGGTATAGAGTATCAGTTTCAGAAGATGAAAAAAGCTCTGGAGATCTGTTAATGAATTAAATGCTCCAACCAAAAGACACAGACTAGCTGAATGGATACAAGAACAAGACCCATATATAAGATGTCTACAACAGACCCACTTCAGACCTAGGGACACATACAGACTGAAAGTGAGGGGATGGAAAAAGATATCCCATGCAAATGGAAGTCAAAAGAAAGCTGGAGTAGCAATACTCATATCAGATAAAATAGACTTTAAGATAAAGAATGTTACAACAGAAAGGAAGGACACTACATAACGATCAAGGGATCAATCCAAGAAGATGTAACAATTATAAATATATATGCCCCCAACATAGGAGCACCTCAATACATAAGGCAAATGCTAACAGCTATAAAAGAGGAAATCGACAGTAACAAAATAATAAAGGGGTACTTCAACACCACACTTACACCAATGGATAGATCATCGAGACAGAAAATAAATAAGGAAACACAAGCTTCAAATGACACAACAGACCAGATAGATTTAATTGATATTTATAGGACATTCCATCCAAAAACAGCAGATTACACTTTCTTCTCAAGTGCACAGGGAATATTCTCCAGAATGGATCATATCTTGGGTCACAAATCAAGCCTTGGTAAATTTAAGAAAACTGAAATCGTTTCAAGCACCTTTTCCAACCACAACACTATGAGATTAGAAATCAACTACAGGGGATAAAATATATAAAACACAAACACATGGAGGCTAAACAATACGTTACTAAATGACTAAGAGATCACTGAAGAAATCAAAGAGGAACTCAGAAAATACCTAGAGACAAATGACAACAAAAATACGATGAACCAAAACCTATGGGATGCAGCAAAAGCAGTTCTAAGAGGGAAGTTTATAGCAATACAATCCTACCTCAAGAAACAAGAAAAATCTCAAATAAACAATCTAACCTTACACCTAAAGGAACTAGAGAAAGAAGAACAAACAAAACCCAAAGTTAGTAGAAGGAAAGAAATCATAAAGATCAGAGCAGAAATAAATGAATAGAAACAAACAAAACAATAGCAAACAGCAAGAAAACCAAACGCTGGTTCTTTGAGAAGATAAACAAAATTGATAAACCTCTAGCCAGACTCATCAAGAAAAAGAGGGAGAGGACTCAAATCAATAATATTAGAAACGACAAAGGACAAGTTACAATGGACACTGCAGAAATACAAAGCATCATAAGAGACTACTAAAAGCTACTCTATGCCAATAAAATGGACAACCTGGAAGAAATGGACAAATTTTTAGAAAGGTATAACCTTCCAAGACAGAACCAGGAAGAAATACAAAACATGAACAGACCAATCACAAGTAATGAAATTGAAACTGTGATTAAAAATTTTCCAACAAACAAAAGTCCAGGACCAGATGGCTTCACAGGTGAATTCTATCAAACATTTAGAGAAGAGCTAACACCCATCCTTCTTGAACTCTTTCAAAAAATTGCAGAGGAAGGAACACTCTCAAACTCAGTCCACCACCACCCTGATACCAAAACCACGCAAAGATACTACAAAAAAAGAAAATTACAGACCAGTATCACTGATAAATAGAGATGCAAAAATCCTCAACAAAATACTAGCAAACCGAATCCAACAACACATTAAAAGAATCATATACCATGATTAAGTGGGATTTATCCCAGGGATGCAAAGATTCTTCAATATATGCAAATCAATCAATGTGATACACCATATTAACAGATTAAGGAATAAAAACCATATGATCATGTCAATAGATGCAGAAAAAGTTTTTGACAAACTTCAACACCCATTTATGATAAAAACTGTCCAGAAAGTGGGCAGAGGGAACCTACCTCAATGTAATAAAGGCCATATATGACAAACCCACAGCAAACATCTTCTCAATGGTGAAAAACTGAAACCATTTCCTCTAAGATCAGGAACAAGACAAGGATGTCCACTCTCACCACTCTTATTCAACATAATTTTGGAAGTCCTAGCCATGACAATCAGAGAAGAAAAAGAAATAAAAGGAATACAAACCGGAAAAGAAGAAGTAAAAGTGTCAATGTTTGCAGATGACATGACACTATACATAGATAATCCTAAAGCTGCCACCAGAAAACTACTAGAGCTAATCAATGAATTTGGCGAAGTTGCAGGATACAAAGTTAATGCACAGAAATCTCTCACATTCCTATACACTAACAACGAAAGATCAGAAAGAGAAATTAAGGATACAATCCCATTCACCACTGCAACAAAAAGAATAAAATACCTAGGAATAAAGCTACCTAAGGAGGTAAAAGACCTGTACTCAGAAAACTATAAGACACTGAAGAAAGAAATCACAGATGACACAAACAGATGGAAAGATATACCACGTTCTTGGACTGGAGAATCAATAATGTGAAAATGACTATACTACCCAAAGCAATCTACAGATTCAATGCAATCCCTATCTAATTACCAATGGCATTTTTTGCAGAACTAATACAAAAGATCTTAAAATTTGTATGGAGACACAAAAGACCCCGAATAGCCAAAGCAATCTTGAGGGAAAAAAGCAGAGCTGGAGGAATCATACTCCCTGACTTCAGACTATACTACAAAACTACAGTAATCAAGACAATATGGTACTGGCAGAAAAACAGATATATAGATCAATGGAACAGGACAGAAAAGCCCAGAGGTAAACCCACGCACATATGGTCACCTTATCTTTGATGAAGGAGGCAAGAATATACAATGGAGAAAAGAAAGCCTCTTCAATAAGTGGTGCTGGGAAAATTAGACAGCTACATGTAAAAGAATAAAATTAGAACACTTCTTAACACCATACACAAAAATAAACTAAAAATAGATTAAAGACCTAAATGTAAGGCCAGACACAATAAAACTCTTAGAGGAAAACATAGGAAGAACACTCCATGACATAAATCACAGCAAGATCCTTTTTAACCCACCTCCTAGAGAAACGGAAATAAAAACAAAATAAACAAATGGGACCTAATGAAACTTAAAAGCTTTGCACAGCAAAGGAAACCATAAACAAGACGAAGAGACAACCCTCAGAATGGGAGAAAATATTTGCAAATGAAGCAACTGACAAAGGATTAAGCTCCAAAATTTACAAGCAGCTCATGCAGCTCAATATCAAAAAAACACAAACAACCCAATCCAAAAATGGGCAGACGACCTAAATAGACATTTCTCCAAAGAAGATATAGAGATTGCCAACAAACACATGAAAAGATGCTCAACATCATTAATCATCAGAGAAATGCAAATCAAAACTATAATGAGGTATCACCTCACACCAGTTAGAATGGGCATCATCATCAGAAACTCTAGAAACAACAAATGCTGGAGAGGGCGTGGAGAAAAGGGAACCCTCTTGCACTGTTGGTGGGAATGTAAATTGATACAGCCACTATGGAGAACAGTATGGAGGTTCCTTGAAAAACTAAACATAGAACTACCATACAACCCAGCAATCCCACTACTGGGCATATACCTGGAGAAAAGCATAATTCAAAAAGACACATGAACCCCAATGTTCACTGCAGCACTATTTACAATAGCCAGGTCATGGAAGCAACCTAAATGCCCATCGACAGATGAATGGATAAAGAAGATGTGGTACATATATACAATGGAATATTACTCAGCCATAAAAAGGAATGAAACTGGGTTATTTACAGAGACCTGGATGGACCTAGAGACTGTCATACAGAGTGATATAAGTCAGAAAGAGAAAAACAAATATCATATATTAATGCATGTATGTGAAATCTAGAAAAATGGTACAGATGAACCGGTTTGCAAGGCAGAAATAGAGACACAAATGTAGAGAACAAACGTATGGACACCAAGGGGGGAAAGCAGTGGGGGTGGCTGTGGTGGTGGTGGGATGAATTGGGAGATTGGGATTGACATATATACGCTAATATGTATAAAACAGATACTTAAGAAGAACCTGCTGTATAAAAAAATAAAATTAAATTCAAAAAACAAAACAAAAAACAAAATTGTACTGGAGATATCAGCCAATAAGCAAACAAAAGAAAGCAGTTAGAGGCATAATAATTAGAAACAAAAAGCTAAAACCGAGGGCCAATTCCAAAGCTGAACCCCAGGAGCTGTGTAAACAAAGAAGAGAAAGGGAAATTTCTCCCAGCAGGCTCAGGAGCAGTGTATTAAACCTCCAGAGACAACTTGATGTAGCCTGCATCTCTGGAATACCTGAATAGACAACGAATCATCCCAAAATTGAGGTGGTAGACTTTCGGAGCAACTGTAGACTTGGGGTTTGCTTTCTGCATCTAATTTGTTTCTGGTTCTGTTTATCTTAGTTTAGTATTAATAGTTTATTATCATTGGTAGATATGTTTATTGATTTGGTTGCTCTCTTCCTTCTATATATATATATATATATTTCCTTTTTTCCCTTTTTGGGAGTGTGTTTGTGTATGCTTCTTTGTGTGAGTTTGTCTGTATAGTTTTGCTTTTACCATTTGTCCTAGGGTTCTGTCTGTCGTTCTTTTTTTTTTTAGTGTATTTCTTAGCACTTGTTATCATTGATGGATTTGTTTTTTGGTTGGGTTGCTCTCTTTTTTCTTTCTCTCTCTTTTTTTTATTACTTTCTAATTGTTTTATTTTTTAAAATTTTTTATTTTAATAACTTTATTTTATTTTATTTATTTATTTATTTTCTTTCTTTCTTCCTTTTTTCTCTCTTTTCTTCTGAGCCATGTGGTTCATAGGGTCTTGGTGCTCTGGCCAGATGTCAGGCCTGTGCCCCTGAGGTGTGAGAGCCGGGTTCAGGACATTTGTCCACCAGAGACCTCCCAGCTCCACGTAATATCAAACGGCGAAAGCTCTCCCAGAGATCTCCACCTCAACGCTAAGTCCCAGCTCCACTCAAAGACCAGCAAGCTACAGTGCTGGACACACTATGCCAAAAAACCAGCAAGACAGGAACACAACCCCACTCATTAGCAGAGAGGCTGCCTAAAACCATAAGGTCACAGACACCCCAAAACACATCACCGGACGCAGTCCTGCCCAACAGAAAGACAAGATCCACCCTCATCCACCAGAACACAGGCACCAGTCCCCTCCACGAGGAAGCCTACACAACGCACTGAACCAACCTTACCCACTGGAGGCAGACACCAAAAACGATGGGAACTACAAACCTGAAGCCTGCAAAAGGAGACCCCAACACCGTAAGTTAAGCAAAATTAGAAGACAGAGAAACACACAGAGCATGAAGGAGCAAGGCAACAACCCACCAGACCAAACAAATGAAGAGGAAATAGGCAGTCTACCTGAAAAAGAATTCAGAGTAATGATAGTAAAGATGATCCAAAATCTTAGAAATAGGAAGGAGAAAATACAAGGTATGTTTAACAAGGACCTAGAAGAACTAAAGAGCAAACAAACAATGATGAACAACACAATAAATGAAATTAAAAATTCTCTAGAAGGAATCAACAGCAGAATAACTGAGGCAGAAGAACGGATAAGTGACCTGGAAGATAAAATAGTGGAAATAACTACTGCAGAGCAGAATAAAAGAAAAAAGAATGCAAAGAATGGAGGACAGTGTCAGAGACCTCTGGGACAACATTAAACGCACCAACATTCAAATTACAGGGGCCCCAGAAGAAGAAGAAAAAAAGAAAGGGACTGAGAAAATATTTGAGGAGATTACAGTTGAAAACTTCCTTAACATGGGAGAGGAAAGAGTCAGTCAAGTCCAGGAAGTGCAGAGAGTCCCATTCAGGATAAATCCAAGGAGAAACATGCCAAGACACATATTAATCAAAGTAGCAAAAATTAAATACAAAGAAAAAATATTAAAAGCAGCAAGGGAAAAGAAACAAATAACATAAAAGGGAATCCCCATAAGGTTAACAGCTGATTTCTTAGCAGAAACTCTACAAGCCAGAAGGGTGTGGCAGGACATATTCCAAGTGATGAAAGGGAAAAACCTACAACAAAGATTACTCTATCCAGCAAGGATCTCATTCAAATTCAACAGAGAAATTAAAACCTTTACAAACAAGCAAAAGCTAAGAAAATTCAGCACCACCAAACCAGCTTTACAACAAATGCTAAAGGAACTTCTCTAGGCAGGAAACACAAGAGAAGGAAAAGACCTACAATGACAAACGCAAAACAATTAAGAAAATGGTAATAGGAACATACATATCGATAACTACCTTAAATGAAAATGGATTAAATGCTCCAACCAAAAGACATAGACTGGCTGAATGGATATAAAAACAAGATATGTTGTCTACAAGAGACCCACTTTAGACCTAGGGACACATACAGACTGAAAGTGAGGGGATGGAGAAAGATATTTCATGCAAATGGAAATCAAAAGAAAGCTGGAGTACCAATTCTCATATCAGACAAATAGACTTTAAAATAAAGACTATTACAGAAGACAAAGAAGGACACTATATAACGATCAAGGGATCAATCCAAGAAGAAGATATAACAATTGTAAATATTTATGCACCCAACATAGGAGCACCTCAATACATAAGGCAAATGCTAACAGCCATAAAAGGGGAAATCGACAGTAACACAATCATAGTAGGGGACTTTAACACCCCACTTTCATCAATGGACAGATCATCCAAAATGAAAATAAATAAGGAAACACAAGCCTTAAATGATACATTAAACAGGATGGACTTAATTATATTTATAGGACATTCCATCCAAAAACAACAGAATACACTTTCTTCTCAAGTGCTCACGGGACTTTCTCCAGGATAGATCATATCTTGAATCACAAATCAAGCCTTGATAAATTTAAGAAAATTGAAATTGTATCAAGTATCTTTTCTGTCCACAATGCTATGAGACTAGATATCAATTACAGGAAAAATCTGTAAAGAATACAAACACATGGAGGCTAAACAATACACTACTAAATAACCAAGAGATCACTGAAGAAATCAAAGAGGAAATCAAAAAATACCTAGAAACAATGACAATGAAAACACGATGACCCAAAACCTGTGGGATGCAGCAAAAGCAGTTCTAAGAGGGAAGTTTATAGCAATACAATCCTACCTCAAGAATCATCTCAAATAAACAATCTAACCTTACACCTAAAGCAATTAGAGAAAGAAGAATAAAAAAAACCCCAAAGTTAGCAGGAGGAAAGAAATCATAAAGATCAGATCAGAAATAAATGAAAGAAACAATAGCAAAGATCAATAAAACTAAAAGCTGGTTCTTTGAGAAGATAAACAAAATTGATAAACCATTAGCCAAACTCATCAAGAAAAAAAGGGAGAAGACTCAAATCAATAGAATTAGAAATGAAAAAGGAAGAGTAACACCTGACACTGCAAAACTACAAAGGATCATGAGAGATTACTACAAGCAATTATATGCCAATAAAATGGACAACCTGGAAGAAATGGACAAATTCTTAGAAAAACACAAGCTTCTGAGACTGAACCAGGAATAAACAGAAAATATAAACAGACCAATCACAACCACTGAAATTGAGACTGTGATTAAAAATCTTCTAACAAACAAAAGCCCAGGACCAGATGGCTTCACAGGTGAATTCTATCAAACATTTAGAGAAGAGCTAACACTTATCCTTCTCAAACTCTTCCAAAATATAGCAGAGGGAAGAACACTCCAAAACTCATTCTACAAGGCAACCATCACCCTGATACCAAAACCAGACAAAGATATCACAAAGAAAGAAAACTACAGGCCAATATCACTGACGAGCATAGATGCAAAAATCCTCAACAAAATACTAGCAAACAGAATCCAACAGCACATTAAAAGGATCATACACCATGATCAAGTGGGGTTTACCCCAGGAATGCAAGGATTCTTCAGTATATGCAAATCAATCAATGGGATACACCATATTAACAAACTGAAGGAGAAAAACCATATGATCATCTCAATAGATGCAGAAAAAGCTTTCAACAAAATTCAGCACCCATTTATGATAAAAACCCTCCAGAAAGTAGGCATAGAGGGAACTTAGCTCAACATAATAAAGGCCATATATGACAAACCAACAGCCAACATCGTTCTCAGTGGTGAAAAACTGAAACCATTTCCACTAAGATCAGGTGGAGGACAAGGTTGCCCACTCTTACCACTATTATTCAACATAGTTTTGGAAGTTTTAGCAACAGTAATCAGAGAAGAAAAAGAAATAAAAGGAATCCAAATCGGAAAAGAAGTAACGCTGTCACTGTTTGCAGATGACATGATACTATACAGAGAGAATCCTAAAGATGCTACCAGAAAACTACTAGAGCTAATCAGTGAATTTGGTAAAGAAGCAGGATACAAAATTAATGCACAGAAATCTCTTGCATTCCTATACACTAATGATAAAAAATCTGAAAGAGAAATTAAGGAAACACTCCCATGTACCACTGCAACATAAAGAATAAAATACCTAGGAATAAACCTACCTAAGGAGACAAAAGACCTCTATGCAGAAAACTATAAGACACTGATGAAAGAAATTAAAGATGATACAAACAGATGGAGAGGTATACCATGTTCTTGGATTGTAAGAACGAACATTGTGAAAATGACTATACTACCCAAAGCAATCTACAGATTCAATGCATTCCCTATCAAACTACCAATGGCATTTTTCAGACTATAATAAAAAATTTCACAATTCGTAGGGAAATACAAAAGACCCCGAACAGCCAAAGCAATCTTGTGAAAGAAAAATGGAGCTGGAGTAATCAGGCTCCCTGACTTCAGACTATACTACAAAGCTACAGTAATCAAGACAGTATCGTACTGGCACAAAAACAGAAATATAGATCAATGGAACAGGATAGAAAGCCCAGAGATAAACCCACACACATATGGTCACCTTATTTTTGATAAAGGAGGCAAGAATATACAATGGAGAAAAGACAGCCTCTTCAATAAGTGGTGCTGGGAAAACTGGACAGCTACATGTAAAAGAATGAAATTAGAACACACCCTAACACCATACACAAAAATAAACTCAAAATGGATTAAAGACCTAAATGTAAGGCCAGACACTATCAAACTCTTAGAGGAAAACATAGGCAGAACACTCTATGACATAAATCACAGCAAGATCCTTTTTGACCTACCTCCTAGAGAAACGGAAATAAAAACAAAAATAAACAAATGGGACCTAATGAAACTTAAAAGCTTTTGCACAGCAAGGGAAACCATAAACAAGATGAAAAGACAACCCTCAGAATGGGAGAAAATATTTGCAAATGAAGCAACTGACAAAGGATTAATCTCTGAAATTTACAAGCAGCTCATGCAACTCAATATCAAAACAACCAAACATCTAATCCAAAAATGGGCAGAAGACCTAAATAGACATTTCTCCAGAGAAGACATACAGATCAACAAACACATGAATGGATGCTCAACATCACTAATCCTTACAGAAATGCAAATCAAAACTACAATGAGGTATCACCTCACACCAGTCAGAATGGCCATCATAAAAAATCTACAAACAAGAAATGCTGGAGAGGGTGTGGAGAAAAGGGAACCCTCTTGCACTGTTGGTGGGAATGTAAATTGATACAGCCACTATGGAGAACAGTATGGAGGTTCCTTAAAATACTAAAAATAGAACTACCGTATGACCCAGCAATCCCACTACTGGGCATATACCCTGAGAAAACCGTAATTCAAGAAGAGTCATGTACCACATTGTTCACTGCAGCTCTATTTACAATAGCCAGGACATGGAAGTAAGCTAAGTGCCCACTGACAGATGAATGGATAAAGAAGATGTGGCACATACATACAATGGAATATTACTCTGTCATAAAAGGAAACGAAATTGAGTTATTTGTAGCGAGGTGGATGGGCCTAGAGTCTGTCATACAGAGTGAAGTAAGTCAGAAAGAGAAAAACAAATACCGTATGCTAACAGATATATATGGAATCTAAAAAAAACCAATTGTTCTGAAGAACTTAGGGGCAGGACAGGAATAAAGACGCAGATGTAGAGAATGGACTTGAGGACATGGGGAGGGGGAAGGGTAAGCTGGGACGGAGTGAGAGAGTGGCATGGACATATATACACTACAAAATGTAAAATAGATAGCTAGTGGGAAGCAGCCACATAGCACAGGGAGATCAGCTCCATACTTTGAGACCACCTAGAGGGGTGGAATAGGGAGGGTGGGAGGGAGACGCAAGAGGGAGGAGATATATGGGATATATGTATATGTATGGCTGATTCACTTTGTTATAAAGCAGAAACTAAAACACCATTGTAGAGCAATTATACTCCAATAAAGATGTTAAAAACAAAACAAAATAAACAAAGAAAAAAAGCTAAAACCTGGGAAACAAAAAATAATTAGTGAAAAAACTACTACAAACAATAAGAAAATTCAGCAAAAATAACATAAAATTAGCTTATAGAAAACAATATTTCATATATTTAAACAGTGACCAATTATAAGATATAATGGAAGGGATTTATAATTATCAAAATATTTTTAAATAAAATAGCTAGACATAAACCTAACATGAAATGTGTAAAACGTATATGAGAAAACTATAACATTCTCCTAGAAGTCACAAAAGTAGACTTGATGGAAACACATGTATATTTTGGGATATGACTCAGTGCCATAGAAATGTGAATCTCTCTAACTTATGTATAAATTCAGTGTGATATTGGGTGGGTGGGTGTGTGCGCGCACATGCGTGTGCATGGGTGCACTCTTTTGTTTTCTAGAGCTAGCCAAGTTGATTATAAAGGTCATATGGAAGAAAAATCAAGCAGTAAGACAAGAAAGGGAATACTGTTCTTGAGGGTGAGATGATTATCTCAAAAAAGTGACAATAAAAGTGGAACTAATAGCAATTACAGCAAGGTTGCAAGGATACAAAGTTAGTACACAGGAGTCCACTGCTCTCCTATATACCAGCAATGAACAACTGGAATTTGAAATTAAAAACACAACATCATTTACATTAGCACCCCAAAATGAAATGCTTATGTATAAATCTAACAAAATATATGTAAAACCTAAAAGAGAAAAACCACAAGACACTGATGAAAGAAATGAAAAATCTAAGTAAATGGAGAGATATTCCATGTTCATGGAAAGGAAGACTCAATATTGTTAAGATGCCATTTTTTCCCACCCTTGTCAATAGATTCAATGTAATCCAAATCAAAATCTCAGCAAATTATCTTGTGGATGTCAACAAACTGATTCTAAAGTATGGAAAGGCAGAAGACCCCAAATAGCTGACACAACACTGAAGGATAAAGCCAGAGGACTGACACTACCTGACTTCAAGACTTACTTTGAAGTTACAGTAATCAATACAGTGGGGTACTGGTGAAAGAATAGACAACTAGATCAATGGAACAGAATACAGACCACAGAAATAGACCAACACAAATACAGGCAAATAATCAAAGCAATTCAGTGGAGAACATCTAGTCTCTTCAACAAATGGTGCCAGAACAACTGGATATCTACATGCAAAAAAAAAAAAAAGAATCTAGACAATGACCTTAGACCTTCCATAAAACTTAATTCAAAATGGATCACAGACCTAAATGTAAAAGGCAAAACTATAAAATTTCTATAAAATAACATAGAAAATCTAGGTGACCTTGGGTTTAGTGATGAGTTTTTAGATTCAACACTAAAAACATGATTCATGAAAGAAAAAAATTGATAAGGTAGACTTTATTAAAATTAAAAACTTCTGCTCTGCAAAAGACACAGACAAGAGAATGAGAAGACAAGTCATAGAATGGGAGAAAATATTTGTGAAATACATATCTGATAAAGGACTTGTATCCAAAATATACAAACAAAATACTTAAACCTCAACAATAAAAAACCCAAACAATTCAACAAAAAAGTGGCCAAAGATCTGAACAGACACCTCACCAAAATGACATACAGATGGCAAATAAACATATGAAAAGATGCGTTAACATCATATGCAATTGGGCAAATTTGCAAATTAAAGCAAGTAGATCTCACTACACACCTATTAGAACAACTAAAATCCAAAACACTGACAACGCTAAATGCTGGAGAGAACATGGAACAAAAGGAACTCCCATTTATTGCTGGTGGGAATGCAAATGGTACAGCCATTTTGGAAAATGGTTTGACAGTTTCTTACAAAGCCAAACATACTCTTACCATATAATCCAGCAATAGTGCACCTTGGTATTTACCCAAATGAGTTGAAAACTTATGGCCACACAAAAACCTGCATGTGATTATAGCAGCTTTAGTCGTAAGTGCCAGAATGTGGATACAACCAAGATGTCTTTCAGAGGTGAATGGATAAATGAACCACGGCACATCCATACAAGGGACTATTATTCAGCAATAAAAATAAACTACTAAACTTTCCTTCACATTTTTTCTGTTTGTTGCTTTAAGAACTAACCCTACTCGGGAATATTTTCTTTAGCTAGTTTAAAAAGAAAAAAAAATATTTTATTAAAAAACAAGTATGTGGCCAAATGCAGTGCTGAGGAGACAATCATATGGCTTTATAATTTTTTTCCTGCTTCTGAGTGTCATCCGACAAAGCCGATAGGCTTATTCTGCTGGGTTTCTGCTTTTGGGTATGGTTTGATTGCCTTGGTTTGTCACAGGGAAGAGACATTCTTAGATAGCTACCTCCATGTAAGTGAACTCCGGAGAAAGCAAGTTTGCCTTTCAATAAACTGTATTACCCAAACACACAAAAAACCTAAATGGGAAGGAAATCTAAAAAAGAGGGGATATATGTATATGTATAACTGATTCACTTTGCTGTAAGCAGAATCTAACACAACATTGTAAACTATACTCAATAAAAATTAATAAAAAAATAATAGTGTATCAATATTGGCTTATCAATTGTAGCAAATATATTGGCTTATCAGTTGTAACCCTAACCTAAGATGGTAATAATGGGAGAAACTGTGTGTCAGGAGAGAGGGTCTATGAGACTCTACTTTCTGCACAATTTTTCTGTAAACCTAAAATTGCTCTTGAAAATAAAGTCTATTAATTAAAAAAAAAAATAAGCAAAGTCAAAGACAAAAAATATTTGCAACTTTTATCACAAAGGACAAATATCATGAATGTACAAAGGGTCAAAAATTGAAAAGAAAGGGACTAACAATACGAATGAAAAAAATGGCAAAAGATACAACAGCTAATTCACAAAAAATAAATGCAAATGTCCTTTAAACACATGAAGAGATCCTAGACTCCATTCAAGTAAAAGAGATGCAAATTAAAACTATCCTGTGATACTATTTCTCACCTATCAGATTGGTAAATATTCATAAATATGACAAGCACTCTGACCAGAGGCCGTGGGGAAGAGGCATTTGCATACACTGCTGTTAAAAACGCAAACCAGTACGACATCTAGGAAAGGGAATTTGCAATGCCTACTGAAATCCCACGTGCATTTTCCTTTGACTCAGTAATCCCACTTCTAGAAATCTATCCCAAAGAGACATTGGAAAGAAAAGCAAAACAGTGTTTGTGCAAGGCATGGTGGCATTATGCGTGATAGCAAAACCTTGGAAACAACCCAAATATCCATCCACAGACTAAAACGAGGTGTACACCTTCATGAAGCACTATGTGTGGCACTGTAAAAAGTCACAAGGAAGATCTCTAAGTCTGGATATGGAGAGATCTCCTATATATTGTTCGGTGAAAAAAAAAAAATCAAGGTGCAGAACAGTGTCTGTAGTATACCATCCTTGGGGCTTATCTTTTCAAAAAGAAACAATGGAAGGAAAAAGAAAATGAATATAAAAAGCTTGTCTGGGGGAAGGCGGGATTGGGTGAGTGAAACAAGAACAGAAGCTAGACTTCTTGAGATGTACCTTGTTTCATAGTTTTCACTTTGGGGTCACGTGAGTGTTTACATAAATAAACACAAAATTATTAACACGCATCCCCATATTCCTGGTTCCAGGTCACTGCACACCGCTGTGACAAACATCCTTACACATCGGACCTTTCATTTCTATGGGATTCTAGAGGTCATGTGTTTTTTAACTTTACATTATGGAATTGTCAAGCATACAGACATAGAAAAAATGTATAACAAACCTAATGTACATTAAAACAGCTGGCAGAACCTCACACAGAAAGAATGACTCCGTGGCTTTTCAATGCAGTATTTTGACTGTGTATACCTGGTGGAATATGCCTTAAAGACACGAAAGAACAACAAAATAATTGGAAACTGGCCACGGGAGCTAAAACCTGAAACGGCTCCCGCTGATCCAAGTGGGAGCAATTTGAGCATTTAAAAGAATAATGAATGCAATGGATTGAAACCCATGAAATACATAAAATCCATGAATTCATAATTATACTGAAAAAAACTGGTCACCATTGGAGAGTATGAGGGTGTCATTTATTCTGTCTTTCCTATACAGACTGTATTCAGGAAAGCCAAAAAAGTTCATGAGGGAAAGTTTATTTTCCTAGAAGAATTCCAGCCAATCATTGCAGAAGGAATGACAGAGCTAGAAAATCACCATCTGTGACATCTAATGGAATGGCGGCTCTAGGCCGTGTCATTAGTCCATGTTTAGACCATTCGGTGGAAGGCTGGTGGATGACTCCATCATGGAGTGATGACTGACACGCTCTGAACCCACTGGACAATATCAGCTCCCCCTGGGGTTTGCATATGTGGATTACGTGTCTGGGTGAACACAGAGGCCTATGGAGGGTGTGCATATAGACAAGCCTGGGAAAAGACAACGCTGGGTCAGCAGGCTACTGGGTGGGGAATCTGGATGGGGCAGTCCCATTGTGCAAAGCTCTGTCATGTGTGCATGAAGAGAGGCGTAAGTCACCAGCGCACGTACGGTGGGCTCCGCTCAGAAAACTCCACGTGGAGAAGCCGCCCGTGTTCCCAGCACAGCCTCACCCCGAGGGCCCTGGCTGCACAGACCACGGGCTGAGTCCTGAGGCTCTACAACAGGAGGACAGGACGCCAATGCAAATGGTTAATGCTCGGAGCAGATACGTTTCTGCAGGATTTTATTACAAAGTCTGGTTTACCAGGAACTAGCACCACACTCCTCCTCAGGAGGAGAGGAAAATCCCGGACAGACGGACCCCAGAGGGGGCCAGACCGGGGGAGGAGGGATGGGGGGGGGCCAACTGAGTCAGCTCAGGCACTGGTCAACTACAAGGGCTCCTCAGGACCTATTGGGAATGATCCGAGCGCCCAGTAAGCCCTGATGGAAGGGTGCGTTCTTACCACATGTCTGCAGGGGTTAAATGCACAGGCTGGAGAAGGGAGGGCATAAAGGGAGTGGGGCTGCTCCTGGACGTAAGAAAATGACCACCCAGGGCCGTGTCTGCTCGGATGGGCCCTGGAAGACAGGTGCGTCTTGATTCAACACTATTCCTTAGAGTTTAGGTTCACAATATGGCGGCTCTGATCTGAATTCCAGCAAAATGAGTTAGTTCCTTGAGCACCAAAAATCTCTCATTGTAAGGTGGTCTAGAGATGAGAAGCCCCTGTACCCAATAATGCAGAGATGGTACAAGGTCAAGATCTATTTACATCTGTCTTCAGAATTTAACGATTTGGCAAGATGATACGTATGTAAGTGCTCCGTAAACTGCAGGGCACTGTACAAATATCGGCACCTCTGCTACAGGATGCCTTGGACTTTTAACTTGGTGAAAGAGACCGGCGTGAATAAAAACGCTGGTGCTTTCCTAATGTCAGACTCTAAGTTCCAGACAGCTATGCCATTTTAGATGGCTGAAATTTAATTCAAGTGAACGTGAGATCAAGCCTGAAGGAAGGGTGCAGAGAGAGGAAACAGGGTGGGGAAGAGACCATGATGAGGGACCTCAGTGCTTTCCCGGAGGTGCTGAAATGGGAAATAATTAACCTCTGGAAAGCCTGCAGGGTGCCTTGGTATTTTCTGCCCCCCCCCCCCGCCGCCGCCGAGGCTGGAAGGTTAATTAGTTTGCCCTGTACGGAAGCGCCAGGCCCACAATTTAGAAGCACTGGCTGGACGCCTCACGTGCCCTCCTTCTGAGCAGAAGTCAGAGACAGGGGTGCTCTCTCCATGCGGGTGACCCACCCACAGGGGCAGCGCTCACCCCACCCCCGTCCTCATCCCCTACATTATCCCCGGGGGCCACCCGAGGGCGCTCCTGTGGTGTTTTGCCAGTGGTGCCTTCTGGGCCCTGCCAGGGGGCTCATCTGTCCTCCCGCCGCGGACATCAGTTGGTGCCACTCTGGGGCCAGTGCTATTCTCTGGCCACAGTCTCGTCAGTGTCACCACCCGCCCTTGCAGACACCCGACTTCTGAGAGGAAGCTGCCGTTTACCAGGGAAGAGGCCTTGCCCTCTGGGCCAGCTGGCTCCGCGACCTGGCGGCCCTGCCAGGAGGCATCCTCCCCACTCCAAAGGAGGCTCCAGAGGTGAAGGAATCTGTCAGAACTTGTTTTTCTGTGATAATTAGTGCTCTAGTTTCCAGTTGTGTTAAATGGGGTACTTGAGTCCTTGCCTCACCCGGAGCTGGAAAAAGAACTCTCCATTTTCTCTGCTTGTCCTTCAACAACTATGATTTTCCACTCTGGAAGCAAAAGAGTCACCTAGGGTGCTTTAAAAAATACTCATGGGGCTTCCCTGGTGGCGCAGTGGTTGAGAATCTGCCTGCCAATGCAGGGGACACGGGTTCGAGCCCTGGTCTGGGAAGATCCCACATGCCGCGGAGCAACTAAGCCCGTGCGCCACAACTACTGAGCCTGCGTGTCTGGAGCCTGTGCTCCGCAACAAGAGAGGCTGCGATAGTGAGAGGCCCGCGCACCGCGATTAAGAGTGGCCCCCGCTTGCCACAGCTAGAGAAAGCCCTCGCACAGAAACGAAGACCCAACACAGCCAAAAATAAATAAATTAATTAAAAAAAAAATACTCATGGAGGTCCCACCCCCAGGCCAATTAAATCAGAATTTCTCAGGGTGCGACGCTGGCATCAGTATTTTTTAATACACCCCAAGTATTCCCGTGTGGAGCCAGGGTTGAGAACCACTGTGGGGGAAAATACACCAACAGCCCTGATAACGCAGCGCCAGATGTGCAGTTCCAATACTTGTTTAGGACTCGTCAAGACTGCCCTTCATTTCCTGGAGTGGCTATTCTCAGGCTCCCAATTCTGCCTGACCTCTGACCCTCCCGGCACAAGATCCAGCCTCCAGTGCACTGAATCCAACTCCAGATGCCAGGCCAGCCCCGTCTCCGGACCCAACCTGTGGTCTGGTTTCTAGACTCCAGATCCATGGAAGAATGAGTTTCTGTTGTTTTAAGTCACCCGGTTTGTGATACTTTATCAGGGCAGGTCTAGGAAAGGAAGACAAGAGGTAAACTCAGGCCTGGTTTTTCAGTTTCTCCTCCGAGTGAGTTTCTACAGGTTAGGATGCTTGCACATGTAACAACCAAAACCCACTCTGACTGGTTTAGACAACAAAGGGGATTTATTCTATATATCCAGTTGCTTGATAAGAAGAGATCTGCATGCTGACAATATCATCAGATGAGCATATGAACACGGAGGATTACACAGGGGGACATGTGTTACTGAGGTTGGGGTGTGGGTATAGCTTTATCATCTCAGACAGAAGACTCTTTCCTTTGAACATGTGCATTCAACTTACTTCATGGTTTTCCTAGAACAAAACCATTCTTTACATTTGTGGATTGGAAAGGGATTTAGTATTGGAGTCATCCTCAAAAATGACACACCGGCTGTAGCCTCTTGAGACAAAAGTCTCCCAGCAGGTTTTAGAATCCAGTATGGTTCTACCAAGATTTCAAAACTCTTAGTTAGAGCTGCCGAGCTCTACCCAGGTGGGACAGCAGCTGGAGGCAAAGCATTCCTCAGCGTGAGCTCACCACAGGGCTGCAAACATGACAAATTCTCAGAAGTCCAGACACCGGATATCCCAGCCCTGCACACTGCTGTCAGAGAGAGAACTACAGACTCTTGCTTGAGTTTCTCCAGCAAGGGAACAAAAGCCACAAAGAGTGCTGGACACTTCGCTCAATCCCGTGGGCACATGTTATACGCTAATCGATGCTTTTGCCACCTGGCAGTGCGCTGTTTTGAGCAATTGTATATCTATAGGAAATAATAAAGTGATTCACTTTTATCTTGAAAACGTCAATAGTTAACATACATTCTATTAATATTGCCTTTTGTCCCCAGCTTCTACCTCCAATATTTAATTGTAATGTACTGTAGTTGCAACAAGTTGAATCAACTGAGATTGAAAAATGAGATGTAAAAAAAAAAAAAAAAAGTGGAAAAACATATCCTTTGTGGTCAATATTCATCTTGCAAAAAGGGTTTTTTTCTGTAAGGAAGCCTGCCAAGAGTGGGAAAGACAATGAAGATAGAAAGTGATTCACTGAATCAGCAGCTTCAGAGAGGTCAGAAGGAGACAGAACTGGCCCTTGTACTTGGCAAAGAGAAGAGAGTCAAGAGGTTGGCTGGAAGCCCCGGAAATGCATCCTGTGAGACGAAGAGAGGGCTGTGTGTGACCACGCAGTGGTCAGGAGGATGGGGTGGACGCCACACTGCCGGGGGAGGGAGAGGTGCCCCCAGCCGCCTAGGACATGACCTCCGCCCTCCCACACCTTGGCTCCCATCAGGGCCCCTTCCCTTTCCTGGAAGTCAATGTTCCCTTTATGTCAACAACCTCTCCATGACCTTAATACTCTCCACCCGCCAGGCTCCTGCTTGGGTTGTCCCAGAAGTGACCTTTCGGTCAGAACCTCCTCAGTAAGAAGACTGGATCCATGGGGTCACTCACCTGGGACCCCCAGCACTTAGCTCACCAGACTAAGAAAGCTCAGGCTAGAAGATGTTGTCAAACAAAATCTCCCTAGACTTTCTCCAGCAATCATGTCCTGGAATTATCCCAAGCATTTTTTTTTTTTTTTTTTTGGCTGTGTTGGGTCTTCGTTGCTGCACATGGGCTTTCTCTAGCTGTGGCGAGCAGGGGCTACTCTTCGTTGCGGTGCGCGGGCTTCTCATTGCAGTGGCTTTTTCTGTTGTGGAGCAAGGGCTCTAGGTGCGTGGGCTTCAGTAGTTGTGGCTCGTGGACTCAGTAGTTGTGGCTCATGGGCTCAGTGGTTGTGGCTCGTGGGCTCTAGAGTGCAGGCTCAGTAGTTGTGGCGCACAGGCTTAGTTGCTCCGCGGCTTGTGGGATCTTCCCGGACCAGGGCTCGAACCCGTGCCCCTGGCATTGGCAGGCGGATTCTTAACCACTACGCCACGGGGGAAGTCCCCAAGCATTTTGTAATCCCACCTCGACCTTCCAAAAAGTCTCAGTGAAAGAGGAGGAAGTCATTTATGTATCTGCTAGACATTTGTTATTGTCACCTGCCACCTGTGGGCCTGGTACTGTTGGTCGTATTTGGGATACTTCATGAAGACAGGCAAGTTTCTACTCTCATGAAGCTTACAACATAATGAAGGGATGCTGAACAAAGAAATACACAAACGCGTTTCAGTATTGACAAAGGATATGAAGAAACTGAAATGCAGCCATGCAGTACAGGGTGACTTCGAAGGGCCCACCTTAGTGTGGGTGGTCAAGAAGAGCCTTCTGAGGGGGTGATATCTGAGCCAAGATCAGAACAGAGAAGGAGGCAGACATGAGACCATCTAAGGAAGAGGATATAATGGATCTAAGTGGGAAGATGCTCATCTTGTTCAGCAGGAAGGAAGCCAGTGTGAAGTGACTGGTGACTCTCAACAGAGGCGATTTTGCCCACCAGGGGATACTGGACAATTGTGTTGCCACACTGGGCGGGGGGTGGGGGGTGCTCCTGGCAGCTAGTGGGTAGGGCTGCAGATGACTCTAAACATCCTACAGTGCACAGGGCAGCCGCCCATGATGAATTATCTGGACCAAAACATCACTGGTGCTGAGGTTAGAGGGTAAACTCAAGGGTGAGAGTGGCAAAGGTGGGCAGGGAAGTGATGGGGCCGTATTGGGCTGTGCAGCCCTCATGAGCAGTTGGGGTCACTCTAGAATGATGGAGGCCACTGAAGACTGCTCCTCTGGAACCCGGCATGGTCTTCTCTATTTTGCACTGATGGTTCTGGTGGAAAACTGACAGGAACGTACCACAACAGACCCTCATACAGAAGCCCAAACGAGAGAGAAGGGTGGCTTGGACGAGCAGGGGAGATGCAGAGACATGGATGGTTTGGGATATGCTCTCAAGATGAAACAGACAGCTCTGTCGGTGAACTGGCTTGTGTGCAGCGGTGGGGGAAAGAGGAATCAAGCATGATTCCTGAGATGTTCGCTGGAGCAACTGGATGGTTACTTGTGACATTTTTGTAACGAGAAAGACTAAGAGAGGATTTGTTTGCGGTAAAAAACCAGAAGCTCTGTTTTTGGATGGGATGAGTTTGTGACACTTATTAAACATCCACATGCAGAGATACGGCAGACAGTGGGCTATCACCATATAGATGGTATTTAAAGTAGATAAGATACACTACAGTCCATCAATTGTGTGCCGGTTTATAGTAGACTACTTAAACCGTAATACTAACTTCAGTATCAAAAGGGGGAAAAAAAGGAACATTTTTCCCTCTTGCAGTTTGCATAGAAAAAGTTGGTTAAGCTCTAATAATATATGATTCTTGGAAGAATAATTTTTTTAAAAGAGGCAGGACAATGTGAACTAAGAAGATGTTGACAAACACAGAATGATCCAGCAAAAGTAGTTAAGAATCAGGGCTCAGAGAACTTGAACTTCTTTCTGGCACCCCAACTTCACTTTCCTGATTCAATCGCTCCCCTGGTGGGGTTGCTGTTATCCCACTTCTCCGTGAGCCACCTCCCAAGCATCCGCAAGGACCACTGAAGAAAGTGCCCCTCTGTGAAGCCATCTCTGTTCCTGACCCGAGTGGCTGCTCTTTTCTGTGCATTTGAGACACTTGAAATCCAGTCCTTCCCACAAGCCAGGCCTATGTTAATGTCATATCCTCTCATTGAGTGCTATGACTATGTACTATGAACCCCAGTTTGCAGACCAAGTAACTAAAGCACTGGGAGGTGAAATTGCCAAGGTCACCCAGCTAGTCAGAGGCAGAGTCAGGATTTGAACTCAAGGCTGTCTGCTCCAGAACTCCTGCTCCTATTATTTTTTCAATGACTTTTTTCCTCCACTAGACTTTCAAGTCCTTAAAGAACAAATCAAGCCACACTGGGTTCACGGTGAATACCAAGTGTCCTAGGTTTGCAAAGTGCCCCATATTTGGAAGTAGTCTTGACATTTGAAATCCTATCGTGAAATCACAGCTACAAGTTTCAGTCTCTAGGCATTTACAACCCAGGCCACTGAAATCTGCTATAAACCACCAGTCACTAAAGGAACACTTTGCAAAGAGGAAAAGTAAAAATCTTGATTTTTCTTCTTGAAGCTGAGCTATTTATTTAAAAATCAGCCCAAAGCTGTATCAGAATTTTCTCTTTACTGAATTTCCTTTCTTTTTCCAGGAAGAAAAAACATATATCACTTTCCCCTTTTGTAGCAGGTTCTATGGGGAATTCCCTGGTGGTCCAGTGGTTAGGACTTGGCACTTTCACTGCCAAGGCCCCGGGTTCGATCCCTGGTCAGGGAGCTAAGATCCTGCAAGCCACACAGCATGGCCAAAAATAAAACATAATAATAATAAATAAATTGTAGCAGGTGCTCTGACCTCATCACTGTCCTCCCTCAGACAACACTGCCCCACACACTGACCTTCACCATCGTTATGGGGCTGCATTTACTCTACATCTGGAAACCAAGGCACATCTTCCTACACTGCAGAGAGTAACAGCTTAGCTCCCTACCTCTTGCTCCAACTGTTCATAAATTTTAAGCAGGATAATAGCAAAGATGTTCACTGCAGTGTTATTTAAAACAGCAAAAAGCTAGAAACCATCCAAGTGACCACCATTATTGATGTAGTTGATCAAATTGTGATACATTCACCTGACAGAATATTACCAGCTTTTTAAAATGTTTACTAAGAATTTTTATTAACAAGGGAAGATGATCACCACATAATTGGAAAAAAAAGGATATTGAATATAACATAACCACAATGTGTATTAAAAAGTGGCACTTACAAGATTCCCAGAACACTGCCTTGTTACCTCACCACCATCCAATCAGAAGAAAGTCACACACCCTGCAGCCCTCACCCCAAATTTTGCCTATAAAAACTTTTCCCTAAAAACCATCAGGGAGTTTGGGTTTTTTGAGTACGAGCCACCCATTTTCCTTGGCTGGCCCTGCAATAAACCTTTCTCTGCTCAGAAAAAGAAAAAAAAAAAAAAGTGGTACATAGACAAAAGACTGGAAAGAAATAAAACAATGGCAATGTGTTAATGGGATCATGGCTCAGCTTTTTTCCTCATTAAGCTTCCTAACTTTTCCAGCTTTTTGTGTGCATTATCTTCTAGTCAGAAAAAGACATTATTGGTTATATTTTAAAATGTGTCTGTGGCTTCTGGGGTGAGAGAAGCCTTTGTTCCATTTCTGGCACCTTTCTAAAGATGGTTAGTCATTTCTAGTGCTGAAAAGGAAGGGTACCAATTAAAAAGCCCACAAGGTGTTTGCAAAGTTGGTGCATTCTTTTATGAATAAAAATGTGTTGAAAGAATATTATGTGCTAGGTGCAGGGCAAGTCCTGAGATACAGATATTAGTAAGGCAAGGTCTCCCCTTCAAGGAGCTTACAAGATGCCCATTTAAAATCTTACAATGAGAAAAGAATGTGTAAAGAAAGGTGGACCCAAATCCTTAAAGATGAATACGTTTCTATTATCATCATTTAAAAAATCTATCTAGTGATTTAAACAATCAACCAAGTGTAAAAGAGTGACAACATAAATGGGGGTCCCAAATATTGATGTTTGTTGCAAATCTGTCCCCTAACCTTCCGAAGGTCTGGCTGTAATCCCCCCTTTCCCTCTCCAGTACCCTCCACAGGAAGGTAACGCAACACACCAGAAATTTCCCGAATATGGTTTGTGCTCAAGTCTTACCTCAGAGTTATATTTCCTCCTCCTATAAAAAGTAGCTCCCTATCCATAAATTGCATCGTACTCGACAGATCTTTCCTTTTTCAGTCATGAGACCTCTCCCATGCTGTCATCTGGTTTGTGACATCCTGGATCCTCCCCAAGTACAAACCAGCCTGCCCCCTTGCTCTCCTGGGCAGTCCCTCTTCACTAAGGCAGCGAGAACACAATTCTGTCTAGTGATAGATCCACAGACACATCCCCCCCCCCAAAAAAAACCCAACAACAACAACAAAAAAAAACCCCAAAGCCCTCTTCCTTTTCTTTTTAAGCTAAATTTTGCAAGATCAGATCCATCTAGCATGAAAAGGTCCCAAACTATCCAAAGTGCTGACGATCCCTGAAGCACTCCCAGTGAGACAGGCAGTTAAATGCAATGGAAAACTGCTACTTGCCCTAAACTCAAACTTTTGTTTGATTAAGGAATAGTCAGGGGGGGATTAATCTCCTGCCATAGTGCTGTCCTGGGAGCAGTGAATGACGGAGCTGGAAAGGACCCAAGGCTGTGGCGTCCACAGCCTTCCTGTTACAAACTGAGGTCCCCAGAGCCCAAGGGACTTGCCTGAATTCCCACTGTTGGGTCAGAGCCAGCAGGCACCTGGCTCTTAAGTCTCACAGAGGGCTCGGTCCCAGGGCTTTCAAACTTTTACTTCTCAGAGAAAAACAAAGCTGCAGCCTGCAGTATGTGTGTGTGTGTGCTTGTGCGTGCGCCTGTGTACTAATACATAACATACGTGTACCGCATGGTGAAGATGGTCTCATCCACGAAATGGTTAAAAAATGGTGATAAGAGACAGTGGGGGGGCTTCCCCGGTGGCGCAGTGGTTGGGAGTCTGCCTGCCGATGCAGGGGACGCGGGTTCGCGCCCTGGTCTGGGAAGATCCCACATGCCGCGGAGCAACTGGGCCCGTGAGCCACAACTACTGAGCCTGCGCGTCTGGAGCCTGTGCTCCGCAACAAGAGAGGCCGCGGCAGTGAGAGGCCCGCGCACCGCGATGAAGAGTGGCCCCCGCTTGCCGCAACTAGAGAAAGCCCTCGCACAGAAACGAAAATCCAACACAGCCATAACTAAATAAATAAATAAATAAATTAAAAAAAAAAAAAAAGAGACAGTGGGGAGCCAGCCAGGCTGCTCTGACACCTCCTGGCGGTGACCTGACCCGGGGCTGATCCTTGGAACCCTCTGAGCCTCAGCTTCCTGTGTAAATGAGGATTATAATAGTCTCCACCTCCCAGGGCTACTGTCAAGATTAAGCCGACCACTAAAGGAAAGCAAGTGTCCGACCCCGCGCGTATGAATTTAACTCTCACGACTTTCAGAAGTGCAAACAAACAAAAAAGGGAAGTTCTGGTATTTTCTTCCCACACCCAGTGGTTCCTCTGGCGCGTCCCAGGGCTGAACACACGCCCCTGGGGAGACCACACTGTCCTCCGTGCTCCCTCCCCGGCTGGCACTGGCCAGAAGAAACCCACCTCCTCACAAGGCTTTGCGCCGATGGCGCTGGTGTCCCTCTGGCGCCAGCTCTGTCCACACACCTTCCCCCGGGGCCCAGCAGCGGTCCTAGGGCAATCTTATGCAACCAGGCCACAAGCATTTCATCTGCTGGGAAGAGCCCTGCTCCCTGAGAAAACCCCCGAACGGTGCCTGTTCGGCTCATGTCATGTGAAGAACGACACGAGCGCAGCGAGCGCCCAAGGCTGCTCACCGCGGTGACAATGGCTGAGATTCATCAAAGGCATAAATCAGCTCATTGTCCAGACTGCGGTTTCCACTTGGTTTTGGATAATTTACTTAATATTTATTGATCACGGAGGATGTGAAATGGCCTGTCCTGGGTCAAATCAGCAATTTAAAATAGGGAGATACAGGGGAATGCCTAACCACGGCCAAAGTCATCCGTCCCCAGGAAATTCACAGACACACCCTGGGCAGGTGACCCTGGAGTGGGTGGGTGGGAGCAGCTCACCAGGCATCTCTCACAGCGCCAAGAACTCTATTAAGTTCAACCAGAGGAAATGTGGGGATGCGGCCGATGTCTAGTCCGCCCAAACAGCTGAAAAGGGTTCCATCTCATACCTGTGCCAACGCGCTGCCGCTTGAAGGACCAACAGCAGGACTCAAACAGGGGAAGGGTCTCTCCGCACCGAAGGGAAGGGACTGTCTGCAGACCAGCGAAACCGTAGTGCCCCGCGTGACCTTGCAGCTCCTGCCAATAGCTGAATTAACACGAGTCACGTTCATCAATCCAGGGAGGAAAGTAACATTTTGCTGAGTATCAGAAACTCGTAGTTAGTTCTGGTTCTCACTCCGTCAGAGAGGTCACCACGGCGGGCACCCCTGAATTTCTTTCTCACAACCCTGGGTAAAAGCGCTGCAAAATAGAAGCAGAGGAGAAAATAAATGAATCCACACGTCCAAAGCCACCCAGAGGAAGGCCGGATTTCGGCCCTGGCTTAAAAAGCTCTTCCCTCCTGCTCTCAGGTCCCCGGGGCCAGGTAGGAGTTGGCGGAGGCTGAGCGGACCTCCTGGGAGTCTCCTGGGGAGAGCGGGTGATAATCCTGAACTTCCGGTGATTCTCCTCCTTCCGCCGCCGCCCACACACCTCAGCCTCGGGGACCTGGGGAAGAGTGACTACCTGCCCAGTAAAGGCTGAGTCCCTGTGCTGCTCAAAAGCCACCCAGGCCAGTCCCGACTCAGGGACACAGCGCTGGGGCCACAAATTCCCAGTCAAAAACCCGGACCCCAAGCGTGACCAGTGTGAGAGGACTTACAGGAGGCAGTTTCCAAATGTTTGAAATCAGGCGAATTGGGATTTTCGTCCATTACTGGGTGGACATTTACGGTGATTGCATCGCACGGGAAATGCAGTGATGGGGCCCACAGGCCGCGGCGCGAGGCGCACAGCTGCGCGTCGGGGGCCGGAGGGTTCAGGCCGAGCGGACGGCGCCTGAGCGTGAGGACCCTTGAGAAACTGTTTAGTAAGCACCTGCTTTGCGCCAACCTCCTGGAAGACGAGATCTTCTCTCTCAGCCCCCTGGCCTTGGCCGAGGTCTGCGGCCTCATCTCACACCCTCCGGCCCTGGGTTCCCGAGCTCTAACCACGCCGCCAGCCTGAGGACGCCAGGCTTGCAGCCCCGGGACGCGTCTTGCAGGGCGGCGCCAGCGTTCCCTCGCGGGAGTCTGCGAGGACACACTGAGCATGCGCAGCCCACGCCCCGCCCCCTCGGGAGCTGCGTTCTCAGCTTCCTCCCCGCCCCCAGGGGGCGCTCTCTGCCCCAGAGCCCTGAGGGCTTCCGCCTCTGCCTAGCGGCTGCCTGCTGAGGGGGCTCCGTAGTCGGAAGCCCCCTCACCCGGTGACACAGCCCGCATTCTCTATTGTCAGCGTTAAGCAGTAAAGGTGACCTTTCTGCCCCTTCTGCTTATTGCTGTCTTATTTCGCCTTTGGTTCAGAGCCGGGGCAAGGAGGAGGGAAGCTGATAAGGGCCCCTCCCCTAATATCCCAACACTCGCGGTCCCCACCCCGGGGCTTTGACCTTGCAGTTTCCTCTGCTTGAAATTTTCTGCCTCCAGATCCTAATTGTCTTCCTTTCATCAGGTTTTAGGTCAAATATCATTCTTGATTCCATTTTCCTCTTCTGTTTTCTTCACTTTTTTTTTTTTACATCTGAAATAATCATGTTCATTTTTAAAGATGTGCTTATTCACTGTCCATCTCCTCCACCAGGAGGGTTTAGGAAGTAGAACTGACAGGACTTGGTGACCGATGACAGGTTCTGCCAGCGTCGGGCTTGCAGGAGGTGCAGGTTTGAGGTACGTTGGGTTTGTGGCGCCTGAGTCCTAAGAGGGAGGTGTCCAGGAGGTGGTGTGGACATGGGCGGGGAGGGGGGAGACGATGAGCGCCCCCGGGACGAGCCTTGAGTGAGAGTGAGAGGTGAAGGGAGCAGCACGGAACCCATCTCTTAGGATCTGGCAGAAGAGCCTGAAAACTGTGGCGGAGAAGCAGCAGTTATAGCCGGCTCAGAGGCCAAGCAAGAGGGATGGGGGCCAAAGCGGAGAGGTTGAACAAGGCAGTGATCGGCTGTAGCAGCCGCTGCAACGTCCAGCCCCATCCTCCCTCCCGCCACGGTGACCGCGGTGAGCAGCAGCCAGACCAGGGCAGCTGAACGGCTGGGAGGGAGGGCGTGAATGGGGAGGAGAGGCGAGGGGCGGAGGCCAGGACCGAAGGGATGGAGGCGGCTGGAAGTTGCAAACAGTAGGCAGGGCGCCATCTGCATGAACCAGTGGTTTTATTTCTGGCCCAGCTGGAAGCGAAAAGGGGGAGGGCTGGACTCATCTCTAGGACAGGCGCTTGGACATCTTGAGGCGGCTTGTAGCAGAAGCCCCGCTAAAGTAACAAGTCAGCGATTTCCAGTGGAGGCCAAGGGACCCATCTTCAACCCTGGATGTGGAGAGCCTTGTGCCTCCACAAGTGAGTGAGGCCCATCCTCAGTGTGCTGGAGTGGAGGGGAAAAGGCTGCAAACATTTTTTTTTTTTTTTAAACAAATGGGCGTGTGTATCTCAGGTATGGTACCAAGGAATGGGTTGCAGAAAAGGAATTAAATGTGAAGCAGAGGGAGCTCTGAGGTCAGCGTGCTAGAGACAGCTGCTGTGTCTATCTTCCACAGGTGTGTAGAATTCAAAGTTGCTCAAAATAAAACCCTGCCTATTGGAGAAAAACAGCTAGGAAATGGTTGTGATGGTGTTTGATGGGCAGAGCAAAGGAGCATTGGTCTTTCTGTTCTTTTCCGTCCCAAGAGTTTGAGTCTTCAGAGCTCCGTAAAAGCAGGCCCAGCGTCCATCTGCTCTATCCTTGCACGCTCTGCGCTCAGCACACTTGGAAGAGGCTCTGTGGCAAGGCTCCTAGGGTGGAAGCGGTCAAGGTTATTACTGGCTCTCCATTGCAGGAAGGAATCCGAGCTGGGCGTTAATGAGGAGCAGCTGGTGGTAGGTGGGCCCTTCCCCCTTCTTTGTTCACTGGAGGTGGGAAGTCAGTATCATCCCTCAGGAAGTCACGGCAGGAACGTTTGAAGGCCGCTGGTGGACGGGAAGGATTCCTCACAGTGCTGGATCTCAGTGACCACCCTGCGGGGCTGGGATTTACAGACAATTCCGAGCTTGGGGTTGGCCCTTTGCGATCTCAGACCTGGAGACCCACCCCATCTCCCTGCATTCTTGGTTATGTGGGTCTCTGCAGTAGTAGCGTCATCTTTTTTTAAAATTTATTTATTTATTTTTGGCTGCGTTGGGTCTTCGTTGCTGCGCACGGGCTTTCTCTAGTTGCGGCGAGCAGGGGCTACTCTTCGTTGCGGTGCGTGGGCTTCTCATTGCAGTGGCTTCTCTTGTTGCGGAGCACGGGCTCTAGGCACGCGGGCTTCAGTAGTTGTGGCTCGTGGGCTCTAGAGTGCAGGCTCAGTAGTTGTGGCGCACGGGCTTAGTTGCTCCATGGCATGTGGGATCTTCCCGGACCAGGGCTCGAACCCGTGTCCCCCGCATTGGGAGGCAGATTCTTAACCACTGCACCACCAGGGAAGTCCAGTAGCGTCATCTTTTAAAATGTGCTTTATTTTTCCTCCTTGTGGGCCTCTCACTGTGCTCCGCCCACCCTGGCACTTCTGCACAGAGTGGGGGGACTCAACTTCTGCCTGTAGGTGGTCAACAGTTTATGAAGGTCAGAGAGCCTCTATCTTTGGAAAAAACAAAATTCCACTCAGCAGAGCAACAGTTTGGATTCTGCCTAGAAGTGGGCACTGGGTGAACTCTCGAGATCATTCCTGCCCCATGATGCTCAGAATGGATGGAAATGGATAGGAGAGGCGCCACTGTGGTCACACAGGTGGGCTCGGGCTTTCCTTCCCGTGGCCCTTTCTTTCCCCAACATGCAGCGTCTCATCCCTTAGAACATGTGTTGGTAACAGAAAAGGAGTGAAGACAAAACCCAACATGTTGTAATCTAAGGAATATCATGATGAGATTTTAAATTTGAAAGCTGGAGGACTCAAAAATGTTTACATGAAGGGTATATGCAAATTATTTGCAGACAGCATTGAAATACATGCCTAATGAAGTTTCCAGGAAAAAAGTCCTGTGGGTTTACCTGTGAGAGATGGTGGTTTCAGCTCCTGAGGAAACAGTGGGGGTGATTGTGCTTAGGATAAGCAGGGGTGGGCCACATTTCAATGAACTATCTTTAACCTACTGAAACGCTCTAGGAAAAGGAGTATTTGAGTAGTTCTTAAAATGCATTGTAGACCATCAAACAAACAAAAGACTTTATTTTGCGTGCATGATTTATTTCTGGCTTACAGGGCAATTTCTGTTAAGTGGAAAACTGACTTAAGAACCTCCAAATGGGACTTCCCTGGCGGTCCAGTGGTTAAGACTTTGCCTTCCAATGCAGGGGGTGTGGGTTCGATCCCTGGTTGGGAAGCTAAGATCCCACACGCCTCGGGGCCAAAAAACCAAACCATAAAACAGAAGCAATATTGTAACAAATTCAATAAAGACTTTAAAAATGGTCCACATTAAAAAAAAAAAAAAAAAAAGAGCCTCCAAACGTTAACTGCAAAACAGTTTTCTTAAAGACTCAGAAAGGCAAATGACCTGTAAATGAGTTCAGGAAAAGGCAACAGCTGGAGTTGCACCATTTAGGAAAATGATCTTAGTTGCCATTTCAACTTTCTTCCAATAGATAAGATTAGGAATTAGGGGGAAGTTCAGTTTATTGGAATAAGACCTAAGAAATAGTAATGACTAGAAAAGTACTTGAAATTTCAGTCTGAAGCCAGTTTTACTTCCACAGCTTTAGAAAAAGAGAGGAATGACAATGGGAGAAGTTCTAGTCATAAGCAGACGGGAGAAAATTCTCCACGTGTTCTGCCCTTCCCCCTTTGAACAGGATAGAACATTGTGTTTCTGATTTAGAAGAAAATGAAAGGACTAATGAACTGGAGCCCAACAAAAGCAGCACTTGTTTATGGGTCCTTAAATTCAGGGCAGGGGACAGCGTGGCTTTCTACTTTACCACACAGCCTGAAAAGTGGAAGGCGGCCTCGGGGACCCCTTGGCCCCTTTCCTCCTGTCAAGGTTCAACCTTAGTCTTCTAGAAGGCAGGGGGCAACATGTAGGGCCTGTAGTCTGCCCTCACCTGGCTGAGACCAAGACCTCAGGAGGTCAGCACAGCCACTGTGGCACCCAAGCCCCGCTGCATTTGTGGTCCTGGGCAGGGGCCCAGAGCTGAGCACAGTGGCGGCTCTGGCTGGTGCTTCCTAAACGCATGGCGCGAACGGACATGGTGAATCGGGTGGGTGTGAGGTGGCTGTGAAGCTTGCTTCCTCTCACTCGCCCAAAGCTTCGTCTGCTAGATGTAGTTCCTGCTTTGTTACCGATCAGGGCAGTGGATCTGCCAAGCTAAGTCTGAACTTGGTTGCGATTTTGCTAAGGGTGGGGTGAGGGGACAACCTTGAGAGCCATCTTTCAAAGACGCAGCAACAGGAATCAGTTCACAACAGGTGAACAACAATAGGGAAATAAAGTTTGCACAGATCCATTTGCACAAAATGCATTTTGGGGGGATGAACTGAAAGAAAATGAAATTCAATGGCAAGAAATGAGGAAAGCCTATTTTTTTCTACCATGACATCATCCCTCCCTCCTGTAACAGTTCCAACAGATGTTTCCTAGGAGTTTTTGTTTTTTTCCCTCTCTGGGAGTTTTTAATGTAAAAAACTACTTTTGCTGTGTTCCCAATTATTTTCTATCTGACCACCCTTAGTTCTTTACTTACAACAATGACAATACTTCCACTTACATAAGGCTTTACTATCTACAAATTACGTGGTTGGGAGGAAGGGAGGGCAGATACCACAACCCCACACTGTACAAAAATTCTATTTCCTGACGTGTCAGAGTCAATTCAAAGTGCCTTCTGATGAGTGTTCGCGTGGGAATGGTTCTTTCTCCCCGTTGGGCAGTGCCAGCAATGAGCTGGTGTTGCCCTATCAGATCCAAGGCATGTTAGGGGGTTTTATTTATTTTTCCCTGTGGGGAATGGAGAATTAGATGGATGTTGGAGACTGACTTCCTCTCTCCCAGGTCGATGCTATGATTCCGGCTACACATCTTGATATGTCTGCACGTCAGTGTCCCTAACATTTCTCTGACTACTTAACAGTGCTGGAGATTGCTTTCTGTCAGGTGTCTAGGAATGAAAATAACTGAAACTTTCTTTTGGAAGAGGGGCAGGAGAAAGACCAAGAGTCATGCCCATTTCCACCCAAAATCTAATCTCACCAGCAGGTGGTACTGTGACAAAAGCAATCTAGAGAAACCAGGTCAGATTGGGAGTCGGGGCTCCGGAGCCTGGCCCTGGTGCCCTCTGGAAAGCCACTATTCCGTGGGCACACACGTGGCAGCCTGTGGCTGATCCAACACCAAGCAACTTCCAGGGTCCTCGGTAGGGAGCTCTGAGTCTATTAGCAAGGCTGCGAGCCCCGTCAGAGCTTCCAACCTCTTACCCACCCACCCGCCAACCCTTTCCCAATTCGCTGGCCTTCCCAGCAGGAAGGACAGAGTGTGGGGTGGGGCTGGGGGATGCCCTTCCCCCTCATACTCACCCTGGAGATCCCGTGGCTTTGAGGAATCTTCAATTAAGCACTTCCCAGTTTTATAAGCAGTTCTGCGTACATTATTAGATGCTACCTTGCTGAGCAGAAGTGAAAAGAAACTCCTCCTCAGGCAATAACTGGGAGGCCCCTAGGCAAGAGCAAGGAGGCCCAGTAGTAGGTCTCCGCGTCTTTAGCCGCTTCATATGTGCTCATCTCTTACTTTTCACCCACATGCCTATTTACCCCAAGCTCCCAAAGGGCAAAGGTTTGTCCTTTATCTCCATAGTACCTTATATGCGGCACGTGCTCAATGTGACTGAATGGTCTAAGAAACTGAGAAGCAAGCACTCACTGAACTGGCGGCCTTAGGAGAACAGCAGCGCCAGGCCTGTGCCCCTTCTCCCAGTCAGCCACACATGTTAGGACGTGAGGTGAGTCCCCACCTGGGACTTGCTGGTCCCAGCGGCTGCCCCTGGCACAAGCAGTTGCTGTGGGACCCATCGTGAACTCCTCAAATTATTGCTGCCTCTGCTGGCCATGCTCAGGGCGGAAGTGTTGGCTCCTCTGGAAGGGAGCTGCCGTGGAATCGGAGCCACGCTGACCGTCTGGGCAGGCCCCGCGCAAGGCAACCGGTGAGCCCTGTTCTCAGGGGATTTAGGCACCGAGGAGGTCAGAGAGCCAGCCCAGATCTTCTGTAGTGACTAAGGCTTCCGGGGTGAAAACCCAGAGCCTCTCAAGTCTGCTCCGATCCGCCTGGAGCAGAGGGGCGACTGGGCGGCAAGGTGCTGGGGGGTGGGGCTGGGCGCAGGGATCCTGAGATGGTTTTGCTCTGGCTCTAGAGCAGAGAGCTCTGCCCGGGCTTGGGCAGTCTCGTCCCTTGGTCACTGGGTCCCTTATGAGGCTGAGAGGAACTCAATCTTCTTCCACAGCCTTAGTGGTTTTCAAAGTACACAGTGTACAAGTAGCCTGACACGGAATGAAGAACGGACGTCACCAAGACAAGGGGGGGGGTCCTCTGATCTGGCCACCCAGCAAGGGGACAGACAGCCCATTACCGAGTCTACAAGAAAGACTAGTTGCCATGTCCTGTCACTGAACCATCCAGGTACCACTGCAGGGCAGATCTGAAGAAGGAAAACCATTCTACCTGGGAAGCTGGTCCACATGAGACAAGAGAGAAGACCTGCAGCATCTCAAAAACATGGTTCACAAGATGCAGGGTCGGCGGGGAGGGGTGGGGCACTAGAGTCTGTAAATGGGGCTAGCAAGTCAGCTAGGAATACCGGATTTCCTAGTGGACCCCACTGCACTGACATTATTTCTGCTAGGAGTAGAGAGCGAGGCAAGCAGCTCCGGTGTACATTGTTAATCAACTATACTCCAATTTTTATAAAAAGATCTATTAACATGTTCAGGTGACCGAGGGGGCCTTGAGAGAACTGGAAACCAATTTGGCTTTCTGGGAGTTTTCCAGGGATCTCCTCTATGCAACCTCATCTATTCCCCTTTTACCATCTACCCTACACAATAACAAGAAGAAACAGAAAGGCTGTAAGACCAGCTACGCGTATTGTTAACCACAGGGTTGATTTCACTACGTTCGTTCAATGTAGGTTAACCTGTTGGGTATTTTCCCTTCAAAAAAAATCAAAGTCGGAAATATCTGATGACCCCAAAGTTACATGCATTCATTCCAAACCCAAGCTGGGTGTGATCATCTGCAAGACACATCTGGCTCTTGAGACAAAAGCAGATGGGTCCAATACTTGTAAATTTTATATTTATTATAACAAAAATGACATGTTCATTTGTGCATTCTGCTTTAATATAACTCTTGGTATGTAAATGATCTAACTGAATTCTATACAATCATGCTGATTGTGGCAGCATTAAGGAACACAATTAAAAAGTGTCTGCAAAAGAGGCTGGGTGGGAACAGGAGAGGAAGAAAAAGGGTCCGAGGCCCCTCAGGTGCAGGTTCGTTTCCAGTGGCCTAAGGTCCACCTTATTTGAACAGCAATGCTCTTAGGAACGCTCAGGCTCATCATTCAGTGAATTAAAAAGGTGGGGGGATGAGGGGGTGTGGGTGGGAAGGTGTGTCAGAGGGGGAGGGGAGGGAAGTCAGTTGTTTAGTCCCTTATGCCAAAACTACAAAACATGTGAAGCATCACTATACAACACTGAGCTATTTACAATAGAAATTTTTCAATCAACTGTTCTCTCAGAGAAAATTAGTGAATCCCAGTGACTTAGGTCACCTGACAGAGTAAAGCAACTCCTAGGAGTTAGTCTCCATATTCTACAAATGTCTATCATTTTCAAGACAAAAAAAAAAGGCTTCCCCCTGCCTCCCGCAAAGAAATACAGAATTACAGTATTATTAAATCATTTAGCACTGGCAACCTGCCCTGCCTTCCAGACAAACAAAACAACACAAAGCCACTTTAAAAAGTATTACATTAACTGTTTCTCTGTAATATATTAAACCTTTTGTTCTTTGTCTTTACACATCTGATATGTTAGGGGAAGAAGTTAACAAATTTAAATCATATTGGTACAGCATCACGAGAAGAAAAGTGGTAATTATTTTAAAAAATGACCAACAGAAGGGGACCCTACAGACTGGCTGCAAAGACAGGCTGGGAAAGCGTCTGGGAGAAGGGTGTGGAGTAAACCCCTGGTTTAATGGGAGCCCGGGAGGCTCTGGCAACTCAGCCTTTGTTGGTTAGTTTATTTGGAAGCAGCGCGCGGTGGGTCATAGCGGTGTGTCACAGGAGTCTGGCAGCTGGTCCACCGGGCATTGCCGCGGCGGCGGCGGCAGCTGCACGTGGAGCTGTGAGGGCGGCGGCGGCGGCTGCTGGTGTTTCATTATCTCTTTGACCTCCTCCTCCAGCTCCGGGGGAATGATGAACTGATCATCAGGATCCGGCTGAGCCGGCGCTGCAAAATAGCCCCCCGGCTTGCGGAGAGGCGCGTCCGTGGCCACCTCTATCGCGTTGTGGCTCTGTTCCTGGGGCGCCACGGAGCCGTTAGCCCGCCGGCGCCCCACGGTCCCCACGGCGGCACAGTCCGCCCTCCGGGGCAGGGCCGGCTCGTCCTCGTTGGCGCTGATGACGATGCCCTCGTCGCTGGCCTCGGCCGGCAGCTGCAGCAGGAGCTGCTGCCTCTCCTTCTCCTTGGCGCGGCCGCAGTGGATGTCCACCTCCACCTCCACCCGGCTGCCGTTGGTGAAGACGCCCTCGATGGGCTCTTCGTCATCGCTGTCGAGGCCGTTGTCGGAGAAGGCGCTGGAGAAGGTGGCGCTGGACAGCTGGCGCTGGAAGGAGCTGGACGGGCAGGCGGGGTGCAGCGAGCAGCGCGGCTCGCTGGGGCAGGCGGGGCTGCTCTCGCTCAGGGCGCCCGGCGGGGGCTCGTCCGAGGCCGTGGACCCCACCTCGCTGCTCATCTCGGACGTGGAGAGCTCGCTGCTCATCTCCGAGGCCAGGCCGCTGCTGGATGACGGCACGCCCAGCCCGTCGGCGGGCCGCTCCTTGATGACCATGCTGACGGAGGGCGGGAAGGTGCCGGGGCTGGGCGGCGGCACGGGCCCGCCGGCGCCGAGCTCGCAGCAGCAGAAGCTGTCCTCGGGGACGCTGAGCTGCACCACCACGGCGCTGACGCTCTCGCGGCAGCCGTAGCTCTGCGCCAGCGTGCACAGCTTCTTGGCGGCGGCCAGGGCGTCGGGGACGTTGCGCACGGCCCCCACGGCCTCCTCGACGGACAGGCTGTCCCACAGGCCCTTGCTGCCCAGGATGAAGAACTCGTCCTGCGGAGTCAGGGCCACCGACTGCACGTGGGGGCGGGGCACCACGCTGGGGTGCAGGAACGTGTAGCCCAGGATGCGCGTGGACTCGGTCACTCCGTTCACTTTGCCATCCTGGAAGAAGAGGGGTTTCCAAACAGACGTTACCACGGAGCACGCGGGGCGACGTGTGGCTTCCCTGGGGCCTCCTGCCTGGGGGACCACCGGAGTGTGACACGCGGTCCACAGGGGAAGGGGCTGCCCACCCTCCTGGGAGTGGTTCATGCCCACCTGTCATCAGAACCCTGGGGCAGAAGCCCGGGGCAGGTAAGAAGCAGGAGGGACAAATGGAAAGTATCTCAGTTACTCCCTTTATTGGGACCCGTCTATCTCCAAAGCAGACCATCATCTGACACAGCAACATGGCTGATTAGCGCCTCCTGGAACCCACGGGGGTCCCGAGAGGAAGAGCCTTGCTGAATGAGCCAGTGCAGAGCAGCCCCCGAGGCAGGTTCGTTCCAGATAACGCCCGGAATCTTAGGTCACTCCCCAAAGCACATCAACCAACCGGGGGCGGGAATGTCTGAAGGTCCAGAAGTGAGGGGAGAGGCACTGTTTTAAACGTAAGAAGGTTAAAAACAATTGGTGGGGAAATCTTGGGGTGACTAGCTGGGTATGACTGATCGCGTTTGGAGAGGTAGATGCTTAAGGAGAAGTGCCAGCTCCTACCGCTTGCCTGAACTCGCTTTCCTGGCAGCAAATGGAGACGACAAAGTCTCCTGCCTCAGTCCAGCCGAGTTCACGCCACTTAAACCACAAACCAAAGTTTCAGACCACTTGCCAATAAAAAGCCTTTACTCTGAAGCTGGAGGAGAGGAGGGGAGATAACCCCAGGGTGTACCTGCTCTATTCCTTATTCTTAAAGTTTGAGGTTCTCGGGTCTAGGACGTGCCTCTACATGCCCCTATTTTTAACACCTTTTCCAGAGGAGGCTCCATTAGGACAACTTTTATGTGTGTCTGGGATGAGGGAATGGTGATGGTCTAACCATCTCCCTCGAAGCAAGTGTTTCTTCCGGAGAATACCCGCTCCCTTCCCAACCCTACCACGTTCCTTCATTTGGGAAGTGCGCCCCCCAGCTCGGCAGACAATCCCGCCACGCATACAAGCAGGCAGCACAATTCGAAGTAAAATTACTAAAGCGGGGCTTCAAGCACAATTTCCAGCTCTTAATTCTCCTAATATATTTGTTCTTCCCCAAAATGTGGAATTTGTCAAAAATTACCCTCGCTGTTCTGCCCAACCCTTTAAGATCTCACCACATCAGAATCAATGATTTTGTCTGTGTGTGGGGGGGGGGGCATACCTCAAGGCAGGGAAATTAAAAAAACCAACACAGCGATACAGACAAAGCGAGGAAGAGGGAGGCAGAGAAAGCAGGAGAAACCTCTGAAGCACCAACTGTGACGCATTTATGTAGCAGAAATGGTTAGTCTTTGCATCGTGTAATGCTGAACATTTAATTCAATACGTTTAATAGTTTCATTCAATCCCATCTGAGACTGTCTAGCGTCCATTTGAATCCTCTCTGCTCTCAGAACAAGCAGGGAACTACATTCTGTGCGCGGCCTCCCCTGCCAGCCCCGCGTGGTGGATCCCGTCTGCATCTTTCCCACGGCCCTTGTCACAGCCTGCCGGGAGTCACAGTCTTTCTCTACCGGACTGCAAACGCTCACCACCGTCTACCCGAGCCGCACATGCTTCCGGGGCTTTCATCCACACGACTGGACGCCTCCTGGGGGCAGACGTGTGTCTCCGGGGATCCCGCCTGTAGCCCACATCGCGTTTCCGGCGCGCAGCAGGTGACCCACACTGTAGGATGAGCTAGTGAGTGGGGCACAGTTCCTCCAGCGCATTCTGGAAGCTGCGCTACAGGGAATCTTCTGTAACGAAGACTGACACCAGTGTTTCTCAACAGCGGCGCTCCTGACATTTTGGGCCGAATCATTCTTTGCTGTGGGGCTGTCCTGCGCACTGTAGCATGCCTAGCGGCATCCCTAGCTTCTCCCTGCTGCATGCCCCAAGCATTTCTGTTGTGACAACAACAGTGTCCTCTGACGTTAGCAAGTGTCCTGTCGGGGGGAAACGGCCCCTGGCGGAGAACCACTCACTGCCTTACTCAAGTGGAGCAGGAGGCATGAGCCAAAGTCACTACTAGTTACATCTACACTGATACGCACACGAGCCTCGTAAGACAGGACAGATACGCTGCCATGCCCACTTTATGGAGGAGGAGTCTGAGGCTTCAGGTTTAAAGGTCGTAGCCCGCAAGCAGCAGATCTAGGACAGGAGGACCAGCGGCGTGACTTCAGGGCTGGGGGCTTCAGCCCCCGCCGAAGTGCCTCCGAAGAGCGGCTGTGAGGATGAGGTGGTATCACGGCACAGCCCTCGGTGCGGAGAGCCCGTCGGTAACTATTTTATTACTCTGTATATTATAATGTCTTCAGACATATCACACACAGCGTTTGCTCTGCGATACTACGGATTTGGAATTTTAACGTCAATGTTTAAAGAATGTTCTTTGGCGGGAAATGCTCCCTGGCTGATTTTGCCACGACCCTGGCCCTGTCCTCCCCCAACCTGAGGAAAATCCCTCTTCCTCACCTCCGTGATAATGGCCTTGTGCTGTTTGATTCTCTTCAGTTCTTCCTCACAGCTCATAACATATGATCTGGACAGAGGCAGCGGCTTCCCATTCCGACAGAGAACCGTTTGGCACTTGCCCACGTTAGCAGAGGTCAAGGTGAAGGGTCCTCCTGGGTCCACAGGGTCATGCTTGATATGACAAAGGACAGCAGCACCTCCAAGTTTCTGTCCAGCAGTTCCAAGCTTCCTGGAAAACGAAGAGACGGGGTAAAAACCCACACACACCCGTCACATGTAGTTTTGCCAGACTGTACCACTGGACGGGGCTAGGAGGAAAAACAGAACTTGGGGCTCCACCAGGCCTCTTTCACCAACGCAGGCACTGCTCAACTCAGGAAAAGAGCCTGTGGAATCTGACACACACAGACACACACACACACACACGGAGAGGTGTCTGCTCACAACTGGGGCAGGTGTCACTTCACCACGAAAGACCCAAGGAGCTGCTGTGGAATAAAGGAGCCCTTATCCTGCTGCATCCAGCCTGCCACTCCCGTATCGGCGTGCCCCAAAGACAGCGGGAATGACCGCTTCTCTCTTCATCCCCCTCTCTAAATCCCCTCTGCTCCCGAGAGAGGACAGCCGGAGTGACCACTTAACAGGAGCAGGTGTAAACACACTACACCCACTGACACTTCAGAATTACCTGACCACCCTCTCTATTAGGATGTTTGCTGGGACATGCTTTCAAGTACTGCACCATTCATATTCTTGTCCTATACAGTGCAGACTTTCTAGATGAGTGATGTCTATTCTAGAATATTCACAGAAAGGACATTCTAGTAATGAAGCTCCAAAGTGCTTTTATTCACCATCAGTCCATACACATATTGAATACACAAGACACCTGCAAGTTCTAACAATCAAAAGGAGGTAAGAACTCTTCTCAGAAGCCCCACAGATGGCAGTGCCTCCCAGACGGATCCTGGGTGGTACAGAAGGTTAAGATGGACAGACGCCCCCGTTTACAAGGGCAGACCCTGTCTAGGTTAGGCAAGGGGCACCACTAGCGATGGAAACCGGGGCTGCCTGTTCACATAAATTAGGATGTCAGGCACAGAGAACACAGAGTTCTCCTGAGGACTGAAAAGATCGCCACACACCCCACATCCTGTTAACCAACAGGGAAAGTAAGAGGCAAGCAAATGACCTAGAGATGGGCTGACAATCTGGGTCTCTAAACTCCAATTTCTGCACATCTACGACCAGACTGGACTTTAGGCCCTGCCAAGGCAGCACTGCTTTCTTCCTGTCAAAGGCACAATGATTCCTCCCAGCAAAGCCAGAATTAGGATGGTATTTGTGAGAAGTACAGCTAGTAATCAGAGTCTGAGGCTCTTAAGTTCTTAATTCTCATCCAGTGTTTGAGAGTCTATAAAAAGTAGACCGCTTAGGAGTGTGTGAAGGGTGTGTGTGTGTGTGTTACGTGTGTCTGTATATATGAAATGTGTTGGCTTTTTTCCTAAAACAAGATGGTGGTCAAAACAGCAAAGTAGATAGATGTCCCTGTCTTATACCTTATGGCATTAAGGTATTTATAACAATGACTGGTATATATTAAGGGCTCACTAAATATTAACTGTTACCAGCATCAATTATTAACTGCACATGCCCACTAGAGAATCTGAAAGACAGGTGAGTCGGGTAGCAAAGAACCCCACTGGGCTTGCCTCTAATGAGCTCTTCAAGAGTATTCATGACTTAGGGGAACTTTCAAGGCTTCTCTGGGCCAGCATTCCTTAGCAGACACTTTTTCTACTCCTGTTGCAAAGATACTTCCTCTGGCAGATTATCAAGGCAGGGAAAAGGGAGAGAAAGAGAAAAGATAGTCATTGTTCCCATGACCTTTAGAGCACTCTCCACTTCCTGGTCCCACAAGAGCAAGTGTTTGCAGTACAATATTAATACGCAGTTCCTTTACAACCTACAAAGCCTTTAAAGTGACAAAAGAGCGAGCAATTCTTCGAATGTGGGAATGCTCATAACATGCAGCCCTCATAGTTAGAAACAACATTCCACAACTTCCATGGTGACCAAAAGCTCTAGGGAATGGCCTAGGATTCTACTAGTAACACTGAACATTTAATAAAGGGGGAAAAACAATATATGAAGAATGATTTAACTCCTGGCCTAAAATTTGACCATCTCAAGTTCTCGAAGGTTGGCACTTCTTGAATCAGTGACAGTGTTTCATAAGGGGGAACAAACCGAGATGGAAACAGTCCATTTCAAAGAGCAGTCCACACGCCAGAAGGTCTAAAGAGTGTCTGGCGCTCACATGATTTGGGGTGAGGGGAGTGTGTCGTAAACGATCTGGTGAAAATCTGGAATCACGACAGGCCTATGAGACCGGTTCTGGGAGAAACTGAATTCCTGTCACTGACTCAGCCTCCAACAAAGTTGTCTGAACATCAGTGTGTCTCAAACGGAACACAGTCCAGCCCGGATACTTGGGCAAAACCAAATCGCCTGAATGCATCTTGAATCACGCATATTCAACAACAGGCTTTGAGATTACTGGACACCTGTTTTTCTAACCAGATGGCAAACACTCAAAGAAGAGCAAGAAAACACAGGGCAGGTGCTCTAAGTTTTACCTTTGCATAACAATGAACGTATTGACCATGTATTCTTCTTCGTTTTTTGTTTTCTGCAGCTCTTCCGCCAAAATGTCACTCATGGTACACTGGAGAAGGTAGGGCACCTCCACGTTCCGGTCTCCATCAAATACACCATACAGGGCCTCCCGGTTGTCACGGAAGTTATTCACTGACAGGGCTGCAACACACAACCTGCAAAGCAAGAATGCTTTGTGCTAAGTTGACTCATCATTCCTTCTCCATGCCCAAACCAACTGAGTTTTTTTCAGATTTGCTTAATCCAGTCTTGTCTCTTTCTTCTTGACTCCACATAGATTAAGAATAGGTAAACTAACCCCAGCTAATTTATATCAACTAATTTCTGTGAGTGAAGAAAAATGATAAGCACATATTTATGCTTCATGGCTTTCCCCCACTCTTCTCTTCTGATGATTTTATTTTTAAATGGTAGTGAAAGAAAGACAGTAGGAGGCATGGGAAATAACACCAGATTATGAATGCATATGTTCACATTCATTCACAAAACATTTATCAAGGAGAACTTCCACATGGAGCAAAAATGGAGTAACAACTAAAACACTAGGAAAAGTACAGGAAAAGTATATACTGGTGGGAGGAGAGCCGCACAGGGCGCTCTAGAGGCCTGCACAGTCTCTCCACTTAATCAGACTGTTTCCAAGTAATTTAACTGTGTCCCATAAATTGTCCAAAATGAATAAAAGACTAGGAGAAAAATTGAAAGCCAGGGCATCAGTAACTGGTGAGATGACTTCAAGCAGCCCATCACACAGGGGACTGGAGTCTTCAAAACAGAAGAGAGACAGACAGAAAAAAGTTTTGAAGAATCAATGGATGGAAATATTTCAAATCTGATGAAAACTATAACCTCCAGATACAAGAAGCTCGACAAACAGTAAGTAAAAGCAAGTAAAAAAACTTAACTGAGGCACATCAAAATCAAATTGCTGAAAACCAGGGATAAAGGCGGGGTTTGGGGAGTAGAGAACAACATATCCTACAGAGGAACAAAGGACGGATGACAGCAGAGTTCTCATCAGAAGCAGTGCAGGAGACAGCGGAGCAACATCTTTAAACTACTGATGGGAAGAAACTGTCAACCTGGATTTCTAAACCAGTGAAAATAGCTTTCAAAAGTAAAGGTGCAAAAAAGACATTTTCAGACGCACAAATAAAAGACAACCACTACAAGAAATGTAAAAGGAACTACGTGAAACAGAAGAAAATGATACTACCAGATGGAAATCTGGATCTACATAAAAGAATGAAGTGTATTGGAAATGACAAATAGGTGAGTAAATATAAACATTTTCTTTTTCTTATTTTAAAAATCACTTTAGAACAGTGGTTCTCAACGGGGGACATTTTGCCCCCAGGAGACATTTTGGCTTGTAACGATTGGGAGTGGTGGTAATATTGGCATTTAGTGGGTAGAGGCCAGGGGTGCTGCTAAATATCCTACAATACACAGGGCACCCCCTCCTTCCCCTGCCCCACAACAACAAAGAATTATCTGGCTCAAAATGTCAATAATACTGAAGTGGAGAAACACTACTTTAGAATAACTGTTTAAAGTAAAAATTTTAACAATGTATCCTGGGGTTTACAACAAAAGTAGAAGTAAAACACATGACAACAAGAGCACAAAGACTAGGAGAGGGGAAATGGAAGTACACAATGTAAGGTTCTTATAATACACGTGAAATGATATATTACTTGAAGGTAAACCTTATTAATTAATAAGGTAAAGGTTACGCTATAAACCCTAAACAAACCACACACACACAAGTAGAACTAATAAGAATAAAGGAGATAAAATGGAATAAGAAATATTCAATCCGAAAGAATGAAGAAAAAGAGAGAGAATAAAGAACAGATGAGACAAGCAGAAAACAAATACTAGTAAATTGGCAGATTTAAACCTAACCATATCAATAACTTCATTAAATATAAAAATGGTCTAAACACCACCCAAAAAGACAGAAAGTCAGATTATATAAAAAAGCAAGATTTAACTAAATACTGCCTGTAAGAAATACACTTTAAATATAAAGAGACAGGGGCTTCCCTGGTGGCACAGTGGTTAAGAATCTGCCTGCCAATGCAGGGGACATGGGTTCGATCCCTGGTCTGGGAAGATCCCACATGCCATGGAGCAACTAAGCCCGTGCGCCACAACTACTGAGCCTGCGCTCTAGAGCCCGAGCTCTGCAACAAGAGAAGCCACCGCAATGAGAAACCCACGTACCGCAACAAAGAGTAGCCCCCGCTCGCTGCAACTAGAGAAAGCCCATGCAGCAACGAAGACACAACACAGCCTAAATAAATAAACAAACAAATAAATAAATGAAATACACTTACTACAAAAAAATCTAGATTTATTAAAAAAATAAATAAAATAAATAAAGAGACAAATAGCTTAAAAGCAAAAGGATAAAAAATGATATACAGTGGACCCTTGAACAATATGGGTTTAAGCTGTGCAGGTCGACTTATATGCTGATTTTTTTCCTCTAAATACTACTACAGTACTACACAATCTGTGGTTGGTTAAATCTGCGGATGTGGAACCTCGGATACAAAGGGCTGAATGTAAAGTTACGTGTGGATTTTTGACTGTGTTTTTTGACCCCCGTGTTGTTCAAGGGTCAACTATGCTAAACACTAATCAAAAGAAAGCTGGAATAGCTACATTAATATCAGACAAAATATATTTCAGCACAAAGAATATTACAGAAACAAAGAGTCATTTCATAATGTTAAAGGGGTCAGTTCATCACAATGCTATAACATTCTAAATGTTTATGAACCTAATAACAGAGCTTGGAAATACATGAAGCAAAAACTGAGAGAACTACAAGGAGAAACAGATAAAACTATAGTTATAGTCTCTCAGTCACTGATGGAAAAGTAGACAGAAACTCAGTAAGGATATTTAAGACTTGAACAACATTATCAACCAACTTGATCTAAGTGATACCCTACCCAAGATTTTTTCCAAATGCACACAGAGTATTTACCAAGATAAACTATATTCTGGTCCAGAAAATGTCTCAGTAAGTTTAAAGGATTCAACTGATTCAGAGTATGACCTCTAACCATATTGGAAAAATTGCTTAGAAGGAAATTTATAGCTCTAAATGCTAGAATATTAATATCTTAAGCCCAAATCAATGACCTAAACTTCTACCTTAAGAAGCTAGAAAATTAAGAGCAAAACAAACCCAAAGCGAGCAGAAAGGAAATAATAAAAATAAAAGCAGAAGTCAATGAAATAGAAAACAGAAAACAACAGAAAAATCAATAAAACCAAAAGCTGGTTCTTTGAGAATATTAATAAAACTGATAAAACTCAAACCAATTTGATCAGGATAAACAGACAAATGACAAATATATCAGGAATGAGAGAGGGGAGAGACATCATCACTACAGATCCTATACACATTAAAAGGAGAATAATGGAATATTATGATCAAGTTTACGCCAATAAATTTGAAAACTAGATGAAAATGCATAAATTCTCTGAAAGACATAAATTACCAAAGTTCATTCAAGAAGAAAGAGATAATCCTATGTTAAAGAAATTGTATGTTTAGTTATAAACCAAAGAAAATTCCAGGCCCAGATGGGATTTATTAGTAAATGCTACCAAACATTTAAGGAAGAAATAATATAAATTCCAAACTCTTCCAGAAAACTGAAGAAGAGGAAATACTCCTCAACTCATTCTATGAGGCCAGCATCACGCTGATACCAAAACCAGACATAGACACCACAAGAAAGGAAAACTACAGGCTAATCTGTGAATACAGACATGCTCAACAAATTACCAGAAAACTGAATCCAGCAGCATATAAAAAAGGGTAATACATCATGACCATGGGGAATTTTTTCCTGAAAATGCAAGGCTGATTCGACGTTTTAAAATCAATGTAATTCACTACATCAACAGACTAAGAAAGAAAAAATATGATCATCTCGATGCAGAAAAAGCCTATGACAAAATCTGATACACATTATAAAAACTCTTAGCAAACTAGGAATAGAAGGGAATTGTCTTAACTTGATAAAGGAAGTCTACAAAAACACTTTTAACACCATATTTAATTGTGAAAGATTACACTCTCACCAAAGAAGATATAGGTATGGATGATAAGCATGTGAAAAGATGATCAACAATCATTAGTCACTAGGGAAATAAACATTAAAACCACAATGAAATATCACTATTAGAATGATCAAAACCACTACTACCACTGCCACCACCTGATCTTACAAGTACTGGTGAGAATGTGGAGCAACGAGAACTCTCGTTCATTGCTGCTGGGAATGCAAAATGGTACAGCCACTTTGGGAAACAGTTTGGCAGTTTATTATAAAATTAAATATATACTTACCATAACGACTCAGCAATCCTTCTCATAGGTATTCACCCAAGAGAAATGACAACATTTGTTCACCCAAAAACCTGTATGCAGGTTTATATGTTTATGGGATTTGTATTTGTATTTGCTAAAAAATAGAAACAATCTAAATAATTTATCCTTCAAGTTGTGTATGGATAAACAAACCGTAACATATTCACGCAATGGAATAATACTCTGCAGTAACAAGGAACAAATTGCTAACACATGCAACATCACAAATGAATCTAAAATGCATGATGCTAAGTGAAAGAAGCTAGACTGAGAAGGCTATATACTGTGTAATTCCATTTATATGACATTCTAGAAAAGGCAAAACTAATGGAACAAAAAACAGATCAGGAGTTGCCAGGGGCTGGGAGTGGGGAGAAGAATTTGCAACAGAGGGGCATGGAGGCATTTTGAGGAACTGTTCTATAATCTGATTATAATGGTGATTACACAATGATACTCTTTCATCAAAACTTGCAGAGCTGTACACTAAACAGGGTGAATTTTGTTGAATATAAATTATACCTTCTTACTGTGTATAAATTAATGAAAAGAAAAAAGTTATTAAGCACCTAATATGTATCATGGCTAGGTAACAGCGGTATGAACCTAAAAATATAATTCCTGATCTTAAGGAGTTTGGGGATAAATAACAATAGTAATAATCATTATCATTAATGATAATAATAACTAACATTTAAATAGAGTTTACTATATAGCACACGTTATTCTAAGTTCTTCACGCGTGTCATCAGTGGATCCTTACAATAACCCTATAAGGACAAATAGTATTTTTGACGAGGAAAGTAAGCTAAAGAGAGACTGAGTAACTGCTCAAGGTCACATAGCAAAAAAGTATAGAGCCCAGATTCAAAGCCAGGAAATCTGGCTCTTACCTCAGTACTTTGAAATTCTTGCCTCCATTTATTAAAGAAAAAAAAAGTCATCCCTAGTTATATGACAATTAGTGGCAAAGTAAAATTTAATTATATAATATTAAATCATCTTATAATTCTGTCTTCCTCTGTAGGCTTCCCTTGCTAGAAAGAATCGGGCAGGGGGTATGAAAAAAATAACGTGTTTTAAAAGTACAGGTGATTTTTTTTTTCCGCTGAAGCTTCCTGTTTGTTTTTTAGTCTGAGGAAGAACCTAAATTATAGGATTGCAGCTCCCTGCTTGGATTTTCCCAAAGGATCTGAAATGACCTGATAGGGAGGCAACACAGCACCAGTACCCATAGGGGAAAGTGGGAGGGAGAGAAGAGAATAGATGTCTATTGAGATTTGGGGGCAGGGACAACTGCAGATCTCTCCTTCCTTCAAAGCAGCAAGCTTCTTGCTTATATATCTACTTTATCCACAATTCAAAAAGAAAACTCTTGAGAAACTTCTGCTGGCAAAACCAAAGGGTAAAAAAGCAAAGGAAAATTAAGTGAGGGCCAGGGATGGCATGGGATTTCTGAGGTGCTGGTAATGTTCTATTTTTCAATCTAGGTGCTGGTTCACTTAAGGACGATTCATAGAGTTGTATGCTTACCGTTTATCTTACACTTCAATATAGCAAAAAATTTTTTAAAAAGAAATTGTGGAAGGGGGAATTATGTAGGAAAAAATACCTAACTGGTCACTGCTTCATTAATATACATGAGTAGATAATACATTTTAATATCCAGAGAGGTTTAAAAACCAATCTTGGATTTCACATCAGTGTTCTGGAATTAGAGAGCAGTTTCACATACTGGTGTTTATAAGTAAGACAGAAGATCTTTTAATCTAAAAAAAGAAAGATCTCTAGAAAGGAACTTTGAGTGTTCCAAAGAACGTATAGTTTCTTCCTCTCTCCCCCAAATATAATGATATACAGTACAAAGTACATAGAAATAAGCAGTCAGAGCCCAGACACAACTGGTTATTCTGCCTGTTTTGGGGGGGGCAAATGGAACAGAGATGTTGAAATGGGGGCTACGTCTTCTCTAATATGCCAAAGCACACTCTCAGGGAAAGAAGACAGGATCAATGCGTCAGACGCACAATGTGAGTTCATTCTGTTTTCTGACCCAAGGAAAAGCAGTCAGCATGGCAACCACAATTCCACCTTTTATTTTCCATGAAGGGTATTCAAGCTAGTCAGTGGTTCTCAATCCTGGATGCACATTAGAATCACCTGGGGGGGCTTCCCTGGTGGCGCAGTGGTTAGGAATCCGCCTGCCAATGCAGGGGACACGGGTTCGTGCCCCGGTCCGGGAAGATCCCACATGCCGCGGAGCGGCTAGGCCCGTGAGCCACAACTACTGAGCCTGCGCGTCTGGAGCCTGTGCTCCGCAACGGGAGAGGCCGCGGCAGTGAGAGGCCCGCGCACCGCGATGAAGAGTGGCCCCCGCTTGCCGCAACTGGAGAAAGCCCTCGCACAGAAACGAAGACCCAACACAGCCAAAAATAAATAAATAAATAAATTAATTAATTAATTAAAAAAAAAAAGAATCACCTGGGGGAGATTTTAAAGCATTCTGATTTAACGGGCCTAGGCTGGAAAATGGTCTTTAAAGTTCCTCACCTGACTGATTCTAATGTGCACCCAGGGTTGAATGCTGTTAGCTATTATGGGATCATCCTCCGCTTCCTGTTCTTCCCCTGCTCTCAATATTTTATGTTCTTCTACCTTAGCTAATTAAATTATGACTATTCTAATTTATAGGATCCTTTGCTTTTCTAGTACTGATTATCAGCACCCCTTCATAAAAAGCAACCAAGCCTGAAGAGCTGGATTACAATTCTCAAGAAATCAACATCTGCATCTGAGACAGGGAAGGTTGGTGAAAATAGGGAAGAAAAAGAAATTAAGATGGACAAGACCTGATGGCAAGACAAGCAGCTGACATTACAGGGAATGGACATCAAACTCCTGACAAGGTAATTTAGACTGTAAAAAACAGCTCCACAGAAACAGTGACTGTCAATAACATAAGGGATCTCGAATATGGACAATCAAGGCTACTTCTACTCCTTTAATACTATCCCTGTTTTGCTTGGTAAACAGGCTTCAGAGAAAGATAAAGGGGCTTTTCAAAGGAGCAGGGATGCATTTCAATACTTCTGCCTTCTCCAAACACTGGAGTCTCACATAGATATAATGTGTCCGTTACACCGTATCCTAGCAACATCCTCACAAAGAGAGAGTATGTGATGCCAAGCAGGGCTTAGCCTAATGTTCCAGCCTAAGTCATGAGGTGGCCTCACTCTGGGGAAACATGCTGAAATAAATGTGACACGGGGAAAGTGTGTGCTAGCACTGGGCTTCTACCCCACTAAAGCAGGGAGGCGGGCGGGCGGGCGGGCGGGCGGCGGTTCTCACTCCAAAGTTTCACCCCACTTACTTGTTTTTCACCCCTGAAGCTTCGGTGTAGCCATGGCTCCAGACAGCTGGGGCTCCAGATGCATCGCCTCCCGAAGGCTGATCAATCTTGAAACAGCGGATATTACTAACCAGAGAAACGGAGGGGCCAGGAATCATTAAAACAGAACATGTGCAAATTGCTACCTTTACCTGAGAAATGAAAAACACCTAAGCACTCTGTACTTACCATTTGTGTTTAATGTGTCTGAAATATTTATCAGCAACAAGAACTAGCTACTCATCATAATGAAAACAAAGGGGCATATATACAGAGCATGAAAATTAGTTTTATCAGCATCAAATGTCAGTTATTAGGCACTTTCACACACACACACACCACCCCTAGATGGCTACTCTCTCCTGGGGATGAAAGGGACAGCTCTCAACCTTGGCATGAGAAAAGAAACTTTAACTATTAAGTTAGGTGTATTCTCACAACATGAAGCCCAGATTTGAAAAGAATGAAACCCAAGCCACGACTGTACTGTGTTTGGATCATATGAGAGAATTCTGCAACACTCATCCTCAAATCCAGTATCTGCCCACATCACCCCTTCAAATATGTCACAGATATTACTGGGGACTTGCTATCCCCTGAAGCTTCCAATTCTTTCCTCACCTGCACAACCATGCTGAGACCAATATCATAAAATTATGAAGTAAATGAGGGGTATTCAATAAATTACACATTAACTACATATAAATAAACTGGGAGACAAATTCTTATCTCACCTCAGCTCTCATATGCTATAACTGGTCCAAAAGGACCCAAAACAGAAATATTAAAAGAGTAAACCTTCAAATGCAGTTCATTAAAAACCAGCCTACTAGAAAGCGTTCAGTGCTCACAAACAGGAAGTCATACAGATGTGAAGCAGGTTTTTAAAAGGCCGCCTACCACATGGTGAGATAAATCCCTATTTGTAAATTGCCACTAGTTTTTTCCCCCCTTACTTAAACAAGAGAAACAGAATTATGTATATCTCTTAACACCTAAACAATTTTGTCCTGAGCCCAAGAATTTAAATTATCTGTTGGCATTCATTAACTCCAAAATATAATAAATACTGAATACCTTTCCTAAGAACCATTCAACTCAGAAGTAAATCAATGTCTAATAATATTCACTTTGATTCTAGACATATTTGGTGGCAATTTCTTTTTAATTTAAAAATATTTCATTAAAGAAAAATTTCTACTCTTAATTACCAGAAAACATTCACCTTTTCCTTTATCCTAAAAAAGCTGAAAAACATAAAAATCATAGGTAGTGTCAACAGAAAACCTCAAAATCAAATACCTCATTTTACAGCAGGGCGATATATCCTCCTTTCAAACCCATCAATAAAAGGTGTATTTAAAAAGATAGTCTGCTGTTGTTTGCTTTCCATATGACCTGGTACCAAATTTGATCCACGTACAATGGTAAGCAACACAATGGGTTTCTTAAGGCATACCTTAAGGTTCTCCCTACATTTTTCCTACCTTTCTGAGTTCTGGAGAAAAACGGAAGACTCCTTTCTAAAGACATTTATACTCTTTACAGAACAGGGAGCCTTCAAAGAAATAATTCCATTTCCTAGCCTGATTATTAAAGAAAAAAATAATCCTTAAACTCCCCCATAATCCTTTCTAGTGAAGCAGCAATCTCTCATTTCCGCCAAGCTGAACACAGTGTGACCGAGCAGCTGTCTGAAGTGACCTGGATGTTGACTCTCGTACATCTTGAAATTAGTCTGAGGGAATCTGGGAGCCGGAGCTCAGTCACACGGAACAGTTGCCATATGGCCTAACCCTGCCTCATGTAGCACAAATAGGCCAAGCCTCTAAAAGAGCAAGTAATACATTAGATGTGGAAACTCTCCCAAGTTATTAAGAAGCCACAACCTTCTAGATATTAAACAGAGGGTAACGTTTTTACCTAAGAGTGTTATGATTTCACTGTCCGTTACTAATTTTTTTTTTAATCTGAGAGCACACATGTGCTTCACTGTAGTAGCTCTGGCCACTCCAGTAACATATGTCCTTTGGTAGAGAATTTTAACAGATACTGTCTTATGCCTATATAATAATGGGGTCATTCTATTATATATATGGTTTTGCATCTTTTTTCTAATTACATCATGAACATTTCTCCATGTCATTTTATATTCATCCTAAATTTAATTAGAAATATCTTGATGACTATCTCTGTACCTAAAATAAATACCATATCTCTGATTAATTTTTAGAATAAATTTTTACCACAGAAAACCTTGGTCTAAGTATATGAATACTTTTAAAAGCTTGATACACAGGGCCAAAAGCTTTTTTAAAAAGTTATATCGATTTACAACCCTCCATCAACACCAATTTGAGGGAGAAAAATGTTATCATTTAAATATTTTATTTAATATTTCCTTGATACACTAATAAGGCTGAATATGATCTTTTCATGTAACTATCCATACTTTATTAAATGTTAATATCCTTCACTTATTTTCTGCTTGAGTGAGTACTTATCACTACTGACTCATAAGAACATTTTCTATTAAGAATATTAATGCTTTATTTTTCTTATTTTTTGCCAACGTTTCTTCTCAGTTTATCATTTGCCTTTTAGATTTACCTTTGATAGCTTTTGGAATAGATATCTAAAACTTTTATGTAAAAAAAGTATTTTTACATAAAAATATACATAACATAAATATCAAAACCACTCTATACATATTGACTTCTTTTGTGATTTCCCCCACCCCCTTTTCTGGCCTAAAAAGTCCTTTTCTGGTTTGTAAATATATCCATATGATTTCTTCTTACTTTTAAAAATTATTTCATTTTATGTATTTAACTCTTTAATTTAGCTGGAATTTATGTTGGTGTGCAATAAAAATTCAACTTTTATTTTTCTCCAAACAGCTACTTCCATTTATTAACAGATTTTTATATAATTATTTTTATCATAAAATTATGTCATATTTGTAAAAACTCAAAAAGTTACCCGTTATAAAGATGAAATATGTTTTGCTAATCCATGTATTCTTAGTTCTGGAAGTCCCTTAGAGAGTGTGTAGGCCATCCTCCCTAAGAGATGAGAAAACTAAGGTCTGGACACACTGAGGAATTTGGGCCAAGGCTTTACATACTGATACACAGCGGAGAGAGCCTGGGTCCCCGTGGCTTCCCGAGGACACTGTACTTAGGCAATATTCTTCAACTAAATCAATTTTCTCATTAAGTACTTAAAATATCAACAAACAGGCACTAATTAAGCCAATTCCAACCAGGAATCACCTTAGGTGATTTTCAAATTTTGATATGTACTAAAGCCTAGGATAATAATAATGGACCACCAGTTACTCTTCTTTCCAAAATTCTTCACCCTTTTCAGTTTTTTCTAAGATATTGGAAGATGACTTTCAGCAACAGATATTACAACAGGGTTTAAGCACAGATGGCATACACAATGTCTAATGTGTGTCGATGTCTAGGACTGTTACTTTAAGATACATTGCAAAAACTTCTGAAAATTCAGAAAAATTTAAAGAAGCAAGTAAAGACCATCCATAATTATATTATCCAGAGAACAGCATCATTTTAACATTTTGTTTTATATCCTTTTAGGAATTTTCTAGTTGTGCATGTGCACACACACGCACACATACCCAAATGCACACAAATTTATGTTACAAAAAGCAGGATTACACTATACAAATTTCTTTGTAAACTTTCTTTTCACCTAACGTCATATGCAGAGATCTTTCAAGTTAATAATATAACTCCACATCATTGTTTTTAGTAGCTGTATAATATTTATTATGTGAAGCATAATTTAATTTTTTTTTACAGTTACACATGATTTTAATATCTTAACTACCAAGATGAATATCTTTCTAGTTTCACTGTTGATATTTAGAGTTCTGTGATGAACACTGTTATAAAGAGACCTTTTCTAACAAGGTTAACTTTAATGTTTTACATAGTGAACTCCAACCTGTTATTCTCCATCAACAGAAAACATGAGACAGTACCAATGAACTCTCTTCCCAAAACAGGAAGACAACTTAGCAGGATCTAACTACCCCACTCTCTCAGTTTTGTTTAAATAACCTGAATTTTAGTTCCAAATTGTTCATTTACTCCACATTATGAATCTCTTGCAAAATCCCTTTGTAACATTTGCATTAAGCATCACACCATATTATTCGTAACCGAGATGTACATTTACTTCTTGGTTGTTCACTGCTCTCTCCTGTGTCTTTAAATCCCCCTTTTCCTCTTTGGTTTCATTATTCTCATCTCTTTTTGTCTGGACACTTTCTCAAAAACTTTCTGAAAGGACACGAGTAACCAATTATTTGAAAATTTTTTTGGCCATTCGTCCATTTTGGTGAACTACAGACTCACAAATCACTTCACTTCAAATGTGTGTAGATAGACCTAATAAGTCAACAGATGCTTCATATTCCATTTAATGTTCTGACTAAGTGATAAATGTCATTTTCAGTGAATAGCGATGGGGCTGTAGCACTTCACAAAATACTTACTTCAGCAGCTCCAGGGTTTTGTGATCGAGGGCAAGTCGGGGGTTTCCAGTCAGGTCTAGTTCTTGCAGTTTTGGAGGCAGGTTTTCTGGTAAAGTGACTTCGCTTAGCTCATTACAGCTCAGGTCCACGCACTGAAGGAACAAGTGGAAACACGAGGAGATGGCCTGGAGAAGTTGTTCAGGTAGTTCTATGCCCCTACTCATTGCAGGAATAGCAATGTGACCGTTCATTGTACTATGATGGACAAATGCAGAAACTACGTTGGTCTGCTATTCTGCCATAAACATTTAAAACAGACTTTGCTAAATGTAATTAAAATTTTACTTTCTTTGAATAACACAAATTCCACGTTCTTCATACTCCCCAGCTTCATCCTTTTACATCATCTCTACATTTAAAAATTAAGCATTAACTGAAAAAGCCTAAAGATAGTGTCTCACTCACATTGTTCACAATATCTCCGCACTTGCTGTGGCCATGAGGGTTACAGTTACAACATCAAGATGGAACATTAAAGGGCTTGTCTTTGGTTTTTAAAACAAACCAAAAAGCACGCAAAATGAGGAGAAGGCAGAGAACGAATATCCAAAATGAGAAGATAATTCAAAAGAAGCTAAATAAGGAAGTGGCAAAAGACTAGCAGGTGGGCCTGCCTACTATATGCACGGGAAAAAGGCAGGAGTCAAATACAGATCCTGCACTCCAGGCATCCAATACCTGGACTCTCCAACAGCCCTGCCTAATCTCACTTGGAAAACTGCCATAAAAAGTTCAGCATACCGATTAGAACAAAACTTATGTGTTATCTGTGAATGGGAATAACACCACCTTTCTTGCAAAATGTAAGGCTTAAATGAGCTAAGTCCCAAAAGGAGGTGCTGCATTTCTGTTATGGGAGCGGGGACCAGGGTAGAAGAAGGATCACATGCACGAGAGAGAACAGTTGGCAATTTTTCTGATAAGAGAATGTATAACCAACAATTTGGCAGAATGGGGAGAAAGCATTCAATTATCTGGCTTGAGCTGGTACCTTATTATAATTTTTTTAAATGCCTAAAGAGCATATTAAAAATCTTAAGGTGGACTGAAAGGCAAATTGTATCCAAGAATTTCAGTCTTAAAGTGGACAAATTCATCTTTATCTGGAAAATTTTTTAAAGAACTTAAATCTGTTATGGATTGGGGAGGGGTAGAGACTGGGTAAAATGAAAACCTCTATTTTTGGAGAAATATATCCTCAGTTGAATTCAAACAATACAATGTTTCCACACAAATTGTTTCATACCCTTGCTCTGAAACAGTAGCAATGATATACTGTAATTTTTTTTTTATTATGAGAGCATTATAACCACATTATAAAAAGTTGGACAGAGATTAGAAAACTTACCGTTAAATTTAACACCTGAACACAACCAGTGTTAGAATTCTATTTTTGTTTCTTTTAGCCCTATTATTAATATAAAAAAACTTTTAAAACCCATAAATGTAGGTACAATTCCATTACATTTCACTTATTCTATACCTTCACCCCCAACAGCTTTTATAGTCTTAATACTTTCAACAGAAGTACAAGAATTCACTTAACCTAAACGTTAACAACAGGGACATGGTCATCTCCTTTTTTTGTTTTTCCAAATATAAATAATGGTTGCATGAATAGCCAACTGGACTTTAATGAAACACTGATAATACTGGTAGTATGGGCTATTCTGGCAGTATGGTCAGTATACATCAGTACAGATAAAACAACACATGGTGTCAATACAGTCTCCTGGTGGTGATGAAACATGAGCTTAAGGACTGACAGGTGTGGGCAACACAGAACGAAAGTAGTTGACACAAACGAATTCAGAGGTCAGAGCATGCATTACGGGGAAAGAGTAAAGACATTTTAGAACATTACTGAATTTTTTGAAATTGGTGAGCAATGTTTTCTAATGTTACCTTTAAAGATTTAAACTTTCACAGTTCTGTAGACGTAAAATTGCTCATTCTTTAAATTATCAAATTATGAGTTCAATAGGGTATTCATTTATAAAGATAATGTTGGTGATGGTAATGCAGATCTTAAGAGATGGTGCTTACGCACTACCCCCGCCCAGGCCCATTTCATCACCAAGTCTTTAATTCATGGCAGTCAGTTCCCGCAGTCCTGTTCTGACCCACATCACGTTTCCCCTGGAGGATTACGATGGCGTCCGAACTTTGCTTTCAGTCTCACTTCCCTCTGATGCATTCCCCACAATGCTGTCAGGGTGATTCTCTGATGTGGTTTGTTCTATCACATCACACTCCAGCTTCAGTCTTTCTGTTGCTCCCTACTACCCTTCAATCTGCCACCAAAGTGCTCAGCATGTCAACTAAGGCCTTCACCCCACCTTTCACCACCTGCTTCCTCACACTCTATATTCAGCTGTGTCAAAGTTAACTCTTGCATGTGTCATGTTCTCATTTGTCTGTGCCTTTGCACATGCTATTCTCTGTGAATGGAACTCTTCAAGCTATCCTTGCCTTCTACCTGGTAATCTGCCTTATTCTTTTAAGACTCAATGCCACTACAATGTCACTCAATTCCACTACAGCGCCCGTTTCAATTAGATGTCCCCTGTTATAAGTATCTGCTTATTTATTTCTTTCACTAGACCATGAGCTCCTAGAGAGAAGGGACTGCTTCTTCTCCTCCTATATCGGAAGTGCAGTGCACTGCAAAGAACAGAGGCTCGATAGATGCCTTCACCGAAAGGAGGAACAAATAAACAATCGATTGCCTGGCACTTGGTAAACAATTATTTGTTGAATGAATAAATGAATAGATCTTATAAGAAGGTTCTTCAGTAATTAAATTTCTTAGGATGGGAACTGAGATACACATGTTTAGGTTAAATTCAGTCTAGAATAAGTAGCACTGCAAAGCAATTGATACGTTTTTAAATGCTATTGTTTCTGCATGAGAAGGAATCTCTTTTCTTTAAGGGCAGATAAGCAAAGTAACACCTTTATTCAGTTCTGCACACTGAAGGAGGTTTATTCCTAAAAATTACAGGACACTGGTACTTGGTGCCAATCTACTGGTGTTAACGCAGATAGTGAGTGCTTTACTTACAAGTACTATTTCCTATTCTTTTAATAGTCCTCAACAAACACTTGTTGACTGAATAATTTTAACAGCGACCACCAAGAAAATAGAAAATTTGGAAGTGAGACCTGAGGAAAAAAATAGTACCCACATATTCTATGTTGTTTAATGTATGTATTTATATTTAGTGCACTAAAATTTTCTTAGAAATACATTGTGAAATAGAATATTGAATCTAAAACATTATCATCCCCTCTTTCAGGCCCATTCTAGGACATAGGTAACAAAAATCACTCTGCTATAATACAAAACTCTGGTAAGAATACTCAAAACAGAATTATCCAACCCTCAGAAAAAGTGAGATAACTCATAGTTGAGAAGGAACTCATGATTTAGAGGAAATGACTGCTAATACAATTAGATATGAGTATAGGAAAATAATCAGTGTATCTTAAAGAAAAGAGAATACAATGTGATGTATAGTTCAAGTGTAATTATCACAAAAGTTGCAATATCTTAATTATGATGATTCCTCACAAAACATTACTAAAGAAATAAACATATCAATTTTCACAGCAGTGTATTATTCATTATCTGCCAAATAATTGCCTGTGCTGCCCTGAATCAGCAACTTAACAGAGCTAGTGAGCTCTGAGGTTCTGCAACCCCCTTGCTTCTTCCTTCTTCAGACCACAGCTAGTCCCCCACCTCACCCGTGCTGCTCAACAGCTCTGACAGTTCCAAATGGCGGGGCTCCCACTCACCTTCTGCACTCCCTAGTCCTCACAAGGTGAAAGCCGCTGATGTATAACATGTTCCCTCTCCGAACAGGTTCACTAATTTCCATTTTGAAGTCAAAAGAAGAAAATACATCCAAGTATTCAGTCAAAATAACATTTATTTAGCATCTACTAAATGGCAGACACTAGGCCAGACATCAGGGACCTCGAGAGATGGCAGACACAGTCCCCACCCTGAGGAACTCCCAGGCTAAAGGGGGAAATAAACACCACTACCTACCTCCAGCTGCTATGATCAACAATGTGTACAAGTGTGCGTGGCTGTGACAGTGAAGGGGCAGCTACTGAGACCACAGAGAGGGCTTTCCAGGGGAGGATTTTTGTGAAGAATCCAAATTAAAGATAAAGAGGCAGATGGGAACAGGAGGGCATCTAGCAAGCGCTGACAGCACGTGCACCAGGCAGGAGACAGTGACGCACGGTATACCAGGACACGAAGCAAGAGTGGCTGGTGTGGTTGGAGGTGGTCGGGCCCGAGAGCAGGAGATGAGGCTGGAGAGGCAGGTAGGGGCCAAACGGTGAACTACAGATTGTGTCTCACGCTGAAGTCGTCTATACCACCTCCCTCTCTCAGAGTTCTATAGGAACCCGAACTTTTAGCTTTAGAGTAAAATACATGTACACACATGTGTAGTATTTCTCATTATATAACTTTAAGTCAAATTCTCTTTTAACACTTAAACTACTACATATTCTTGATGTTGCAAAAGGCTAAGTCATCATCACTGTAGGATGTTCACACATCTAAGTAAACCTATTAACTAAGAGAGCCAGTCTGAACCTTTTACTTTAAACACAGACCCTAAAGCCAAGGTTGAAGTTCGGTTTTTCTATGTCATAGTGTATTTGTCTATAATTATTCAGGAATGTATATTGTTTAAACCTCCCCACCTTTCAGGAAGCTGCAAAAGAAGAACTTTAATTTGTACAGACTCTTCCTTTTAAACTTATATACAGTATCTGTGATTTTTCTCAACTGGATTTTAGATTTAGGAAACCTTATTGGCAACTACTTGACAAAAATGACAATCAGGGTAAAACTTTGTTTTAAAAAAATCCTCGATCCATCAAATAGTATTCCATTCCTCCAAACAGCGAATTCCCTTAAACACCAAAATAAATTATTTATAAAATCTGACTTTAAGAAAATGCATCCTTTAAAAACTAAGCAATTCCTTTACATCATTACCTCATAAAATTGGTTATGTGTGCCCTTGGGGAGACTCAGTGGTGTATCACAAAGTTACAGGACACCTGGCCCATGCTTCTGGGGGCTTCAGTGTTACTCAAAGATTATGGAGAGGAAGAGCCTTTACTTTGACATTAAAACTAAAAGAAATGGTAAAAAGTAGAACACAAAATTAGCATGTAAGTTTAGATCAAAAAGGAGACTTCAAAGAAATTTATAGATGCTTCCCAGATTTGGGGGCATATGAGCTCACTTCTCTTTTTCCTTACCGACAGAAGACTCTGAAGAGCAGGATAGTGACCACTTCACAGCCAACTGCTTTGAGGACTCATGGTCACAAGTGCTCCTTTTTCCAGGAGCATCTCTAAAGGGATACTTTCAAAATGCACAAGCTCACAGAGGACCAGTTGTTTATCTGTATGTACACATAACCCACTTCATAAGATGCATGCAGTATTTCATTGTAAAAGGCATGGTTCTGTGTTTAAAAGGGCTGCTGAAATAATTTTTAAAACTAGAGTTAAAAAAACAAATTAGTCTGAGTTAATAAATTATCCCAACTTTGAAAGACAGACACTATGCAGTCCTAGCTTCCTGCTGGTGAGTTGCTAGTGAGGCAGGGAGAAAAGTGGCTTAAATGGCCATGTCCTGGTAGACACTGCTTCATTCCTTTTTCCTTAGCTCTTGTCCCAAACAGGAATGGATGCCAGATTCCCCAAATGTTAGAAGAATTCCTAAATAACCATTACCCAGATTCCAGGACCATAATGACAATTGCTCCTGCTTCCTGGTTTTTGGATACTGCAGTTCCTAGATGACCTTTTAAGTCTAGTAGGTCAACTACTCTACCAAACTGACATCTAACTGGTCCCTGATCTGTCTTTATTTCCATTATCCTACTTTCCAAAGAATTAATGCCTTTTCTTTCATCCATGCTGACCTAGCCGTTTCCCCATGTTCTTTGTGTTCTATGACTGAGCTGGTTCTCTCGCTCTCGTCTCACTTTAGAAACAACAACATGGCTTGATTCCAAGGGAAATTCAACTTCCTGTAGCCATTGTTCTCAAGAGTGTGGCATATTAAAAATACTTCATACTCCATGAAGTGAAATAATAGTCCTAAAGATGAAGTCACTCAAATTATCCAAGTGGTTTATTACTGCATAGCACAAACATGAAAATAACCTTCTGAAGAGAATTTAAAACATTTTAAAAGATGCTGTTCACCCAGTAATCAGAATCAGGACACCACAGGGAAATGGAAAATTTGACAAAAGTTGCTGATATATGGTGTTTAAATTTCAAATTTCATTCATTGTATGTGTCACACATTTATTTCATCTGCTTAAACTACACTTCAAAAAAGGTAGGACTATGTCCCTAATTGGAAGTAACTCAACTACAAGCTTTGGTGTTGTTGCAAAACTCCTGTATTATCAATGTGACTGCCATGTGGTTTGGCAAAGGGCCCCTGAGGAAGAGAAACCGAGCGCCACACCCGCGGCCACCCTGCTTTTTAGGTTCATCAGCTCTAGCAGCCTACGTAAGGACCTCGGCCTGGGACCAGCCAAGCCAAGTCTGGCTTATGTGGTGACTCTAGGATTAAGTTTTCCTCTCTAGCTGACTGAGAGCTGATCCATACCCAGAGGGAGGTCTGTCTATTTTAGAATCAGAACAGAACATGACCTGCTCCAGGAACACAGCACTGGTGGCGGGGTTTGGAAGACTAATTTGAAGGTGCTAAACAAAGGTGAAGACAATAATATCAATACTAAGGAACCAAACTACTAGGACTTTGGGTGCACTTAAGCTCATCGAAAAGCTCTAAAAAATATACTTTTTTTCCTACGAATTTATATGACCTTCCTGCCCAAGTACAGAATTTGATGCCTGATGATCACTTTAACAGATCTCACCAAATGCACCAAAATGAGAAAAGGCCAGACCTAAATTTTATCCAAGAATAGGGGATGCATATAGTCTCTGATTTAGGGGTACATGAATAATGGCCTGATTTTACAAGTTTAAAAAACTACATTAAAAAAAAAAAAGTAAAATAAAAAACTACATTTTAGCATATATATTTTAGTAAGAAAACTTGTTTACCCTTTAAATGATAATTGGTTTTAAAGCTTTGGTAACAAAGCAGTGAACAAGCACTTTTCTTTAATGTCTTAAAAGATGAGACGGCTCACAGAGAACTTGCTAAATATACCAGGATATTATCCCTCTTTAAATTATCTGTTAATGTTTATAATTGCAATGATCTTCATACCTTCTATGAAATACTTTATAATTATTGTACTTTATTTTCAAGAAGCAATAAGAATACAATCTAGGATTATTAACTCAATGATAATATTTTAATAGCAGCTGGAGTATTTCAACTTAGGAAAAAAATGATTTCTTTTCCATTAGAAACATGCTTTAGGGCTCAGTTTGCAGTGAAGACTCTCATAGGTATTTTATCATCTGTTTACAGCAAATATTTTTACCAGGAATTTTCTTTTGGATGGTTTATTTATTTATTTATTTTTGGCCACACTGCACGACATGTGGAATCTTAGTTCCCCAACCAGGGATCGAACCCGCGCCCCCCGCATTGCAAGCACGAAGTCTCAACCACTGGACCGCCAGGGAAGTCCTTGGATGGTTTAAATCTGCATACATACTTATATAGCAACTGAAAATATTCTCATATGAAATAACACTAAAATATCAGTTCAGAGTTCTCAAACAATATTAACTACTACTTTTTCAATAACACTATCTGTCCAGGGCTGCAAAGTTTGTATTTTGTACATAAAGGAGACTTGATACTGCTCACCACCACCCCCCGCCAAATAAAACCCCAGCAACAAAATATCTCTTGGTAATGGAAGAGCTGGGTCAGAAACACTGGACATTTTTAACATAAGGAAAATGCTAAGATACAATATCTGGGGTTAAAAATCAAAGAACAAAAGAAGAAAAACTGTAGAAAAAAAAAAAAGTAATACCAAAAGTAAAATTTTAAAAGGAGCTGTAAAGCAGGGTACAGGAGAAGACAACAGGGGAAGGAATTAAATGGAAACACGAGGGCACCAATTTTAGAATCCAGGAATCCAAGCAAGGGTCTAAGAGAAGATCTGCTTTCATAGAGTAACATTCGTATTTTGCAAAATTTAGTCAAAACTTGAAAAGTTTAAACGTCTATCTGTATCTGTATTTTAAACCAGATACTTAAAAAAAAAAAAAAAAAAGAATCTACAATTCAGAGTTATATAACGTTAAAAGACAGGTGCAGAAAGTCAGACCAGCAAACAGGAGGTTAATCTCGAGACCTCGGTGCACAGAGACCTGTTTGATGAGGCCCCGTGACAGACACCACAACCCCCAGCGAGTAATGGGCAGTGGAGCAGCCCCTGGAAAGCTTAGCTGTCAACATTGTTCCTGGGATGGAAGCAAAGAAGCATTTGCTTAAGTGACAGATTTCCTGGATTTTGTTGATCATCAGCCAAAACAGTTGCTCCATATAATCGACATCAGAGTTGAACCCTATCGAGGCCTTGTAACTAATTACAGTTAACATTTACAGAGTTCTTACCAGGTGCCACTTCTATTTCAAATGCTTTACATGTATTATTTCATTTCGTCCTCACAGCAATACTGTAAAGGAAGCACTGTTCTTTCCCTCATTTTACATATGAGGAAACGGAGCGATTAAGCAGCTCTTAGTTGGGATCCACCTCTAGATCTGTCTTCCCTCAGAGGCCCACCTCTTACCTACTGTAAAAGGTATATAAAGTAAAAATGAAATATTTCTGCGAGTTAACAGTAAGTGTTCTAAAACGCCACGGTCAGGTATGAGGTGACAGTGCGCTCACAGTAAAATATCTCATGGCTTAAGCACACACACACACATGCACACACTTATCAAATGGCTTGTACACACCTCAACCATGTAAATGTACAAAAACTCCTGTGGTGAAAACTTATTCATGCTATTCAAAGTGTCTTCAAACAGGATGACTTTTGTTCCTTTTTAGGAGATTAGAATATGCTCCTAGTCTATAACCAGAATTATTTTTTATTAAGCACAAAACTAATAATCAGAAATGCTAAAATGCAAAATGAAAGAACTTCTTACTCTTTGCTCCAAAAAAAAAAAAAAAAGAATAAAAAGTTGTTAGATGGCTTTCATTCTAGCGAACTGGTTTCGCCCAATGAAACTGCCCTGAGTCAGGAGCCAGGAACTGCAGAATGTCTCTGCCACCAATTTGCCGTCTTCAGTTTATAGAAACCACTTCCTTTTCAGCACCTCAGTTTCCTCACCTACCAAATGGGAATACTATCTGCTCTGTCAGGTTTCATTAAATTGAAGTGAATGTTTGGTAATGGTAACAGTAATGAGACTACATCTATATAGGGAATTATTACTAATTAGGTGCTGGGGTGGTGGATGCTATTTAATTAGGGGAGTTGGGGGGAGGGGTGTGCAGAGGTACGGTTAACTATTTCAAACTGCTATCAAACCTGATGCAGTCTCTGAGTCTCATAACCACCCTGGAAATAAGCAGGACAAGCATTGTTAGACAGATGGGAAAGAGTTAGGTGGCTATGTGGCTAGTTAGGGACAGAGCCCAGAATACAATTTTCCCTACTCCCAGTCCAGTGTTTTTTGATTACTGTTTTTTTTTTCCCTCTGCCGACTCAGAGGTGTAGCCCAGTGGTGAGGAAGGATGGAGCAAGGACAACAGAGAAGTCTTCATTCTGAGGAAATCCAACAAGGGTGCGAACATCCTGAACTGATGAATTAGAGAAAACAAGTCTCTTTGTGGACCTGAAGCTTGGAGTTTATGGAATCGACCCACGTACCTTGATTTCTGGGAGCTGCATAACTTCAGGAAAGACTTCGATGCAGTTGGAGTGAGCAATCGCTGTGTGCATGCGCCTGCAATTCATGATAGTTGTCGGGACGGCCTTCAGTTTATTCCCACTGATGTCAATTTCTTCAAGTTCCTCCAGCTTTGCCATTTTACTAAAAAAGAGGAAATCCAAGGGTGGGCAGGTCACAAAATAATTATAAGGAAATTTAGAAAGAAAATAATAGATAATGAGAACCAAAAGGTAATTTACTATGACTCTGAAGATTCTTTAAAGATTCACTTGCACTAGTCATTTTAACAGACAAGTTTTTCACTACTGTTTTTGAGTATCAAAGTATTTTGATACCTCCTCTCTTACTACAAAACAGAAACTCTTAACTTCAGCTCTCTGAATTGGCAACAAGAAGAAAAATGGACGTCCTTTTCCTATGAAAACTCTGTGTGTGAATTACGTTATCCTGACAACAATCACTTTACTATGTAGCTTAGTCTGAACTCCAGTGAAAATCCTACTCAAATGGGTCAAAAGTTAGCATTAATCGAATCTATGTGCTTTAAAAGAGCTTAGTGTGAGAGTATGATTTCTTTGTATTGGCACTGAAACCTCAAGGGAATATATAGAGTAGAAAAGGGTATGGTTTATATGAAGATATGCTTTCTCCTGAAACCCCACTCCCCAAATTCCTTGGACATCACTTGTGATAACAAGATGGTCATGAGGAGTAGGATGCTGAAAGGTCATCTGGATCATCTCTCGACCTCCTGGCAATGCCCAAATTCAATCTGTACCCAAAAGAAATTTCTCTCAACTCCTGCTAAACAAAGAAAGAATCTTTCTGATCTTACCTTACTAACAAGTCCTAATATAATTTAACACTTTTGTTTAAGAATGTCTTTTATTGTTCAATCTTAACCTATAATGTAGAATTACTATTTAATTACATTAATCAATAATTACAGTAACCAAATAAAGAAAAACTCCAGAATTAGGGTTTCTTATATTTTCTGTAAATCTGGAGGGAAAAAACCCTCTGCCTCTACAAACCTATAATGCATCTATCACTCCCCTGGCCCTTTTTCCACCACTTGTGAAGGTGGAATCTAACAAGTACAGAATTCCCAGTGAGTGCAACTCAAACTTACAATCTGAATCATTTATTTTAGAGTTACTGGTATCTCCTCTCCTTGCTGTGGTTTCATTTGTCACAATAAACCTTTTAAAAAATTTAGCAAGAAACACTTTATTGCTTTTCTGTTTTCTCTCAAAAATAAAGGTTACCTTATTTGCTTACTTGAAAATAAATATACGCCGAAGATACAAGAACTAAGTTTTTATCTTATGAAATCAGATCTTTTAATATATTAACATTCAACACAGTATTAGGATATGCTACAAACAACAGTGTATGCACAGACTGTGAAGTAATCCATCTATGATAGCCTGAATTTGTAAGATTATTATTTGAATATGTTGTCATCATATTGTGAAAAGAAATGTGGAGAAATCAATGAGTAACAGGCACGAAAAAAGATTGAAAGTATAGACATCAGGTCCAACAAAGAAAATATGTTAAAGAAGTTTCTATCCCTCGACATAGATAGAAGGTGGTCAAAAAAAATTCTCTGTAGTGAGGGTGATTACTACTGGCATGGGTCTCTGGGGGATACCCTCAGAATTTGAGCTGATGATCATTTCTCCTGCTGGGCTTAGTCATTCACCATCAAATGAGGGCCATGAGCCCTTTCAGAGATATTATTGTTATGTGACTACTATGTTTTCTTCCAAAAATATCATCTCATTCCATAGTAAAAGAAAAGTACATTAAAAGAAAAGAAAGAAAGAAAGAAAAGCTTAATCAGTAACATCAAATGAGGGGAAAAAGTAAAGAAATAAATGTATACTACAAAAATAGAGTAACACTTGAAGTCAATGCATATTTGGGCCTCCCTCCTTTAGTAATAAGGGTTTCAACAGACTGGTATCCTTGATGCTAGCAGAGGAAGGCAGTCCCCATATTTTGCT